>NC_058033.1:14362737-14962737 GCF_019176455.1 Solea senegalensis
AGTGTTGGCGCAGGTCTGCGTGCATTATATAAAAAAAAAGAAGAAGAGGGAAATGGAGAGAAAAAAAAAAACAGCAGCAAAGCATCTAAGTTTACTGTTGAAATATTGAGATTTGTTTGCACTGTGCACCTATTTAATTAAAACGCAGGAGTCTAATGGCCGAGGATGAAAAACATTTTCCAGTAAAAATAAATAAATAAATAATAGCTTTAAAAAATGTGAATGTAGGCCCTAGTCCACCATTCAGGTTTTGTGTGTGAAGATTCTGGGCTGAAGTTGGTCAGGTGAGTTCGAGACAACCCTCGTCCCCAACCCCCACCCCCACCAGCTTACATTCATTGACTCATCTGGAGAGAATGACTGCATATATTTTCCTGCGGCAGGGCCTCCTGCCATGTATGCCCATTAAAATGCCATTAATTGGTAAAACAGCTGAAATCAACACAGCACGCCATGAATCTAAACACCTAAAATGGAAATCTGTTGTGGTTCAGAGCATCACACGGACCGCACTCACTGACAGATGAAAAATATTCAGCCAGTAAGCAAAGAGTCGGATTCAAAACGCTCCTGCGTCGTGTACGTTTCATTATTTGTCACATTCCATATAAATGTACCGTAAAGGGATAGTTCAGGGTTTTTTGAAGCGTGATTGTATGAGGTATTGACATGTTGTCATCACAAAGTTTGCCGCTGTCCCTTCTGTGAGCCAAACACTTGGCAGAATTAGGGGGACAGAATTAGAACGAGGTTTTAGCCACTTTACAATCGATTAATCGAATACAATTCACACCTGCTTAAGTCTATGATATCTTAAGAATACGTTCGCCACTTTATCTCACCGCTAAACATATGTTTCCAATTCGTAACAGAACACCTTCCTGCTCCAAATTCCACAGAGAAAAAATTTAGTTATTTATATTTTTGAGCTTAGTGGGGGGGCACAGGAAGTTGCTGGTGTACCACAGCCTTGTTTGATAAGATTGTGTCACCTAGTTGCATCCAAATAAGGGATTTTAACTCCCTTTAACACCGTCCGTATCGCAGACAACACGTCTGTGCAGACGCACTTTGCATTACCGTAACTATGCAAAATTCCAAATTCCAATTTTCTGAAAGCTGAGAAGTTGCAAGTCAAAGACAACATGTGGTTATTATGGTAGTTTCACTCACGCTGTTGCAAGAAGCTGGCGAGTCATTGTCTTTGTCAACAGAGAGGAGAGATTTGGGGAAAACGCCTCTTTTTGGACTTTGAGACAAAAACTCAAGAACATTTTGTTCTATAGTGTTCAAATTCAACATCTAACACACACAATCTGAGGCTTCAGTGTTAAACACTGAAGTCACAATTCTTTTAACTTACTGATGGAGATGGCAGTGGATTAATAATTTCTGTGTGCTGTGATGCAAAATTGCAGATTTTCTCTCTGGAGTTTGGCACGGCGACTATGGTTAACAAACTTCAGTTTCCAGCCTGAAAAGGCCAACTATAACAGTGAGAGAAAGCAGCAAACTCGTAGATATTATAGACTAGTGCAGACATACAGTATCTGTTTATTTCCTTCAGTCCCTGCTGGCAGCCATGTTAATCGTGAGAGCGGGTGTCCAGCTATCAGACAGATTTATGGAAACTCTATCCTAAATTATCAGTGTTTTAAGTTAGCAGCTTTTTGGAGATCCAAGAACATAATCTAATTTATGTGATAATTCCACATGTTACTTATCAGGACGACGCTTCATACCGGTGCACTTACCAGAGGCGAAACAAATCGGCAACATGTGACTCATGAATTAGGAACTGCAGAGGATTGAGACGTGCCTGCTGTAATAACTTCATCTAACCTGTGCCGATGGCACACAGGCGATAGACAAACAGATGGCACTTCATCTTTTGCAAGTTGGAAGAGACATTTCTTGGATGGGCTTCCCTCTGAGTCGCTGGCACCAAGGCCTGCTTTTGGCAGTAATGAGGGAGGCCATGGTCAACGGCCTGATTACACCGCTCTGTCTCCTGACTTAGCCACACCTTTTGAAAGGAAGCAGTGGAAATAGTCCAGTTTCACTGTAGCCGTGGTGCTGATGCTGCAGCATGTTGCTTAATTGATTTGCTTGGCTTCAGGATACATCACTAGATATATACGGGGGGGCGGATAACCAACAATCACAAAAAGGCTGGGTTCGGATGACCAACTACATTCAAATCCAGTTTAAATCTGATTAGTTATAGATCGGATTTGACAGTTCACATTCATAACTACAGGTTGCTGTCATCTGAATGCAACATTTCAAACTTGCGCGTGTGTGTGCAGTAATATCTTTTTTGCACGCATCATCAACAACAAAGGAAAACCTCATATTTGTGGTTTAGGGAAATTTAGCAATAAAAGCTATTGCATCAAATGTGTGGGTGAGATTTAGCTCTGGAGGACAACACTTTCATTTTACTGTTGTTTGATTTTGCTGTGCTGCAGATCGATGACATCAGTGTTCAGCGCACGTGTATTGGTAGTAACTGAATATAGCGGCAGGGGTTGTGACACCAAATACACCAGACTCCCCTGTATAATATTGAGATCTTAGACATTTTCTTGCCAAATGTTGGAGATTAATGCAAGTTTTGGGGATTTTTAAGTCTTTTTAATTGATCTACAGTTTAGCATTGTTAGGTTTGATTCTTGTGTCGGACGTCGCGTTCGTGACCTCTTCCTGTGGCAGCACTCTGACCAATCAGTGGCCGGCAGTCTGACGACGTCACGCCTAGTATCGGTTCAGCTCGCTTGAAAAAAGTACCAGGTGGCGCGCCGAGTCGAGTCGTGCTTGGACCATGTTGTGGAAAAGCCACATTACTGTCCGTTACATCGTCACCCATCTTTTTCACATTGTAGAGCAGAATGTCGTTTTCTACAGAGCAAGTCGTCTGGCTTTCTTAACGTCTCTGTTGAGAGTTGCACATGCGCTGGAACGAATAGTGAGAGGTGACGGCACACGCACAAATGTGACGACTGACAACTGAGTCAGCGGATGTGTTATGTATGTTGAAGAACGAGAAATGCTTTGGTGTTGATTCTCCGCCCGGGACGGTTTAGCATAACATGTCATCATCGTTGTCTTCTTCTGATGGCCCTGGTGTATTTAGTGACAAGTTGCAACCCTAATGCTGATATGACCATGATCCAGTTGCATGGCCACATATTGGATATACTGTGTATCCTTTGTACGAGCACATACTGAAGTGACACAAATCTGATTTGATGGAATTGACGAATGGATTTCTGCGTCCACACCCACCTGAAAACATTGCATCCTACTGACAAAAAGACCTTCTGCATCTCCAGGCTAACAACACAAATTAATATAGGGAGTATGTGTGCATATCATGGTCTCTGTCTTGGTTTTGATCCTGTAGTTGAAGTTGAAACCCAGACTACCACATGAAGGACTATGATTTGTTTGTCTCCTTTTTAATTGCCCGTCAGTGATCAGTCCTGTTAGCTTTCTAAATGTTTCACTTGTTAACAGCATAGCCAGGTACAGATAGAGCTATGATCTATCCGAGCAGCATTGTTAATTACTTTATTGCATTAAAGAGAAGCATTTAAAATCCGGATATTGTATCGGAAGATTAATGCCTTTCGTGAGGAGCTTTGTAATGAGCAGGATAATGTATAGGCAGTCATTTGTTGTTGCCTTTCACCTTGGGGCTTACTTTCAGTAATGACCAGCTTGCTGTAAGTGTGCTACACTTGGCAACCTGTAGCAGATCACAGGCTGTGGTTGTTGCTGCTGGGTGAAAAGCCAGTGCCACATCATTAGTGCTCACTCCAGTCGCCCGTAAATGCAAGGTAATATTTCTCACTGACATTTGACTCATTGACGTTATTGACATTTGACTAATGTCCATATAATTTTGTCCTGATCTTTGACTAATTCGTTTCAGCCCATCAAATTACCTGATGTTATTTATTTATTTGTTTATTTATTTTTTAATGCAGAAATCATTCAAAAGAGGTAGAAATAAAGAAATGGTACAAGGCCGCAACAGTTAATCGAATAATCAATTATTAATCGATTACTAAATTGAACTAGTGCTTCAACTAACATTTCATAATCGATGAATCTGTCGGTTATTTTTCCGATTAATCAAGTAATTGTTTGGTCCATAAAATGCTTTTAAATTTTTGCAATGGGGATGTTCTCAAACGTCTTGTTTTGGCCACAAACCAAAAATTGTTTTAATGATTTCTTTGTTATATGGAGCAAAGAAAACAGAAAATATTCACATTCAACAAATTAGAGAAACTAATTGAATTATTAAAAAAAAAAAACACTCAACCCAATTTAATAGATCAAAATATTTGACAAATAATTTAGTAATCGAGTAATTGTTTCAGCCCTAAATTGAACATCAACTATTTAGATTAATTTGTTTCTGTGTTGTTGTTTTTTTAGCTTCTTAATTGTGAATGCGTTCATTAAAACTTAATCATTTTTGGTTTCACACAAAACAAGACTAATTTCAAGGTTTGGGAATCACCAATCAACATTTTTCAACATTTTTCAGAAATTTCATCAACTAATTGATTAATGGAGAAAATAATCATCAGATTAATTGACGATGAAAAGAAGTAGTTGCAGCCCTGACGTGGTGCAGGAAAGATTCAACATGGACAACGGGCAAACTAAAAGATCAGATGGCCACAGATCTGCAGTGTCACTGCCTCCTTTATTCCTGAGACGTCACGTCATGCTGCAAAACAACCTGCCACGATCAGATAGAAATGATGCAGCTTCAGTCCAAACCACACCGACTGCCCTCGGCTGCAGTACGTCTTACTTGTGCTGGGAGTCGGTGAACTTCCTGTCTATAAAACACAACAGCAAAGCTATTATATTCATGACAGCTCAGTCATTAGAGGAGTGACACCCCTTGCACTACACATTGTTGCCATTACAGCTGCAGAAAAAAAAAAAGGTTGGTTTGCTGTGTTTTCGTGGTGTAGGTGGAAACCTGTCAGAGCAGACTGGAAGTGGACTGGAACAGGATTAAAACATCTCATTAAAATGATCCTGAATAATGTGATGGAAAGCACCTATAGTCGCTGTTGACTGATTGTTGGGTGCGAGTGCACAGCAGTATCACTCACTGTTATTATCAATGCCACAGTGGTAAATAACACATTAAGGAAATGAACGAGCGCTATTTATTCTTCAAGCCATGAGCTTTTATGACATGCAGGCCACCGCGAGCTTTGTTGTTGGCCTTGTTGACGCAAAATTGTGATTTTACATCTGTTAAAGTCTGTCACCTTTGGCATTGTGAGTGGAATGACGTGAAGTGTTACTCATAGCATGAATTAGCGTTAGACTCCTGCTATTGCTTACGTGTAAAGGGAGGTCACGTTGAACACTTGAACAGTAAAATGTTTACTTATTTTAAACTTGCATACATTTCTTCCAGTATTTTGTAAGACAATGAGAAATAATCACATACGACCATTATAGCAATGCTAAAACAAATGTGATGGTGAGAGTGTTGCATATTAGGTTTGTCATCAGAGCTTGCAGCATTTTCAGTGGATGTACTGTGTACAGTGTTTTTCAGGAATAACATTTTTATGTAAGCCACTTTCTGTTTGTAGCAACAGGGACAGACACGCTGCCCCTTCTCTTCTCCATAGTGTCAGAGGAGAGGACGGTGATGGGAGGGATTTCTGGAGCCAGTGTGGCCTTTGGTGTTGGTGTCCTTGCTCCCAGCCTGAGCTGAGCTGGACAAACTCCATCTCTGTCCATAGCCACGAGTTAATTAGTTGTACATTTGCAGGGTAAACAGCACGTTGAACTACTGCTGACAAAACTGAGTTGCACTGGATCTGTGTGTTATCGTCGGCTGGCAAAGAGACTGTGGAGAGTAGGGCTGAACAATGTGTCCCGTTTTTTTTTCTGCTACATATTGCAATGGCAATTATATTTGTGTTATAATATGAGTCCAGTTTTAGTGGAGTATTTTTCCAATATGTGTATTACGTTTTCTAATTCACATAGAGGATTGAATAATTGATTTGCAGCCTTTGCAATTGACTAATTTGATTTAAAAAAAACAACAAAAAAAACTACACAAATCATTCAGCCCAACAATGAAAGTGACAGGACTTGTTGTTTCTCTACCTCCTTTTTAGGCCAATCTCTACTGACAACATCCATAATATGTTTTAAATTCCTGGACGTGGAAATAACCACACTGCATCATCTCATTTGTGTTCCATTTTGAGCGCCATTAGAGTGTTTTATTGGAGACGAGTTGGCAGTGCCATCTCTGGTGGATTTATCCAGACATTTGTTGTAAGCTTCTTGCAGTGCTGTGAAGCAGACGCCTCAGTTTTATGAGTGCTGTTTGTCTGTCAGACTGGGAATGGCAATATTGGTGCGCGGAAACCAACCCAAATCCTTCCAAAGCAAATAAAGCAAATGGACTGAACACCGTTTTCAGTTGCTCCTTAATTGCCGCTGATTGCTTTGATGTTGATTTGAAAATATGCTATGATTGATATTCACTGCATAGCAGGATTGGTCAAAATTATAACTTAAACACGATCATGTTGTGCAGCAGTTAAAGTCATCCTCTCTTGGCACTGTTCCTGCATCCTGCTCTGTAATTGGATGTTGGGTGAACGGCCTCTAAAACATTTATAAAAAGCAGAAATACAATGTAGTCGAGCAGAGGCTGAAAAAAACCCAGTAATCACTAAAGAATATAACGCCATGTTCAGACTGCGGGGAAATTTATTTCTCAAATTGGTTCTTTTCAGGCACTTCAACATGTTTTAAGACCTTTTTAATACCTCTTAGAATGAAGTTTAATGCCAGCTGCATTTCCAACTGCACTAACAGTTTGAAGGACACAGTGGAGGATTCGTGTCCTCTACTGTCAGTAGATGTCCTGATCCAGTCCATCATCCAACCACAAATAATATCATCTCTCACAACTGTTTCAGCAGCAGTGATGGTGTCAGTCATGCTGTTGGTTTCATCCTGTGTTTCTGCTGTGTGTAGCTGGCCATTCTCAACTCGTCAACACTTAGTCGAACGTACGTATTTTAGTGTTCTAAGGTGAATTTTAAGGGCCTTTTTTTTCAGATATTTCAAGGGCATATTGCCCCCGGGCCCTCACTAATTTGTGACTAATTTTCTGTCCAAAGCAAATCTCAATAAAATGTAGAAAATCAGATTCTTTATTGTTTCAGACCAGATTTATTTCAGGTAGCATTATTTCAATACAAATGGGGTCGGCTGTTGCCTCAGCCCGTTGCAAAGAGTGATGTGGCGTTGACGCAGGTCCGTGCTTTGATGGTTCCACTCGCATTAGACTCCCGTTGTTGTTTTTCAGCCTATAGCTAATCAAGACGTGTGTGAAGGAGTGGTGGAGCTGATCTGACAAGTCTGTGGGTGTACATCTGACGAAACATCTGAGAAGCGCCCGTTTTCTAGCCTCCTGTCTCTCCAACAGCCAGTACAGTGCGGAGACGTCGAGCCAAACAGATTATGAGCTTTTGTCAGTATGCAAAAGACGACTTGAGGTTCAAGCTCGCCGTCTATAAATGTGAATCTATAAGCCGGTGCAGGTGCAAAGATGAGAGACTGACTATTTCGTGATATTACTAAAAAAGAGCAGGCAGGAGCTGCATTTCCTCCCCTGTTATGCCTCAGTGTGTGCAGTGCATATCTTCCCCCTGATTACATCAGCCCTGATGCTGATACAACCATTTACTGTGGTTTGAGGATAAAGAAATATAGCCTCCTGCATTAATTTTGTCTGTTTGAGTGCATTGCGTTATCAGCCATCTTGACAGAAATGAACCCACATTATGCCGCGGCCTTTTCAAAACAGAGTGCTGGTTCAGCGCTGTTGAGTAACAGACCTGCTTCAGCGTCGACGTGCATGCAGAGTGACCTTTTTTTTTTCTTTTTTTTTTTCTTCTCCACAGATGAAAGCTCTGTGCGGATAAAAGCCCCGTGAGCATGTGAGGGTCATCACTGCATTGCCATTGTTCCAATATTTGGCTTTACTTCTAAAAGTGGTATCCTGGAGTCTCTAAATTGAATGTTGAATAATAATAGTTGTGGGAACAGACATGAATAGCTCGAAGCTGCCTGTGTGAGTGTACTGAGCTGGAAAAAAAAAAAAAGAAAAAAAAAATCCCAATTTGTCTGTCTCAAAAGAGCCTTTGCTGCTTTTACCACAGGCAGAGTTACACTTCTTTTGTTCATCACTTACTTGGTGGTTGCACATTTGTTGAACTTTGCTCTTTACCTTCATTTATCTGCTGCAAATTATACTCACTTTGTTTACAATTGAACAGTTTTAAGAGACAAATGTCTTCTCAAACTTTCGATGTAGCCCTAAATATTTGTTGTGTGTGTGTTTTCACGAGTTAATGCTGTATTCCTGGTTGAAAGGTCGAGTCTTTGTCACATTTGTGGTGAACGCCCCCTGGGATGGAGGTTTTAACTGACAGCAAACCCACTAAGGCTCAGTCCTAATGTCCCCCTTAAACCCTTAAGCCCTGGATCCTCCTGGACTTTAATGAAGTCATCTGCTAAGTGCCTGAGTGCCGGGGGCTGCACGAGCTCCACATTATATTAATAGGAATAAGCTTTATGTGCCATATTACTTCACCAAAAAAAAGTGGCATCATTTGGCAACATTGGGACCTTTTTTGATTTGATGATTCCTTCGACTTAAAGATACAATACGTAACATTTCTTAGTTAATATCGAATATCTTCCAATACTCTTTAAATCCACAGAAATCCATATTTTCTTTCAAGGAAGTGACCATGTCAGTTTGGTTGCCAGTAAATGACTTCATGCACTTTACTGTCCGTGCTATAACTTTCAGGGCAAACTCCCTTGAGTCGCATCGATAGATTTTCATCAGCTGTGGTGCTGGACAACAGTTCCCATGATCCCACGCTGCTTCCTGTTGTCATCTAACTCGACCTTGTCCTTTTGTTTATACTTTGCAGTAGAGACTGTAATGTATACGTAACAAAATAATCTTGATAACCTTGCAATCATCCCATTGGAAATGTTTTAGGACCTTTTTAAGCTGAATTGCTGTATCAAGTAATTGTAAATTATAACATAGAAATCGAGAAAATATCATAGCATAATAATCCTGTAGCTATATAAAGTTGTTTTGTTATGATTGTTATTTGTATGTATTATTTTAAAAATAAGACATTGAAAACAACCGAGACCTAAAAAAAAATAAAAGGCTAAGCAGCTGGCAGCTGATGGTGGCTAACCTTTTATTATGGCCAGGGTTCTAAATGAGACATGAAGGGAGCGTCTTGAGGCCCAGTGCTATTGACATTTGTAGACACTAAAGTGTTTAAATCCAGCTGATGTCCATGAACGTGTCCTCTAATGATTTACTGATCCCCCCCGTGTACTGCGTAAATCACATACATCAGTGTCCAGTGAAAAGTCTACGTTTGTTTTATTAGTAACGAAGTGGTGTCTGACATTTTGTTGACACATTATACACTCATTTTCAAATATTGTTAGAATCAGTCAAGATTCAGAGACCTGCCTGACTGTAAACTGGTGTCTTGGCCGAAGCAATTAAATATTAATGTTCCCCATGAGGTGGAATATGAGCAAGTAGTATCTGCACGTGTGCTGCACCGTTGTGTAACATGAAAGGCTTTGAGAAATCTTTTAATCTCTACTGCTGTAGAGAAAAGAATACTTCATATTAAATCAAATGTACAATATGTGCTGATATTCAGTGTTTTCAACCAGAAAAAACCTCTTGCTCTCATGCTGCTGACAATTTTACTGTCGGGGAAACTAAGCCACAAACTGTCTGTGTGCAGCGCTGTGAGGGTACTGAAGGTTGATTGATTGTCGCGAAGTCAGAGAGAGACGTCATTACATTTGTCATTTATGTGACACACATGCAAGCTTTCTTGTAAACAGGCTCTTCCCTTTTCTGCTGTTGATCAGTAAAGGTAGTTAGCTGGTGAAAGCAGCTCGAATGATTATTTTATATTAGCAATTCAAATGGATCATTTTCTCCATTAATCAATCCGTTGTTTGTCTTATCTTATTTAATTTAAATGGTGACAAGTATCAATTGGCGTGTTCATATTCCAAACATCCTCAAATGTATTCTTTTGCTATTATGTTTTGTATTTTCACCGTTTGGTTGCAGTTTAAGTGCTTAGTGTATGAACACGGTGCTGTCATGGCATTCAAACACACACCTTAACAATGCATTCATAGTGAGGACACTCATAGACATAAATCATTCCCTAACCTCAACCATCACAACTGAATGACTAACCCTAAACGTCGTTCTCCGTTACTTCTCCTCAGCGTGGGCGGGGTCGCCATAGCACGGATGCACGAAACTGCGGTGACATCGTTTTATACGTGACGCAAACACAAAAACTAGTGACAAGCAAAACAGTTCGGTGTACTAAAACGGTAGAGTTGGTTAATTAAAATGATTTGTTCAGTACTGAACTGAAATATGGCTGAAAAGGTTGTGATTCGGCTCACAATCGCCAGCTTTCGTCTAAATACACCAGACTCCTCTGTCAAATATTGAGATTTTAGAAATGTCCTCACTAAATGTTAGAGATTGTTGAAACTACAGGGTTTCTAAAATCTGGTTGAACTTATGTACAGTTCAGCATTGTTCGATATGGTTCTTGTGTCGGACGTCGCACTCGTGGCTCTTCCAATCAGTAGCCGGCAGTCTGTTGACGTCACATTTTAGTATCGGCTCAGCTCGCTTGGGACCTCGTCAAGGCAGGTGCCAAAAAAAGCACCAGGTACTATCGCTAATGGAAAAGCAAAATAAAAAAATAAAAAATTAAAAAAATGAGAAGGACTGTACGATGGAAAAGTACAGATTTTTTGGTCCTCACAAAGATACCCATAAAAAGAACATCTGCTGGAGACCTGCAATGTTTCTTCAAGATCGTTTGAGTGAATACGGTATGATTCATGGATATAAAACGATTCCTACGTCGTGGCACAGGAAACAATCAGGAGATTGTTCAAAATATTGGATCCCCAGGGGGTGCAATTAAGGCGCCAGAATACGAAAGCGAATTGCAAACAGCTTCCGTATCCTTTTTAAATATTATGTTAGGTGAATCTTTGGGAAAATAGTCGCTTTATTTCAGCTAACCAGCAAACGAAAGGCAGTAGTCTAGGAGTAGATGCAGTCACTCTCAGTGAACGGTAAACCACGGATAAAGCACATTGACAGTTTTTATATCGTTAAAGTGTTTGAGGAGTTAGGACTCTGAGTTAGGATGTTGAGCCATATTTTATACGTGTCTAAAAAATATTGAACAGGGGACTAAAGAGAAAATTTTGTCGGCGATTCTTTTCTAACGTCAATACTGCTCAGGTTTTAGCCCCTAAATGGATTGGTTAAAAACACTCCAGAATCCATTAAGTTACTGTTCATACAGCAGTGGATTTTGTTTGAATTTGAGTGTTTTACTAAATGTTGCAGATAGAAGAAACCACCAATATTCATCCATTTGGATTTTCACTGTGTGTTTTTAATCAGCTTTTTTTTTTCCCGGTGTGATCATTTGGGGCCTGTGTTTGTCTAATTAGCGAGAGGAAAAACTAATTGTAATCCCAAAAAGAGATTCCTTTTTTTTTGTTCATTTTTCACCATATGAGGAGCTTCACTATGTGCAGAGGAGATTTATTTTTCCTCCTATTCAGTCCTAATTAGTTCGAGGAGACCTCTAATGAATACTGCAACAAGCAACTGTGGGTAAACCTGTTCTCTGCACACAAAGCAGAATCAACGTATGCATAAAATAGACTTCCACGTTGTGTAAGGTCATTTCAAACCCCGGGGAGCTCTCATTTGGCCTAATGAATTAAGAATTGCTGCGTTATGGTGCATTAATGGAAAATTTCCATCAGCATGAGAAACGGTTTGTGGAGTTTTTCTCCGTATCACGCTCACCATCTCTCCTTCTACCCCCCTCCTCAGTATTGTTTCTCTCGATTGCCCTCTGTTCTTTTCAGCTGCCACATTTCTTTTTGTAATCATCGCAGAGACAAATGAGAAACAAGTGAGAGAGAAAGAAAGCCTTTGGGCTTGTCCTCACATCATCACTCCCATTACTCCCCTCCGCCTCCTCCTCCTCCTCCTCTCTCTATCCTCCATCTTTCTGTCTTCCTGAGTGACAGCTGGCAGCCAGTAGGGTACATTGGGCCATGCCAACGCGAGTGCAGATTTTTGCCAACTGACTTGAGAAAAGACACATTTGAACGTGACTGACTCGTGCGTGCAGTCTCCTACGGCTGCTCTGTGTTTTTCCTTCTTTCCTCAAACACAACACATGCAGCACACATGACACTCCCTACTGCCCACTGAGCTCTGTGGTCATCAAATCACGCAACAGTGCGCTCGCACGCGGCCTGCGAATGAATCTCATCGGGATGAGCTTGGAAGCCGAGGCCACACAGGCAGCGAGCCGCCATGAAGTCAAGACAGTGAAGGGTTAGCATTTAGCGTGTGGGGAATTAAGTAGGAAAGAAATGTTAAATTTAGATTATTTTGTTGCACTAAAACAACCTGACATCCATTCCCAATATTTTACCATGTTCGCCTGCTTCTGAAGCCACTTGCTTGTTTTTCTGTTCCAGCTGGAGCAGTAATTATAGTCCTCTTTGTTGCTCCTGTGGCTTTTTTCCTCCCTTTATCTCTCTCTCCTGAGAGAAGCGAGCGGTGCTTTGCCTTTAAATTTGGGAGCTTTGCAGCACACAGCAAAAGGAAGACATTTCCAGTAATGACTCTGCAATATGCAAACATCACCTTTTATTTTACACACGGCGTGCGCTGTCCCCTCCTCCCTCGCCTGTACAAAAACACATTTGGACGTTTAGAAATGTCTCGCCTTATGCTACACGCACCACAGCTGAGCTGATGCATGAAGGAGCTGTTTGTAAGAAATGTATTGTTTTAAGTAAAAGACAATGGCCATGTGTCATGGAGATTAAGGAAAAATCTCATTGTGATACTGGCTTCACATAAAAATAGTACAGCCGGTTTATTCACAATTAAAATTTTCATTTTAAGCAGAATTATGCAGGACGATTTTTTACCCTAATTTAGCAGCTTTGTAGATAGTGTGATGTCAAATGGCTTTAGTTTGGGGGCTGTATCCACTCCTCCCACTCCACCGTCTGTTAGCAGAAACCCAGCCTTGCAAGACCAGAATCAGGAGGTCTCGCACAGTCCTGGGTCTCGCGAGTAACACAAATTGCTTCATGACACTACACACACACAAACGCACACGGACACCCTAGCCAGGTACAGGCTATAAGAGCAAGGCAGCACTAGTGTTCATCATGACTGAGCCAGCAAAAAAGGAGCAGAGAAAAGGAAGACAAAAGGGCTTGTCTGACCAAGTGAGGGGCCACACACACACACACACACACACACACAAGTAAACATTGGACTGCCTTCTTTGGAATGGGCGAGAATTGAAAAACACAGGAGCATGCCAAGAGGTTGTCGACCGGCATGGACCTGGCTCCATTGTGTTCGACTGCTTCATTGAAAACAAATGCACATGGCCAGGAGAGTGGAATGGAGGGTGGGAACGTCGGTGAGTTTTTAGTGAGGATAAGAATGGTACACGATGGATGGATGTTTGCGGTGGTGTCTTAAAAATAAGTAGGGAAAAAAAGGCAAAAACTCCCCCGAGCAGACTTTGCAAATTGTGTTCATGTCTTGGTTTGTTCCACCGTCCACCAAATAATGCAGAGTTTGACACTTGCATTGCTTCTACACAGCGAGCTGCAGCCGTGGGTCAGAATTGCAGAATGTTACCAAACCTAAAAAGGCCTCGGTGTGGATGGTTGGGTCGTTTGATCAGTACATTGCTACATGAGATAAAAATGTATATCAAGATGTCACTTGATTGTGGTGTTGGACAAAAGACCGACACTGGGTCGTCTTTGGACCTTTGCTGACAACTTGACACCTTGTATTGTGCCTTCAGTGAATGCTACGATGGGATTTCAAGTGATTCATATATATATATATATATATATATATATATATATATATATCTATCGTAAATATATGGGGTTTATTGCTGAGACGTGGTGTTGAAAAACAGGTGCAGCAGCTACCAAGATTATTCTTTTATTCTTTATCAAATATTTTGTTTTCATGAATACTCCAGTTTTTTCCCCCTTTTCATTTCTCTAACCCAAATGGAAAGTGACATTTAGGTCAAGGTCTCTCATTGATGCAGACCAAGTAGCAGCACTGCAAAATCCAAGATCGGGCTAGTGCTTTGTGGAGGCAAGATTGGTGATTTCTGCTATAATATTTGGTGGTACAAGGGTCACTGATTGCAAAGAGAAAATGACAAGATGTAAGAAATACAAATACACACACTATATATGTATATCTGTGTGTAATCTGGGATTATTGTAGCATGAGGCGCTTCATGCAAGAATTGGGGGGGGTGGGGGGGTGGAATCAGACGAAACACAAGGCTCAGACTTGAACCCTGAGGGATAAAATGAGGCAGGTCAGTGATGAAAAATGAAAAAAGAGGTTTGTTTTGTTTTGAAGAAAAAGTCGCCTGGAAACACGAAGTCGTTCATGTACATTTCTATATGACTGATATTTGTGTGTTTGTTGTTAATAGCTGTTGCGTGAGCATAGTAACTCTGACATTAGCTAAGACATGAACGACACGGCAGTCACCTCCAAACTCGATGCACTTGCATCCAGTTCATAGTGGTGAATTTCTATAAACGTGACAATTGTGAATGAAAGGTTTTTAAAACCTTTTTAAAAACCTTTTAAAGGTTGTCAAAACCTGGAAATGATGATGTTCTTTCTCAAAAAATGATTCAGTTTAACGATTTCTTTCTTACATGGAGCAAAGAAACCAGAACATATTCACATTTGCTGAAGTTTGAAAATGCTCAAACCGTCTTTTGATTGATTATCAAAATAGTTGACAAGCCTGAAAAAAAGAAAAGAGAAAAATCTATAGTAACCTACTATGGTCACACCTACTGTAAATGCAATTTAAAGTGTCCAATTAACCTCTGCATGTTTTTGGACGTATGAGAGGAAACCGGAGAACCCGGAGGAGAACCCACACACACACACACACACACACACACACGGAGAGAACATCCAAACTGTCATAGCAATGATCGTAATCGTTTTGGTCAGAATAATCGCAACATGACATTTTCAAATTGCCCCACGCCTGCAAATGAGACGCATCTGCGTCGTGCTGGAGATGTGACAAACTGCTCAATGACACATGAAGGGAGATTGGAGTTGTTCGATGGCACAGGACGGATATGAGATCTGCAAATGTTCATCAGGAAATGAATCCACAAATATTTTGACGACTGATGAATGAATGGGTAACTGTTCAGGTTCCAGATTTTCAAATGTGATTATTTGTATCAGTCAAGGGCCGCACCAATTAATTAATAATTTACTAAATTAACTTTTTTATAATCAATTCATTGGTTTGAATGTTTTTTTAAATCGATTTTTCAGCTTGCATGTGAATATTTACAAAGAAATCATGAAAACTGATCCAATGTTGGTTTGTGGACTAAACAGAAACTTTTGAAAACCACTGGTCAACATTTTTCAACATTTTCATTTTATTTTACCAAGTGATTATTCGATGAATTGAGAAAAATAATCAACACGTTAATAAACCTATGAGCTGTAACATTATCTTTTTCAGTAAAGTGAAATACTACACTAGTATACTAGTACTAAAATAGCATATTTTAATATGAAGAAGTCCATCGTGTCTGTCATTTCTACCATGCTGCTGGTTAGTTTAGTTATCTGTGTACAGATGCCATCCATTTATTCCATTTTGTAGCAGCTCGAGCGTCTGTAACAGCCCGAATGCAGCTTGTGATTTTATTCCGACAATATAAGAATTGAGATGGTGTGTACTCCGACCAGAGCGACGCGTTCTGTACTCGCACTGATTGTTCACGCTGGCCCTTTTATAGTCATTTAAGTCCCGCTTAGGTTTCAGCGGTCACTGGGACTCCTTTTTTACGAGACCACTGATCAATCAGTCCCGTAATTCAATCCCTCAGTCAATCATGTTTGAATGAATAATTCACAAACCATCACAGAAGGCAGGAGTGAAATGGCTCGCGAGGAAGGCGCCGCCCTTAAACTGCAAGGAGACCTGAATGGAATCAATCCAACATGAAACCAGATACAAACGAAGATGTACGGAATGAACGCGCATTGCCGCGCGCTGAGTTCAGACACGAACAGAGAACTCCGGCGCGACTCTGATCGAATCCAGAAGCTTGTATGTGATCATCATGTGAAAAATGGCAGGTTAAAGTGTCTCAGTTTTCTAAAGCACCAGGAGTAAACGTCACTCATCATGATGACCTTTAGCTCTATAGTGCACTGACCATGTCGTTTCATCAACTGGAGACACTCCACTCCTCCTGCCATGGCTCTACTATGGATGGATGATTTGAAGGACAAAGATGTTCATTTTCCCCAAAGTCCCAATTTTCATCCGCGACAGTTGTCCGAAAAATAAATAAGTCTCACTGTTTTTACAACATTTTTAGCCTTTTATGTTGTATTTTATTTGCCGATTGTTGACACCTTCTGATCCAGGCCAAAGACGACCAATTACAGTACATAAATATTTACAATTGAGAAATAATTTTTTATGTTGCACACTGGATGGTAGGGCTGCACGTATAACCTCTCTAAATAACCAATTATTTGATTACAAATTATTTTGACATAATATTATTATAATCATTTATTGTGAACTGAATTTTCTGTTGTGAAAATGATCAGTTGGACTGTCTAAATAACCTATTTTGCAGCTTTACTGTATGGATGCATTAATGGGAAACACGATATAAGCAACATTAGTTTTTCTAAGCACATTACTACAACAACTTTGCCTGTAGGAACGCATTAACTTCACATAAGTTTTGCATACAATTATTCCAGCTGTATTTTCCCTGTGATTTTATTGCCTCCCATTTTTGTGCTTGTGTGCAGTCAGCTAAGATAATTGCTGTGTTATGACAAAAAGAAGAAGAAAAAAAATCCGTTGTGTCTGTGTGAGTCCAGACCATAAAAGCAATCTGAAGCTGTTCTACCACCTACATTGGGTCAGATTTCAGCAACACATCAGGCACTCGCAGTCTGGACGCCCCGGTCAGAGCGCAGTAACCGGCAGCACGCACAGATGGGGCCCAGATGGACAGGTTTACTCAGTCTGATTTCCTTTCCCTTCTTCCTGCCACCGAGCTCTCCTCCTCTCCCTATGCTCCAGGCTTTGTGCCTTGTGAAATCAAGTGTGATGATCAATTGCGCTGAAAATTTTCTCGGATGGTTTAAAATGGCGTTCTCGAAAGCCCAGAATTGCTTCCTGAATTTTTTAACTTTCCCCGTGTGCACAAAGAAAAATGACTGCCCTTTATGGAACCGCCATAAGCAGTTGGTTGTTAATACCATGTTTAATATTACAGAAGAGGCCTGTTGAATATACACATACAGTACAATAGGTTTTATAATGTATGAGCTTTTTAGAAAATTGCATCACACAATTTCATACAAGAGTCTGTTTTTTTTTTTAAACCTGTAAATCATGAGCTCTTGACCCATCTGTGAGACCTTCGTTTGTATTTTTACAGAGTCACTTATCAGTCATATGGATCATTTCCAGGAACGCACCCCTTTCTTAGAACAAAAGAAATGAATTGTTGGGTGTAAAAAAAATGCCAGGAAAACATAAAATGCCCTGACATTGAAGTTATTGGCTTTGTGACGATGGAGGGAGTTTATGGCAGTAAGCGTTTCTGCAGCTCACAGGAGACAAAGGAAGCTAATCTCACTTAGAATGGTAAAATATGCTATATAGCTAATGAAGTATTATACTGTGGTCAATGAGCTAGAGGCACTGCAGAGCGCCTACGCAGTGTGTGTGTGTGTGGGGGGGTTTGTTTTTCAGGAGGTTGCAGGGATAGTGCTGCTGCCATCAAGCAGCAAAGTCTTTCAAGGGAGAGTGAGCATACGTTGAGATGGAGATAGAGAGAGAGAGAGACCCATTAAGAAAAAGAAGGGAAGTAATCCAAGAAAAAGCATATCAGGGCTTTTTCTTTTTTGCCACACTACATTATGACAAATTTCACATGGATGTTTCTTCAAATGACCTTTTCTTCAAATTACCTTTGGTAAAAAAAAAAAAAAAATGGACTGGGTGTGACCCCGCCTTTCGCCCGATGTCAGCTGAGATTGGCACAGCACCGCCCCCCGCGACCCTCATGTGGAGGATAAAGCGGTAGACGATGGATGGATCCAGGAAAGCATTGTGCCCACACACTCGTCGTTACGGAAGCCCTCAGGACTTCCGCGGAACGATCGTCCAATCGCAGACGAGATTCACCAGTGCGCCACACGTTCGGCTTCTCTGTACCGTAATTCCTAAACGGTTGAATAACTGCCAGATATTGAACGTTAAAGTCATCTTGGAAAACGGGGCAGAAGCACTCACACTATCGAAATAAATCCAGACGGCCTGATTATCATGACGGTCATAAGAGGGTTTAAAGGTTTTTTTTGTTGAAGTGTGGTTGTTCTCGGAGTCAGCAGCACTGATGTCTGAGACGCGAATGCTCACTCTTATTGCATACATGGCTGCCAGTGGAGACGCAAGGAAAAACAGATTTTAGTCTCTTAACTAAGGGCTCACCAAATAGAATCTAAGTCCGTTTAAGTCTGTGATGTCTTGGGGGTATGTTTGCCCCTTAATCTCCATGTATTACAGCCTTTTTAAACTGGATACTGAAGTATCCTGAAGACACTCACTCTCTCTGTCTCTCTCAAAGTCCATCGGGACCACGACTTTCTTCACAAGCAAGTTTCAATGTGTTATTTTGTGACTTCAGTGTTTGAACTCCTGTGTTCGTATACTGTAACCCAAACTTCCTAACTGAGGCAGCAGCAGTAGACTATAGGAACTTCTGTGTGTCCACAAGCTAGAAAAACAAAAACAGTTCCCAGTCAGAAAAGGCTGTCACAAATTACATCTGGACTTTTGCTTAGTTTACCCATATAAGGGCTAGAAATGTTTCCAGAATACTTAGAACATTGAAAATCTGACAGTTAATATAATTGACTGCATGTTAAAAGAGTGTATTAACAGTTTTAATGAAGACAAACACAATTACATTACATACAAAAACATTGCAATAGTACATGAACAAGAGAGTTTGCATGTTAAATGTGAAATTTGAACAGCGTAGAATATATTTATAATAAGTCTTTTTCTCTCAATGTGCAAAAATAGGCCAAGAAAATGGAAACCGTAATAACAACAGGTGAAACTTCTCAGCTTTCAGAAACCGTTGGAATATTATGATAGCACAAACCAATTCGGGATTACAGTAATGCAAAGTGTGCTGGCCCAAACCCCTGTGCTGGTGATATGCTCCGTGTTAAAGAGTTTTAAAGGCTAAATATCCGAAAAATCTTAAAAAAAATAAATAAATACATATAATCAACAAGATTGTTAACAAACAGAATTTAAAACTGAAAGAGAAAAAGCCCCACCCACTTAAAATCCCTTCCATGTGACATTGTAACCAGCAGTGATTCATATACATAACAATGGTTACGGGGAAAGTGGAAGGAATACTTGAACAAAAATAAAGGAAACGTATGGTCTGTAGCAAAGACAACATACAGTTGTGTAAATTGGGCAATGTGTTGATCGACGGTACTCAAATTTGAAATGAATAGCACTGAACGCAAAGACATGTAAATCATTTAGATTTTAGACATTTTAAAAACCCTTCTAGACTCCGTGTAAAACTGAGTTTAATGACTGATCCAGGAGCAGGAACTGCTCCTATTTTTAGACTTGGACATCAATAAATAAGACTCGCTCATATCCAACAAAGACTGCACCACTGAACACAAAGACATGAATATCTGTACCGATATTTCAATTACAGCACTGTCTGTGTGTATGTATTATGTATAAATATACAGTATGTATGTATGTATGTATGTATATATATATATATATATATATGTGTATGTATGTGTATATATGTATACATATATATATATATATATATATATATATTTATATATATATATATATATATATATATATATATATATATATATATATATATATATATATATATATATATATATATACATACATATGTACATGTAGTGTATAGATATGTTTAACATTACAGAATGTTAATAATCTAATCAGGATAAATGTGTACTTTAGTTCTGGGAACAACACAGGCCAGGGTTGAGATGCTCTTTAAAATGGAGTTAATAACTATATTTCTCTCAGCAAGACAGCAGATGTCATCAGGCCCTAAAAAGATGGCTGAACAGCAGTGCTGTAGTCAAAGGTCATGACCGATGGAGAAAATAAATAAATAAAATAAAGCCCTCTCAGAAGCCTAATGATGGTTGTGGAGGCGAGAGCAGGTGTAATGGTTGGGATTAAAAATAAAAAAGAAGAAGGTTGACCTGTCAGGAGGCCTCAAGGCGCCAAATGTGGAAATAAGTCACAGTTGTCTTCTGTTGTGTGTTCACAACAGAAGACATTGGCTCTGTCGAGCAATTCTTTAATTAGTACGGCTGACAAAGGCTTGTTTTAAAGCGGCCGTACAATGAAAACAGTGGAGCGCTGTGTGTGTGTGTGTGTTTCAAGCATCTCATTTTGTTGTACAGTGTTTGTGCGATGATAATAAAGATCTTCTTTTCCAGGTCTGTTCAATTACAGACTTAGTTGGGGCCACATTTTCAAACCAAGAAAATTTAGCTGGGCCACACATTTTTAAAGACACATTAATAATAAAAACTGTACCTGAACATGAGGCACGAGCAATAATATTTTCTCCTTTGAAATCAAAAATGTCGTGGTCGTATCTGTCCTTCACACGCCTCAAGAGTGCATAAAACAAAAAAACCCAAAAGAAAAAGTTTTCTCTTTAAAGTTAAAATGAAATGTTTTATATTTGACGCAGGTTCAATTCAAAGTGCATCAAATCAAAGGGGTGCACAATATTAGCAAAATATACAGCATGTCATGCTCAACGAGTCTTGAGGAAGTTGGGTATTTTTATGTTATGCCTCGGCCCCCACACGGGGCCTAACAACCACACTGATTTCAAAGTGCGCTTAACAGAAAACGAAAGAACTATCACAGGCTACGTAGAGTGTTGCATTCATGGACTGTGCTGCTGTTGTTCATTTCCTCAGTCTTTCTGGCAGGATCACCATCTTGCTCTTGGGCTGCATGTGGCCCACGGCCCACCATTTGAATCGACTGGCTCTTTTCTATTGTATTACTATCACTATCCGACCCGACTGAAGGAGCATCTGTGTGTATACAGTGGCACCGCAGTGTTGGGTATAAGAGTCATTTTATTCTATTTAAAAAAAACAGGCTGAATTTGAGCTGTAGAATTCACTTCACTTTACTCGCACAGTGTTGCTGTTGCCTTCGTCTGTCACACTGTAGTCAGTGAAGACCAGACCTCCAAAATAGCAGTATCTTCTTTTTTTCTGTCTTTTGTTAATCTTGACGATCAGATCCATGTGAGGATATCCCAAGTCAAGGGCATTTTCATAATAAGGATGGAGGGGGCTTGGATATGTGTCCTCCATTTGTCAGATCCTGCTGTATCATTCTGGCCTTCACTCTTACTGCCTATTACCTCTTGTACAGATAGTATGGCAGCCCATGGGACATGTCAACATGCAGACCCATTAAATTATTAGACCTCGTTTATTATTAACTCTGTTGCATACGCAATTGGCCGCAGCCTTTTAATATTCATGCAGCATGACAGTGCCAGCCGATGCAAACAGGACCAAGCGGGAGTTACACGTGCAGGAAAAAAATAAATAAAAATAATCTACTCCGTTTGACATTTTACCTCTTTAATAATTAGTGAGATACAGGTCAGCATTAGGCTACAGTGCATCTCTATAGAGACGGTGTGAATTCACACAGGGTGGCTCTTTAGAACGGAACAGAAGATAAAGGCTTAGTGCTCGTGCTGCAGCCCGGTCAGATTGACACGGCTGGCCAGATCAGCTTGGGCTATTTCTGTCTTTTCTGGTCCAAGTTTGCTGCAGGCAGGAGGTGTTGCAATGCTGTCTGCTCGGCTGAGAGGTCGAGTCGGAGCGAACCGTCCCACACGTGGAGGAAATGTTGGAACGGAAGGTGAAAGTGCTCATTAGTGACGTCAATGACCGGCCGTCGGTTCTTTCGTTGTAATTAGGAGCTTAAGTGATTGGAAATGTATTAATGAAATGTCCATGAATGTCTGTTTCGTTTCCTTTTGCGTGTCATTTCTCAGTGTATTTTCACGTTCGCAGGCAAATTGGATCTTTTGCAGGCAGACTGTCAGCGCTGTTGGGCGGCTGGTGGCACGTTACAGCTGCAGCGCTGATCTGCTGCATGTCATGTACATGTGTCTGCAGGTGGAGGTGTGGAGCTCCGGCTATATTTTCCCTACGCTTTGCCTTCGACAGACACACAAAACATACTTTTAAATCCTCTATCCTCTAAATACCAGGACAGTTCAGTATGAAGTCACGGATCCACTGGTGCTGCACATAATATTGCACAGTCAGACTGTGAGAGGGAAAAAAAAATAAAAGAAATGAAGAAGGAAATCAGAACTGAAACGCTAGAGTGCTTTAACTTTGAAGCAGGAACAGGACGTGCTGGGTTTGTGACATTTGTGGCAGACCCCGAAACTGTGAAGAAAGTTTATTTCACTCTATTTTTTTGCTGAGATGTGCACTGCTTGCAGTACAAGTAGGTAAGAGGTTTGTTCCCAAATGGAGACGCATGTCTCAGTCAGTGTGAATGGTCTCAGGAGTTAACATGCTATGCATGCTATGAAATGCTACGCGGCATTCACCCGTTCTCACGAGAGTCTAGTGAAAATATTAGTTAAAACTAGTTTGTAGTTATATTCACTGACTTCTTGCCACATTTGTGTCCTGGAGGAACGGCACAATGACAAGACACCAAATCAAATTGACACTGTGCTTGAGGTTTAAATCACTGTTGGAACCTCTATGGATAATCTGAATATATCCAAAAAACACGAATCCAGTTTCAGCTATTTTAATATGGACTAAATATTTAAATACATCGATATTGGGAACATCACTAACATCTTCTGGTATCTTTTATTTACTGAAAATGCTCATAATTTAGTGTTTTGATGATTAGGTTATACCAACAGACATACACACCTCATGTGTGGGTCCACACAGGATGAAGACATTGTGGTTACAGCTGTGGTGCTCCTCCTTTTTGCAGCGCTATTTTTCAAGTCAATCTACCAGCGCTGAAATAGAAGTAAAAAACGTCCTTTTATTTTGAATGGAAATCCGTTTGACTGGTGGAAAATGAATGTGCCGGGAGTTCTCAGGGACAGTGTTCTCTGCAGCTGTACTGACTTTCTTAAAGACTATTTTTATTTGATCAAAATACAGTTTGGTCTCCCATAATTACATTATACATTATACATTATATAGCAGCGACTGCTGGCTTTTACAAAGTATTTTACTAAACAAACTAATGCGCTGCTAATTAGTAATGGCTTGATACCAGTTTTCCGTGTCTCATACCAAATACTCGTATCACAACCTGTACCGAGACCAACTGGCCTCATGTCCTCCTTCACAACATCCATGAACCTTCTCTGTGGTCTTCCTCTTTTCCTCCAGCTCCATCGTTGACGTCCTTTGTCCAATAATGGTCACCGTCTCTCCTCTAAACCATCTCAAACCATCTCAGCCTCGCCTCTCGTTTGGAAATCTGTCCATCCTGGTCACTCCCCTTATGAAAATCTCAACACCTTATACCACACAGCAAAAAAAAAACATAATCCTCTAACAGCATGACATGTCCTGGTCACGTGATGATGACATGATGTCTCTGCTTCCAGTCTGTCCTCACTGAAGCTTTTACTGTATGTTGTGTTTTGTTTTAATCGGGCCGAACGATTTGGAGAAAATAATTAAAAGTGTTGTGTTATTTTTCTTTGATAGATGTGATTTAATTGTTTAAGTTAAGCCTTGGTTGACTGTAATATATTTACGTATCACCATCCATTAGAATATGTACTCTAATGCAAGAATAACAAGATGAGGTAAAATGTAATTGAACTGCAGCCATTGCATTGTTTGAAATTTGGATTTGAAAAATGATAATTGTTCAAGTTAATGGATTATATTGGATCTGACTTTTTAATCTACCAGTATCTAATCCAACGATGAGTGATTTGAGTATCGGGTCAGTTTACCCCTGCCCCTAATGTGCATTTAAAATTTGAATTGTTAATGATGAATAGACTGTCGACTGTTGTCTATTTATAATGAAGATTCTAACTCCAGCGCTCGTCACACTGCGCCTCCTCTGAGCTGCAGCCCTCTAGAGATTATAAATGTGTGTTTGTTCAAAGCTGCTTGGGAAAAAAAAAAGTGATAATGATTCGACTTGTCGTTCGGTTGGTGACACCGTGCTCTGTTGCTTTCTCTCACAGGGCTGTAAATTTGTCATTTAACAGGCCGTCCAGACATGACTCATCTGTGGGAATAGTCTTTGTTTTCCCACGTGCCCTCTGCCCCCCCTTCATTCTCATCCTGCCTAATTTCCTCTCCGTCAGCACACTGACCTTGTCCCTCATTCCACCTTGTTTGATTGGAAGATCGTCTGCAGTGAATGTGTGAGCGAGAGAGGGGACAAAGAGCAATCATGGAGGTGGGAGAAAGATGGATGGGGAGAGGGAGCGAGGGAGAGCAGTCAGGTGTCCAGCACTTAAATTGCCTGTTTATTTCCAGTCATTGCACCAATTACACTGATACAGCTTACAAACAAGTGTGCAGTGTGTTTATGTGTATGTGGGAGATCTGGGGTGAATAAGAGAAACAATAAAAAAAAAATGATATGGATATTTTTGTGCTGTATTGTGCAGTTTATATCGTAGCGTCATGTGAGTCACAATCAAGGGAATTTGCATTTTTTGTTCTGTTACCGGGGACAGGAAACTTGAGCTGGATTTTAATTTTAAGATTCGTATGACAATCGGTGTATCCATGCATAAAAAGTGCCCGACTGCATATTTGTGCATGCGTGTGTGTGTACATGGGTGTGTCCCTCTGTGTGTTCTCTGTGGGGTCAGCCAGTGGCTGTTCTGGGAGCAGGAGTGTGATTGTTGGCTCTCTGGGGGAAGAGAGCCGTGCTTGTGACAGGCTGCAGTGATTAGTGGAGCTCAGCCGGCAGAATTTATCAGACTCAGCCAAGGCCACGAACCATTTCGGCCTGCAACGCTGCAATTTGTCTCCCACTTTTGCGCCACGTAACAGCATCCTTGCGGCTTGGGGTGCATGCACACATTCTTGCCGGTATGCGAGATTGTCTTGTTATGTGCAATTCTTGAATGAGGCATGTTTGGGGTGATGAATGGTGTCGTGTTTGCAAGACAAGGTCTTTTACAAGGAGGTGCTTTTGATGCCATGGATGGTTTAGTCATTTTCTGATTTAATTTTCATTCCATTCACTGTTGTCTACTTCCCACACCAATATTAAAAGGAAGTGCTTAAAAAAACACTTGAAAAGTTTGTAGACAATTATTCTGCAAGAGTTGTGAATGAACAGAAATGAATGCTTGCCAGTATTAAAGGTACAGTAGGCGGGATTTTTGTAAATGTGAATTAAATCCAGTGATGTGTGAGAGACAGACATTTCTGCACTAGAGGGGTTTTTGATTTAGGACTGATTGTGCTCACTTTTCAAAATTGGCATTTGCAGATTATTACAAATGTGTGTATATTTAAACATCAGAAACTATGAAAGTGCAGTAAAATTGTGTCCAAAATGTACATTTTTTATTCTTTTGATGACCAATTTCATGTATTTAATATTCAGAGTTTTATATCAGATTGAGGAGTAAAAAAGAAAATCACATATTTTCCATAGGCTTTTACATTTAAGTGTTTTCGTCCTGTATGGACAGGATTGCTTTATTCCAAATTCTTGAAATTGTAAAGGTTTTTGCAGTTGGTTGTTTTTCACTGTGACATCATGTGCACCAGCTCCATCAGTCACATGTTCTGGGTCTGAATATGAAGCAATAGCAAAGAAAACCATCGTAATATTCTTTCGGTTTCATCTGCCAGCTACAGTTTTTTTTTTTCCCCTCTTCCACTCGGTTCCATAGAACTTTATTTGTACAGCGCTGGTCACAGCATACAACATTCCTTATCTCAAGCCGATAGGTTGAGACGCAGAGAAAAGAAGAGAAACCCACGGGTTCTCACAACGAGCAAGCATTCTGCGACAGTGCAGGAAGAAAAACTTCCATTTAAGGGGAAGAAACCTCAAGCAGAGCCAGACTCGGGGCGTGCGGCCATCTGCCTTGACTGACTGGGTTGAAAGGAGACAAATGTGTTAGAAAAGGATAAAGAAGAAGAGAGAGGAACCGGGAACAGTTGTGTAATTGTGGTATTTAGGCAGTGCCAGACTGGTTGCTATTATAATAGCAGTACCCGCAGGTGTAATGGCGTTATCAATTGTAACAGCGGCAATTCATCACTGCAGTTGAGAAGTTATTTCCAGCCAGTTAAAGCTTAGCTCAAAGCGGAACTATGCAGGATTTTTACCCTAATTGAACAGCTTTGGAGTCATTGTGATGGTTAAATGTCTCGTCGCGTGGAGACTGGGGGGGGAGGTGGCTGTCTGCACTCCCCCTACCGTCTGTTAGCAGCAAACCAGCGATGCCCGACTTCTGTCACAGGTGGCGATGAAACTGAAGAACATCATCATTGGACGCTAGCGTAAAATGATTACATTTATAATGTAATGTAGGTCACGTGTCGTCAGCTTTGATTTTTATCTTACTACACAATTAATTAAATAGGTTTCAGGCCTGTGAGTCATGCTTTTCAGATTTCCACTTGGGTCCGTGTGACAGACATAAATTTAGGCCGAAAACGGAGTATTAATTCGAGCACAACAACAACAGTTTGAGTCCACACGGACTTGTATTGGTCAAAAAAGACAACGAAGAAGACACCTTCTCGAGGTTCCGTGAGGACGTCCACTAAAACTCTCAAGGTCGTCGAAAACAGGGGCCGTACTGAGTCATAATTTCCACATTGTGGCAATGGACTGTGAGGTGGAGCGCGAGACTGACGTAGACCCTCATTAAGTACGAATGGCACCACAGGCATGTATGCACGTGAGGAAATGTGAAGCATGTCTCTGTGGACACAGGGTGCAAAAGTATGAGAAAATGATGACATGAGGTCATGTTTTTTTTGAGTGTATGCATCACCATGTATGAGAAATTGACATAGTCTTCCACTGTGAACAGTGAAACAGTAGGAGAAGAAGTAGCTGGTTGCATAAAGAACTCTGTTAAGTCGATGGTGAAAAATGATCTTCTACTCGTCACTTGATTTATAATGCCTGTAAACATTTTGCTGATGAGTTAATGGTCTCAATCTAGACATTCTCTTCAATAGCACATGATGTCGACGTGTAGTTATGGTCTCATTAAGGGGAAAACGGATGATAAAGCGTGACACACAGCAGTGTGATTTCAGCTTCCATCCATTAGGTCTTGTTGGTTTGCAACCAGAAGACTATGTGTAGCTCCTAGAGTCCCTCCCCTTTTCCATGAAAGGATTGCACATGCGACATTAAGGCATTAAGATAATTTAACCACAGCTTTGTTTGTATATAGATAAAATAATGTATCATTTTATTTTGAAAATCCTGCACAGCAGCCTGAACAACACAGACGTTGGCTCTGAGGTCATAGTTTAAAAAAACAACAAAATCATGATGATTGTATACAGTGTAAGTCTAATTTCAGGCACCCGTGTTGGTATTAGTGTGACCAGCAAACCAGCAAACACGGCCTCCTTGGGTTTTTTGTCAGTTGAAGCCAATTGTGAAAACAACATTGACTAAATGTCATCTTTTCAGTTGACGATAGTGAATTTGATGCCCATTAGTTATGGAGCAACATACTGTACCTCAAGCAGGGAAGAAAAACCCAGGAGGGAAATATATGACTTTTAACTTGGTCCATTTTACAACAGTTTTTTTTTTTCGGCCAAGTAACAAAAAAGTTTTGGCAAAATATCCAAAATTGAAGCCATTAGCAAAGTACACTAAAGTTCACTGTTGAGCTCCATAAACTGAGAGGAGCTGAACATTTGGATTCATCGTTTTCACATCCTCACATTTCTTTTAAACTGTCACTTGAAAACAATTTCTTCTAATGAAAATATGTGCTGCATTAACCTGGTCCATTGAAATGGTGATTGTGTTTTCTCTTTCCATGTCAATGAAAAAAAAAATAATAATAAAAAAAAAAATGTTCTTAATTAAAACAACAAACTGAGAGATTAATCGCTGAAGAAAATAATAATGACTTTCATTGCTGTTATGAAGCCGTTCGAGTTCCCGCATAGGAAATGTCAAAGTAAATCCTTGAATTAGAAGAAACTACTTTTAATCAGCCGCTGAACAGCCAATCATACTGGCGCGGCTCATTACTGTCAGAGGCAGAGAGCATGAAAAACACGGATGACAGATTTAGTGGCCTGCCTCAATCCCTCTGGGATACACAGTTTTTATGGTAAGGGAAACAATTCATCACGGGGCAATTCATCAGTGGATAACTTTTAATTAATGTTCAAACCTGTGGACCTTTTTAAAAAGGCAACCTCAGCTGCCTCCCTCATTTGAATGTCTGCTGTTTTGTTTCCTTCTCCTTCACCTCCTCTTCATTTTGCTCATCCACTTCCCCTTCATCACACTTGCCATCTATTTTCCCAGCTTCCCCTTTTCCACTCCACACTCTATTCCATTTTCAATAGATTCACGGGCAAGTCCTTGCTGCTCAGCCCCTGTCAGTATTTGTGTTTTGGTGAATGCTGCTCAGTATTTCTAGCTTTTTATCATCTTAATATCTCTTCTTACCAGCTCATTTATTTCTCTATATCCTCTTTCTCTTTTCTTCCTGTCCTCTCCCTTTTCTCCTTTCTCCTCTGCCTCGAATTATCCACATCAAGGCAGAGTATTAAAAGAAATGGCCGATCAGAGAGTTCAGTGAGAAAGGGAACTATTGCAAGGACGCAAAATGGAGCCGGCGCAAGCAAATTGGACAGTCACAAGCACAGAAGCAGGCTTTGATGTAGGGAAGTCCACATAATGGTGGAGAAAAAGAGATTTGGGACAGATTGATTTGGAATGAAATTAAAGAGGACGAGGAGGAGAATGAGATGGAGTAAATTGAGCATTACATACTGCATTACAGTGTCTCTTAATTAACCGTGTAAAAGCTTTCTTATTAGGACTGATGCACTCCTCGGTTAACGAGAGGGAAAAGGGAGAATTCTCTTTCAGCCGTCATTGAAATGGACCTAAAGGAAAAAAAGCAAAGTGTGAAATAGCAAAGCACCAAGTTTGGAATGAGTGAGAACAACTTGGAGACGGCGATGAAGAGTGGTCCAAGCTCATCGCACGTGTGAAACTGTCTCACTTAATGTGTTTATTCTCAATTATCTGTCATCTTTGTAGTGCTGGTCCACACTGCTCCCCACCACCTCCCTGTCACTGAATAGACACTATGTGCTACTGTGTTGACAGTCCGATCACATCGCAGGGTATCTGTGTGTGTGTGTGTGTGTGTGTGTGTGTGTGTGTGTGTGTGTTTCTGCCTCAGGTTCTGCACCTTAGCTGTCTGGCCGTGTCAGTCATTTT
Source organism: Solea senegalensis (assembly GCF_019176455.1). Lineage (NCBI taxonomy): Eukaryota > Metazoa > Chordata > Actinopteri > Pleuronectiformes > Soleidae > Solea > Solea senegalensis. The sequence continues at coordinate 14,392,626 of NC_058033.1, forward strand.
GCCTGTTCATACATTAGTGACACATTATTTCATTAAAAACAAAAACAAACAAAAAATCTCACATCCAAGAACAAATACATGATTATTGTAATAGATTAGAGCTGCAACTAACGATTATTTTCATAATCAATTAATCCGTCGATTATTTTCTCAATTCATCGTTTGGTCCATCAAATATCAGAAAACCTTAAAAAATGTTGATCGGTTTTCGTCAAACCTGGAAATGATGATGTTCCCAAAGTTCCACAAACCAAAATGATTGACTTTTAATGATTTCTTTGTTATCCAGAGCAAAGAAATTAAAAAAATACTCAGATTTAAGAAGCTTAAACAATCAGAATTCTTGTTTTAATCACGAAAAAAGCTTCCAATCGATTATCAAAATAGTTGTCGATTAATTTAGTAATCGATTAATAAAAGATTTGTAATAATTATGAATTAGGACATTTACATTACTTACAAAGACATTGCTATTTGGGATATGTACAAAACCTTATACCAAGCAAATTTTCTAATTTCAGTAGAATTTAAAAAACAATTTGAATGTGCTCCCTCAGGCTACGTGGGATTTATTTTAATATCTCGCAAAAAAATGACCACCTTGGTAGTTGTAGTGCGTAAACACAGCGTAAAACTCACACACATTAACAATTTAAAGCACATGCAGTAAAGACGCATGATTGACGCACAAAGACGGTGAAATTCACACTAAAAATAACACATATACCCAGGATTTTTCTGTATTTGTGTAGCACTTTTCTAGTCTTGAAGGCTGGGAATCTAACCTCCAACCTTTATGGAAAGATGACTTGGTCTATCCTGCGGCGTTTTTCATTACGCCTGCGTCACATGTGCATACATTGGGATGTCACAGATGTGCCAGAAACAAAAGTCAGTTAGAAGAAAAGAAAAACCAATGATAATTACAGTGATGTTTACCGTGGTTACTATTTTTGCTTCTTTTACTGTGGTCCCTCAATAGCTGAGATCAGGGGTCTCAAACTCAAATGACCTGGGGTCAAATAAGTGTTTAGTCTGAAAAGTGGGGAAGAAACACCGCTCAGTAGTGGTTGGGCAATATGAGCCTGTTCCATCATGATGTTGCAGTAATATATTCATAGTGATATTTCACAGAGTTTCAAAGTAAAAGTGCTTGTTTTGATGTAGAATGATGTGCACTTTCCTATAATAAAAAAAAAAACATATTTATGATGCAAAAAGAACTCTATGAACATCAAAAACGGAGAACTAAATCTAAAATTACATAATGGACCATTTAATTTACTGTTGAATGTAATACATTTAATAATGCGGTAGTTACAACCGCGGTTAGGGGTGTCACGATTCTCCAAATCCTTGATTTTGATTTTTGCTTTTAAGGTCACGGTTCCACTTGCAGTCTTTTTTTTTTCTCTCCGATTGTCTACATGGTAACATTGTCAACGGTATCATTTGTTTGCAGTGTACCACACTAAGCCCTCATTGTCAAATTTAAATCATTTATTAACATTATGAAGGTCCAAGTTCGGTTGGTGTGTCGCCCAAATTAACAGTTGCCATGGTTACTATTAGTTGGCAGCAGCTTCGGGTTAGCGGGGGGGGGAGGTAATGTATTGTCGCGCTACAATGGCTACAACCACGACACTGTTTTTTTTCCCCCTGTCTGGCACGTCGCACTGGGGAAGTGGTTAAATCATTCCACTTTTGCTTTGGAAGGTCGAGCTTGTGACGTCGAATGTCTTGTTATTACTAAAATAAAATTGTTGCTAGCAAATGTATACAGTGTTAGATTCTGTCTATATTCTATCACCTCACATTTAAAGGAAGAGGAGGTCGCGGGCCATGTTTTCATTACAACAACATTAAGTGGAGGGCCGCGTATAATCAATTAGGGGGCCACATGTGGCCTGCGGGCCTCCAGTTTGACATCGCTGGCTTAAATGGATTGGATTGATAAAATAAATGACATTGAGTGCTGTCCCAAGTTTTAAAGGATCGCTACAAACATTAATGCTAATGGCTATGTTATCGACTATGCTAACGACCAGAAGCTGAGTACACTGTATAGTGGGCCATGTGCTACGTGACAGATTATACAGTAAATCAGGCCTTAAACTAGATGCACACTTATATTCTCCAACTAATTCAATTTACATTCAAGATAAACTTGCTTAAAACACCTTACCCTCAAAATGTCTGCTTTTTTTTGCTTATTTTAACCATAAAAGGACCAGAAAATGTCCTGTCACTAAGTGCTTTTGTTTACAATTGACTGCATGTTAAAATACTATTTTAACAATTGAAAATGAAGAAAAACAAAAAGGCTTTTCCGATTAGCATAAAAACGTTGCGTAACTACAGCAATGCAAATGCACTTGTGCAAACGCGTCGTCAGCGATGCGCTCCGTTTTAAAGGGTTAAATGTTATGCTTATACATCTCATGGACATCTGATTTAGATGTGACAGAATTATAACCAGTTTGAAATAATCTTCCCTGTCACATGACGTCACACATCACCATACTGAATAATTGTGTTTGCACAGGCCTGCAGAGATTCAAAGACTCTCTTTACATTTCTGTTCCATCATGGATTAAACAAACAAGATATGTTATGTTAATTAGACAGTTTTACAGGTGATGGTAAAAGCTGTGGACAGAGTTAGGTTAGCTGTGTCACCCCTACTGGCACTCTTTATGCTAATCTAACGTATTTAACGTACCGATATGAGATTGAATTGGCACATTTCCACACATATTAAGCTGTTCTGCAAATCTTTTTCTCTTATCGGGGTAAGTTATAAAATAGGAGAAAAGAAAAAGAGGATAAACTGGCAGAGAAATCCTGCGGGGGGGAAAAGGCCAAAACAAAAGGCATTTCTCTTTCATTTTAGGAATTTAATTTAGGGATGGTAATTGTGATGTTTATGATAACACGTGTGCAAAACAAGCCCAAATATTGTGCTGTTGCAGAATTTTTTTTCCAGGTGGCTCAGTCATATCAGAGCCGCTGCAGCCCAGATGGGGAGACAAAGACTGTTTGTCAAGCAACTGGGTCTGAGTCAGCAGAATGTACACAGACTAAATCTGCTCCAGCAGCTGTAGAAGTTGGTCATCCAAAATGAAAGCAAAACGTCACAAGCCTGCACCTGTGTCGCTGTGACTGGCGCGTCTTCTTAGGGGGCATGGATTCTGAGAGGAGAGCAGCAGCTCAGGCATGTCAAGGTTAATCCGGAAGATGTTTGGCAGGAATCCAATCCAGGTTTTCTGATAGAAAAGTGAAGATATTCAACCCAACCTGTGCGTCAGTGCTGGGAATCAAAAGGTCACTGAAGTGTCATTGCAGTGATGGGAAGAATTATGGGATGTGGTGGCAGAAAAGCGGAGGTTTAGTGTGTAGTAAGAAAAGGTTTTGTGCCGTCGTTGGCGAGAGAGCTGAGGAAGCTGAGGAATCTTAAAACCACCAACCACAGGCTGGAAGGATGACGACTGACTTCACAAGCGGAAAACCTGTCTTGTTAATACATTCACTTGAATCTGATTGCCCTATTGATGTCAGCGACGTGCAGACACTAATCAGACCCACTTTTTTTAGAACAATCACTCGCATGTCTGGCTTTTCAATCACAGCTCCTGCTCGTCTCCTCACACACAGCGTATGTGTCACTCTGTGGTTTTGACTCAGTGGTTCCCCGTTTATGGCTGTGACATATGGTATCATGATAAAAAACAGTTGGTTGTCTGTGTTTGCAATAGTCACAGTTTAAAGGCACAAAGATGGGCGACTGAGGGACTGAGCCCCCCCCATCTGAGAGGAGCTTTGAGAGAAAAGAAGAATCCAGAGGGATTAAGGGACGAGTATGAACACAACAGAATGAAGGAGAACTTCAAATTGTGATAAAGAGACTCAAAAGAGGAGAGGGTGGAGAACTTTGAGCTGCATCGAGAGGCTTTGAGTTGCGATGGAGACATTTGAGATGCACTTGGGAGCGTCAAACTCTCGATAAAGAAGGATGAGAATCAGCTGTGTTATTAGCAGCCATTTTTACATGTTCTGGCAGGAGAGGCACATAAAATAAGGATGGCTTTGTTCAGTTCATGTAAGTCAGGACTGTGTGACAAGGAGCCAGCCTGCACCCTGAAACTGTGGAGGATGAATTGAACTCAGCCATCATTATTCCACCTGTGCTTTTCCCCCAGTAAGACCTGCCAAAATGGCTGCTGGACAAAGGGTCCAACAGACCCCAAAACCAAAATGTAAACAAGAGTTCATTCATTCATAATCTACAGCTTTAGGGTTGTGGGGGGCTGACATAGGGCATAATGTGGGGTTCACTCTGGACAGGTCGCCAGTCAAACGGCTAATTCCGAGTGTTCAATTAGCCTCTGCATGTGTTTGGACTGGGAGCAAACCAGAAAACCCGGAGAAAACCCACGCACACATGGGGAATGAACAGAGTTGTGTGCCCCAAATTGCTGTGGGAATAATACACAACTCCTTATATGGACATCCTGGGGGGGGGGATGTCCATATAAGGTCACATATTCAGGCTTTAACAGAAATGCTTCTGTGTTGTTGAGTCAAAGTTATTACTTTACTATCTATTACTATTTCTAAGGGTTAATAATGATAATCCAAATGTAAAACTGATGGTACACTGGAATGACCAGCATGAGGGCATCAGGAACTCTGCTGGTTTAAAACGCCATTACAGACATTGTCCTTTACGTTATTGACACATATTAGCATTGGTTAAAATCTAAACAGCAATTAATCCGAAGCTAGTAAGCATGCAAGACAAAAGTAAATTCCATGGGTGGACAATTCTATGGTTTAAGATCCTTTATCTTTTTTTTTTAACATGAATGTCAAATGTTAAGGGCATCAGATGTTTCTAAGCTGTGAAGCGAATCCTCCCTAAGGAGTGTGAGACCTGCAGAGGTGATACAAACACAGTGTGAGGTGAAGGAAACGAGTACATGCTGGTGTTGTGGATAAAGCTGCTTAAATGTCATAGTGAGTTTTGACACACTTTTACACTCCTAAGTCAAAACAAACACCTATTTTTAGATTCAGTAAGACTTACACACCCTTCGCAATATCATTAGCTTTTATATGCATCCCCAATTTAGCATCCACAAAGCTCCCTCAAAATCATCGTTGGAGATTAATGGAAACGTGCCTGTACATAGTTTCCATTTTTTGTTTTAGTTTCTGTTTTTGAGCACTGAGACAAAGGCGCAAACAAATGTTATTTTAAATATGTGTTGTGCTGTTCAAATTTAACACGCAGACTCTGGTGTTCATGTGCACCTACAATGTTGTTTTTCTCAGTGAAAATTTTAGTTCTTCTTCATTTTGAATTGTTAAGACACTATTTTAAGGTGCAGTTAATTGTAAATAACTGCCAGATATTGAAAGTTATACTGGACAAATGGGAAAATGCACTTATTCACCTTTTTATTGTTAAAATATGCATAAAGAAAAACCTGGCACTTTGAGGCTCAGTTGTTAAAAAGTTAAATGTTTGTGAAATCTTTTTTGCTTAAATAGCCTTAGAATGATCATTCCAAAAGACGGGTGTCACCATTGTTTACACACAGGACCATTAAAACATATATTTTGACATGAAAACACAGCATTAATTGTGGTTTTTTTTTTGCAAAATACTTTCATGGGGCTTATTCAAGGTGGCACGCTCCAGAATTGACGAAAGATAAATGCTAAACTGCTCTGTAGACAAAGTCATGTCTGAACAGATAAGGTTCAGTTTCGTGAAGAATGAAGTGAAGAGTGAAGCTGAAAATCATGAAGGAGGATGGTGTTGTGTCTCAGGTCACGGAGCAGTCGATGTTCGCTGCGAGAAAGACACCTGATCAGCATTAAGCAGAGGGGAAGGCGATGGCGGAGGGAGCTGCTGGCAGAGTTTGCAGAAAATCACCTGGGAAAATGAGAGAGATGGACATCAATAATCACTTTCTTTTCCAAGTTTGTGACAAGTGCAGGAGGCTGAGGAAGGAGTCGGACACCAGTGTTGTAATGGGAGAAGCAAAGACTTGTTTTTCACGTTGCTTTGTTGGAAAATGTTCACATCAAAACCCATCTTGGTTGAGTCGGATCGCTTGCTTTGTGCAGTTTCTCTGAACTCGCTTTGATTCGGCCACCCCGTGATTATCAGGGCGATGCAATATTCCACGTAGTGAATAGAAACACAGCATTAAAGTTGATTGAAATCAATGGGAAAGAAATGGGTTTCTAAAGTTTGTCGACTTCATAGGTCAGAATTAGTGTTAAAACCACTTTGAGATTAAGTTCAATTTATTTTTAGTGTTTCTGATTAAATGGAGTCACATTCTCTACAGTTGCACATTTGATTTATTTGGAGTAAATGGAATGAAAATTTAGCAAATGAAGAATGAATCACTTGGTCCTTTTAACCAAGAGTAGATTATGAAAAGTAATGAATGTGAAATACTGTACATGACATGCCGCACAGTGACGACACATGATGGTCAGGGAGATGCAGAAACATCTGTAATGCCGTTAGACTTTCATCAGAAAATCATCACATCTTTGGATGTGATTGACATTGATGACCAGCTGTGAGCCCTCATGGTTTTTCTGTCACTCTGTTTCTCCGCAGAGAATTAATCTGACGACGGGGGAGACAAGTAATCAACATCGAACCTGTACGTCAAACCACAGAGGACAGAGTGGTTTGTGAGAAGAGAAGGAGTTTGCCAACACACGCCACCTCCAGTATCCGCTTTCCTCTCTGTTTGCGAACCACTTTTGAGAAGAGGCTGAAGGAAACGCGTTGAGGACGCAAAGTTCAAATGGTGTTGCTGGACCGTCTACCCTGTCAGCCCCACTTCAAAAAGTAAGTTTATACGAGGATGTGGTTGCACTTGTTTTTGGTTTACTTGACAGACATTTTGCTGTGATTATTCACATCTTTTCATCTACTGATTTAATAGTTGATGTTTAAAACTGCATTAGTTTTACATGGGTAGGCGAAATAATGTCATTTTTACCACAGGACGTGTGTAATATTAATGGCCACTTCGCTTGGGATAAGACATTTCAGTAAAAGTACCACAGGTGAGAGGAGTAATTCGAGAAAACTGGACCAGGGAGGCAACGCTGTGTTTCCATTTGGGGCAAACGTTGGTTTCAGAGGCAGTTTGAGACATAGCAACACCGTTTGGGAAAGGTTGAAGAAGATCTTTGGGAATGGTGTTCGTCGTATGCCGAAAACACCAGACTTGTCAGACTTCCTACTGCGAAACTAAATGCTTCTTCATGTGTCTCCATGCATGAAAATCTGCAATTAACAGGATATGATGGAATATTTACACCCATTTTTACTACTGGTCTATGTGCAGGTGATCAGTATTACCTGGGCTCATTTTTATGGTAAAAGTCACCGTAATCATCTCATAATAATTACTGACATTACACATTAGGACGGGACTAAAATCACTAGCTCTGGTAACAATTACTTCACCCCACCTCTCCATGGAAAACTAATCCCGTCCGAATAGGGTTTATGTCGACATAGCAGCATTCCCACACTGCGTACAGGAAGTGATGCATTTTATATCAAGACATATGGATGCAACAGTAACATTGCGCCGGATCAGATTGTCTGCGAAGTCGAACTTTTTCCCATTGAACGCAGCTATCAAAGGTCAAGCCTATCCTGCCTAGGACTTGCAGTGACAGTGATCCATGCTTTCATTAGAACTTGATTGAACTAGTGCAATGCACTTTCATTTGGGGTTAGGGACAGGCTTCCATTTCATGCTTGCAATTAGTCCAAACTGCTCCTCCCAATCCGTATCTTCATTAAACCCGCTTCAGCCATGTCGTCCATCATGTGCTCTCAGGTCAGCTGATCACCTGCTCCTGGCTGTGCTAGAAATGAGGTTGAAGCCTAGAGAGCATTTGAAGTCACTGCTCCTTTTGGACTTTGGAGCGAGTTACCATTTTACTCTTCACTACTTGTTTTCTCTATTTAAAACACACCTTTTTCCCTCTTGCTTTAAATACTGGTGTTCTTAAAAGTGCTTTATGAATTAGAATTGGAATCAAGTCAACAGCAGTACCGGTATTTGACACATAAGCTCCCATGAAAAGGTGAATTCCACTGGTCCAAAAAAACCCAGTTGTTTAACACTTTCACTGGATAAATGCTTCTTGCTCCTGCTCTGTTGCTCTACAGTGGCGGGCACAGACATCTGAAAGGGCAGGGGCAAAAATGAAAAGGGCACCTACTGTACACCGATGGGGCCAGGTGCCAGTAGCTTAAGGCAGGCCTGTTAAAAGTGTGACCTGGGGCCAATGGCAGCCCGGCCCTGGGGATTGAACCTTTTTATTAGAAGGGCACCCATAGGAAAAGTTGCAAGGGCATTTTATAGACCACTGCATCACTTTTCTCCACTAGAAATCCACTCCTTTAGAAACAATACATGTTTTTTATTTATATTTTTGGTTTAGAGGCCACATATGAATGGCAGCCAGTAGGGCACGTCCTCATTTCTCATCTTGTGGCATACAAAAGACCAAACAACATCAAATAACATCAACAACACTCACCAAAACGATGTACTGCAGCTTTAAATGTGAAATCACACGATTAACTTGGAATCTTTTTAAAGCTAATATTGTTTAACAGCATAGTTTAAGCATATATCATCTGCTGTTAACTATGGATGGAACTTGCATGCACTTGCACAGTATAGGCACGTATATGCATTAACATGAAACCCCATGCTAAACTAAAGAGCCACCAAAGTTAATAGAAATATGTAGAAGAAAGGGATTTCTTGTGTGTACTCTTGTTATTAGTGTGGTGGCACGAAAACATGCAGTCTTCCAGTCTTTCACAATGAAGTGCACTGCAATGCCCAACTGTTGTTACTCACAGAAATCCAATGGTCTAATCATTAAAGCAAAAAGCATCTTTTTTTATTCGTATTTGAGGTTGATCTGATTGATGTTTTATGTCTCCATAAACTGTTTTTACCCTAAAGCTCCCCGCATTACCATTCCATTTGAATCTCATCATCTACTTCTCTGCAAAATAAACATCCTGAGACCTTAGACAAGTCTTGGACATTAACAGCAATTCATTTGTTTTTGTGAAGATAAATCTGGTATAATGAATCCTCAGATGCTCCTCTGTCCAACCAGATAGAAAAAAACCATCCACTCGCTGAGCTGTCTCCTATAAATGACTCATTTTCTTCTCCCTTTAGTCTTAATTTGATGCTAAACAGCACGTCACCGTTTTGCAAGAACTTCGTGTATTTGTCTTCCTCCGCTTATCTGGGTTAGGATGCAGCAGTGTTGGTAAGAAAGCCCAGACAACTCGTCCAGTGGGATGTTGACAGGTGCGATCTCTCCAGTGTGTCCTGGGTGGAAACCTCCCTGGGAGGAGGTCTGAGTGGCATCCTCACCAGATGTTCAAATGGAGGAGCAGCGGCTCTCCTCTGAGGCTCGGCCACCCTGTGGAGGAAACTAATTTCGGCCACTTGTATTCACAGTCATGTTCTTTTGGTCTTTACCCACAACTCGTGACCTTAGGTGAGGGTCTGAACACAGATAGACTTATACATTGAGAGCTGTGTCTTGTGGTTCAGCTCTCTCTTCACCACAACAGTCTGTCCATTTTTACCACTTGTGAACAAGACCCGGAGATAGGTTTCTAGCTGAGAACCGTGGCCTTGGACTTAGAAGTGCTGATCCGCATCCCAGATACTTCACCCTCGGCCACATCATCTGCATAACGGCAGAGACAGAATCCTGATCGGACCACTGATCCTGACTTGGCTGCGTCTAGAAATGCAGCTGACAAATGGCAGTCCAATCCCAGCTGGGAAATATAATTATACCCGAGAAGAGTTTCTTTCCCTTTTTTTTTTGCACAGAAACATGAACAGTTTTCATTCAAGCAAGTTTTGTCTAACAACCTTGTGGGTTATTTTTTATAAAAACTTTTTTATCGAAATAGAGGCTTAAGCGCCGTGACTCGGATGTGACAAAGCAAAAAGTGCAGCATGTACTTTACTTTTATTTTAACTCCATTTAAACCTCATTATGAACATTGTGGATCCAAATCTCCAAAGCATAAGCCTCCAACAGGCTCTATTAAATTAGATGCACAAATGCAATGTAATTAGTACTTGATAGAACAAAAACTATTTTGTTTTCTTGGAATTGTTTGTCTTCCTTTTTTTTTTTTTTTGGATCTTCATTTAAAAAAAAAAATCCACTCTGCGATAAGACCTTAAAGCTCTAGGTAATATAAACCGTCAAGACGACCACCTTGACTGAACCTCCTTCTCTTAAACCTTGGCAGTAATTAAATGAGAGATAAATGAAGCCATTAAACAAACTAACACTTATCAATGGTTAAATGGTGAGCAATAAAGCTCGATTATCCCCTCATTTTCTCCTGTTGGGCACCAGTCCAAAGGAAGCAATCAGTAAAGGTTGCTGTAAAAGACAGCACCCATTAACGAAATATACTAACTCGCTGCAGCTGGTCAAGGCTTTGAAGGTGGACTCTGTATCTCATGATCACACCACTTAAGCCTCAATTTGGTTTTTCATTTGCAGTTGCAACACATATTTAAGTTCACAAAGTGAACTTAAATTTGTTTACTTTATTGTTTGTGTGTTTACATTTAAAGAAAAACAATTTTCAAGCCTATTATTTTCAAGATTTATCTACTCAGAAGGAATGTTCCCCTTGTTCTTACTTTCAACCCAGTCTGACCAGATTTCATGGCTGAAAGTGAGGTCATGTAGGCCACCAAGAGAGACTAATGCATTTGGATGACTCTGTGTGTGTGTGTGTGTGGATCAAACACTCCCCCAGATATTAAACCCACATGCACGCACACTGTACACAGCAGAGGATCTCTTCTGAGCCTTGGGGGTGGCCTTTGTCTATTTCTATTATTATCTTTACGGTGAAAGATAAATGCAAGCAAGTGGAACAACGCGAGATAATGTTGACTTCATTTTTTTTTTGCCAAGAGCCTGCATGCACATGCTGTACTGTGTACTTAGATTTGTTTTAATGGCTTTGTAATTCCGTTTTTAAAGTTGCATTGTTGCTATAAATGTCTTCCTTTTGGACGAGATTCAATCAGACAAATGTGGATTTTAACTGGATTGTTAACATGTGTTATCTCAGTCAGTCAAAGGCAGAGCAAGTTCAAATGTTAGCACACACCATTTCATCAATAATAAGGGTTCGGTCTGTTGCCTTTACAGAAGAACTTGTAAGATTTCTCACTGGATGATACAATTATAAAATAAGAGAGGGCGATACAGGGAGACGGAGACACTTCAACAAACTGAATGCACAAATAATATATTATACAGAAAGAATCTCTGGAGTTGAGGTGAAATGATTGAAATATGAAACTTTCCGAAATTCTGTTGGCCATATGAATCAGGACCGACCATGTTTTGCTTTGTCCAAAAGAAAGTACATCAAGGGACATCATGGAAATAAAGGGAGGAGAGACGAGGACATAAAAGAACATTGGGTCTCGGTCAGTCACCTTTGAATCCCCATACTACAGCAAAGAATTGAGGAGAAAAAATATACTTTTTCTGAGTGTAACACACATCTGCCTTGTGTGCATGCAGACGTGCACGGACACATTTTTGATGTTGGAAAGTGCAGTCTCAGTTTCAAGGTGTAATTTGCAGAGTGGAGGGTGTAGATGAGAACATGAAGATCAAAGCTGCCGGCAGGGAGGTTAGTGATACTCAGGCTGGTAACAACTGGCACCAACGTCTGATTGGAAAGAGACCAAACAGAAATAATATGTTGTTTCCCTCATGGTGGATATGAGAAAGCATGTGATGTTTGTTTTTGAAATGAACTGCATCCATTGATGGACAGTGTATGCAAAGACTGTATGGACTTTGCATACAATACATTATATTGCTATTCTTGCATTTGTTGTATATTGTTGTGGAGCAATTTCTGCTTCAAAATGCAAAAGTCAGTCTGGCTGGTTTATCCATTCAGGCTGCTCTAGAAACATGGCAGTAAAGCAAGGCTCATTTTAATGCTAGAAAAACTAACTTTATACAAAGATACTTGGAGGTAGTATTCAATTTCTCATAGAGCTGAAACAATTACTCAGATTAATCTATTATTTAATTAATTGTCAACTATTTTGATAATCGATTAATCGGTTTGAGGCTTTTTTCATTATTAAAACAAGATTTCTGATTGTTTTAGCTTCTTAAATGTGAATATTTTCTGGTTTCTTTGCTCCAGATAACAAAGAAATCATCTGGTTTCCTGGTTTGACAAACACTGATAAACGTTGTCTGACATTTTGTGGATCAAACGATTAGTCGATTCATCGAGAAAAGAACAGATTAATCGATTATGAAAACAATTGTTAGTTGCAGCTCTCTCCCAATAAATCCTAAATGTTACACACTCGACCTTAAAATTAAGAGTTATTGGTTTCACCACCACAACACAAAATGAATGAAAGTGAGTTTAACTTGACTCTTTTTTTAATTCCTGAATAATAACTCCTGCTGTCAAGAAAAGACAGACAACGTCTAAGGAAAAGAAGATTTGCAGTCAAATCAGCTTACATGTGTGTTACTGTGGAGCTTTTTTTCCTTTTTTTACGTAGAGATTACTTGGAGATGTATACAGCCCACTGGTGATTTAATATTTAAAATCTTGTATAATTGTGGTTGTTGATCAACATACATAAGGGGACATATTACAGAAGGAGAAAAAAAACCTACTTTATAGGGTTAAAATATTAAAGATGACTATAATGTGCAGATGTTTAAAAGGAGACTTTTGCATTAACATACTTAACCTTGCAGTGCAATTGCCATAATGTCTAATGTGAATATATGGATAATTTGTGTTTTAAATTAATTTTGTAATTGTGTGGTGTTTTTTTTTATTTATTTATTTTTACTTTTTTACATAGAATCACAATGATGATTAAACATCACGCAAAAAAAAAAAGATCTATCCATGGTAAGGTCAACACTGATATCAGCTTTCTAGAATATGACAAAGAGACAAAAACAAAAAAAGAGCAAAGAGAGTTTCATTTATTATTAATTTAGTACATCATCCCCTTCACATTATGAAAAACACAAACTTGGTTACATAAAAAAAAAAAAAACAGTCCATGGGGATACTTGGACAGTAATTTTGAATAAACAGTTAAGAACTGCTGCACAGCAGCTGCTTTTGCACGATTTTAAAATAACTCATCCTGTGTATATGTATCTATGTGTATATATGTATACATGTATGTGTATATATATGTACGTATGCATGTGTATGTATATATGTGTGTGTATATATATATACTGTATGTGTATATATATATACATATATACATATACATACATATATATACATACACATGCATACGTACATACATACACATACATGTGTATATATATATACTGTATGTGTATATGTATATATATAATGTAGAGGTCCAACATGCAGGACTTTGTCTCGCATGTTGGACCAAAGCAAAAATGATCCTGACAGCTAATGCCAGTAAGCTATCATGCCTAATCTAGATGATCCCCAGTGAAAACTGATATGTTAGATAATGTGTGCATCAAGTTACTTATGAGCCCAGGAGGAGACGAGCTACTTGCGCCTTGTCATGCTGGAGCCCTTCTTGCAGCTCCCCTTTGCAGAAATGCCAGACCAATATTAATTTCAGTCTTATCTCTCCTTATTTTAGGCCTTCTTGCCAAAGAATGAGCTTTCTTTCGAAATAAATCTGGACAGTCGCCTTCAGCTGGATGTTTTGGCTACATTCAGGTTACCTGCCACATTATTCAAATCCAATTAAGTTCTGATTCATGAAAGATCAGATTTGACGGTCCACATTCGTAATATGACTTTCCTCAGAACGTGACCGCCTTCTCAAACAGCACGCACGCGCTCAGTGATACATTCTCGTAGGCCATCAACAGCAACAGAAAATGTCACATTTGTGAGACCACTTGGTATTGAAGTGGGAGCTATGTAAGATAAGATCCACCATGGGCAAATTCACTTACTGAAGTGACACAAATTGGGATTGACAGTCACATGTTTGTATCCGCAGAGTGCTGAAAAATTCACATCTGGTTCACATCAACAGAAAAAAAATCTGATACGCCTTGCTGTGTCTATTGCTTAAGTGGATGTCGTAAATTCACAACAAAGTTAGAGTAAATTGGTCAGTGATATGATACAGGAGTGAGTGTTCAAATGTACTCATGAATACCAAATAAAACCCTCATTTGAATGTAAAACTATTTTTTCAAAATCTATACAGGGTCCAGTGTTTCCCGTGATCTTGATTGCAACTGTCGGACCGGCTAACAAAACAGAGGCTCGATAATAAATCATTAAGGTCTCCTGTTTGTAGCTGCTGAACCTTCAATATGGCCGCCCAGCGAAGGTGTCATGGAAGCAGTGAGGTTTTCCACTGATGTCGTATTTTGTTTTTTTCCCCCTGTAGTATCTTTAATGTGGAGGTTCATTTTCTCCCTGAAAGCACATGTGAGTCAGCTGCCTGTGCCTCCCACAGCCCTGTGTTGATATTGCAACAAGCGTCAGACTTGAATTCAAATTTAACCAATTACGCTAACCAACCCCCCACTCCCCTTTTCTCACAAATACAAAAATGCAATCAGAGTCCTAGCTGAAGCGTGACAACCACAGCTTGACTCCTTGACTTAAAAGGCAAAACATGAATTTGCCTTTTATAAAAAGCCTTTTACATTGATCAACTGTGTTTTTCTTCCAACTGGAAAGTTAGACCCTCATTGAGAAGAAACTAAAAATGATGAAATACAAATCTCCCCCCCACACACACACACATAGACACACACACACACCAAAAAAAACATTAGCGTGCACATGATATCAGAAGCCAGTTATGCATTGATCAAAGACTGTATTATGACCACTGACAGAGACTGACACATCTATCGTTTACTCTAGTGCAGCAAGCCTCACTGTATCATCCACCAATGTGGCAGAACAGCAAATCCCCCCTTTAAATATCCAAAAACTTTTTCTTAAAGTGCTTCATAAATAAAATCCAAAGATGGAAGTCGTTCATTTTTATTTTTAATTTTCTTTGAAGTTGTGTTAATTCATTGTTTACTGCTCAACACTCCACAATAGGGCGACCTAACCATGTACTTTCAGTGCTAGCCACTAGGGATGGGACCCGGTATTGGTCCGATACTGGTCAAAGTCACTGGATCGGATATCATACAGATAAAAATATAAAACCAGATACAGTCCAAAAATCCTATAAATCACAATGCAAAGACTATAAAAATGCAAATAGCTGAGTTATGTTTGGGTTGTTTATTGCTTTTTTGGGGGGGAGAACATATGTTACACAGTTAAAAAATGATGTCTTTGAAATGACTCAGCACAAATTCATTACATCATCATAGTTCATAAATGGTCGGACTAATATCTCTATCAGCAGATACTCCAGTTTGTGATATTGGTATTGGTGGCCACAGAAAAGTGGTATTGTCCCATCCCTACTAGGCATGGGTCCTTAATGTGGCCTTATTTTTATTTATTTTATTTTTAGCAATCAAGGCAGGGCATGGCTGTTTAGCAACGTCATGCAAGTAATCTAATCGGGAAAAAAATCATTTTATTTTAAAGGTCCAGTGTGTAAGAATGAGTGGCATCTAATGGTGAGACTGCAGGTTTGAACATCCTGAGGATGCCACTGGTCATCCCTCTCTTTCCCAGGCATGCCAGTGGCCTTCATATTTCACTCTTTCTCATTTGCATAGTAAGCTTCTGCCACGGAACATGAAATGTAAGCTGTGGCAGCTGGTTTGTCTGTTCAGGCTGTAGAAACATGGCGGCACAAGCTCTTAGAGCCTGTGTCTCCTACGAGTCCTGGTCGGGTATTCCTTCGCCTTGGACTCGATGTACAAAATGCTGCGCTGCCTATTCTCTTGTGTGTAATTTATGTAATTTATAACACCCATCAGTAGAAGATCTAAGACCTAAGGATCATAAAACCACAGAAAGTCTGAAACATAAGTAGCTACCAAACCATTAAGAGCTGTAGACCAATTAAAGAACCTAAAAAAATGTGTTTTGAAAAATACTGAGTGCCAGTGTGTGGCTGAAAGTAGGGTAATATGGTCTATTTATTTTAGTTAACTTTAGCTCCATGGTTCGGAATAAATTGATTTCCCCCCCTTGACTGTTTAAGAAGACTAATAAAAATAGTATTAAAATAAAAGCATGGGAATGTTTTTTTTTATTCTGCACTCAGCATTTTTATTTGATGGGAACTGCTCCACGTTGGCTGTATGTTGTCAGTGATAAAAAAGCTGTTTTGGTCACCTTCTTTATGTGTGAGTAAAATCCAATCTGAGAGTCTGAAATAATGCCCAGGCATTATTGCTATTTCTGATCCAATCTCCGGAGCCATTTGCTCCAATGTTTAAAAGCATACCAAATGAGACACATGGAGAAGTGCAGGGGATGTTTACTTTGTTTTTAATCTGAAATGTCCATCACTGTTATCCAAGAATGGAAAACAACAAGGATTTATGTGAAGTAAAATCGGTGTCAAACCTGACAGACACTCAGTGTGTTCAGGTTAGTGAAGATGATGCATTCTATAAATGGGTTGCCTTTTGAAGAAACTTGCTGGATCACAATATTTCACCAGGCCAAGCATTTTCATTTTAAGCACAGTCTGAAGATCGTCCTCCCAAAACACGCCATGTGAGATTTGCTGCTCCCTTTTATACACAATGCGGGGGCATATTGTTGCAAGGAGCTGCCGCCCCTTTGTGAACGCTGAAAGGATTTACCTGTAATCTGGCTGTCTTTGAAGAAGAAACACTGAGCCAAAATAATTCAGTGGCTTTAGCAGCTGCAGTAGAAGCGACAGGGAATGAGACTGGTAGCACACGACAGACCATATTACAGCGCTGTGAAGATAAAACGCGCCGAGCTATATATCAAGTCACTTCACAGCCCTGTGAGCTGCACAACCACCAGCAAACAAAAACCACTAAGATGAATCCCCAACTGTGAATCATGTGACATCCCCCACAGTCCGTACTATGTCGACGACTGCAGAGCAAAGCATGCGCTGTGGCATTATCACTTTTATTTTAGATTTAAATGGCAAACATAGATTATGTGAATGTGCGTTGCTGTCAAGATAGAGCTGTCAATGCATGTAGAGTTAATTGTAGAGCTTAAATATGCTTGTGTACATTTGTATTTGCTTTAAAACTGAAAAAAATATCCTCATAGCGAAAGAAAAAGCCTTTAATATGTAGCCTGAATGGACAAACCAGACAGAGATTGTGTTTTACAATTTGAAGAGGACTCCTACTGAGCAAATGAAGAAGAATTACATCCCTTCTGTTATGTGAAGGGGTGAGTGGAGGAGTCCTCCCATTTCTCACACTCCGGGAACTTTAAATTGAATGTCATTGGCCCAAATATACACGTATGACATGTTAGAATTCTTGAATGTGTTCAATATAAACTGAAATTGAGGAATTTTAATCCGTCATGTCACATCAAAGTGCATTTCTCTCAACTGTATTATAGACACATATGATATGCATGCAGCATGAGAACACGGTTTTAATCTTCAACATAGCTCTTCATATACGCTCTGTCATACATCTGAGGTCTTTGTGTCAGCAGCCGAGATGAGAAACTGCTCAGTGCAAATCCTCTCGCTCCCTCATGCCAGGATATTGGTGCGAGAGGGGGGAAAAAAAGAGAAAAATTTGAGTTATTATGGAGGCAAATCCATTACTTATTTGGCCTTTAATGGGTCAGTCAATCTGCCCTTATGGCACAACCACAGTACTGGAAGAAGAAAACATCGGTAGGTTTAAACAGGCTACACTGCTTTGGTAAATGACAATGACATGAATATCATAAGTGTGTTGTACGATTCATGTATGTTGTGCAGTGAATATAGATGGCTTTATTCACACGACTAAAGAGACTGTGGCTTGAGATGGTTTTATCATATGTGAATAAATGTGGAAGACATGCCAGATCTCGCTTTCGTTGTCAGTGTTTTGAGCTTTCTGTTTGGGAAATGAAATGGCTTGAAGAGTACATACATTATTGAAAAAAATAAAAGTAAAAAATCACCCAACCTTAACAGTCTCTCTGTTCAAATAACAAACACATGATTTTCTATCCTGATGTCGTTTTTTTTTTCTATTTCTGATTACTCAAAAAACAAACATGTTTTGTTCCATCATTTCCACATGTCCTATCTGTAAATCGAAAAATGCGATCCATGGGCATGTAAGATAAGCTGTGGGCCACTATTATCTTTTCCCTGCCATCAGTAAATGGATTTACTGATACATCAGCAGATCCTTAGGTCAGCCAAAATCCGTTTTTCCAGATTTTCCCTGTTCTATCCGTCTGTGGGCTCTTAATGGGGAGAGAGAATCCAAAGGTCTTACTCAAAGCGGTGCTCTTTCTTTCTCTGTTTCTCTTCTTCCCCTTTTTTTTATGTAAATCGATCCAGTCTTGGGTTCCAGTATTAGATTGGGGGTTGTTGTGTGTACTGTATTTTGCCCGAGGCGGCTGGCTGTCTGGCTTACACATTACCCCACATGCCGGCTTCAGTCTCCTTTATGGAAAACTGAAATGTAGACCGCAACCATATACAGCAGATTGTCCACATATGGGTTAATGTTTGCAATTTGACAGTGCATGAATGAATAAACACACTGAATATTGAAGCTGTAATGTTTATATGCACAGGCACAAAGAGCAGCCGTGGACTTTCTATGCAGTTGTATCACTGTCTAATAGAGCAAGAGAAATGAGCAACCACAAGGCAAAGGAAAGAAAGAAAGAAAGAAAGAAAGAAAAAAACCCTCCTGAAATGTCGGTTTGCCATTATTTGTAGCACCTGCTTAATCCAGTAAAATCACAGCTTAATACACTCTATTAATTCCAGTGGCTCTCCACTTCAATCTCTCTAAACATCTCTCCTGTTTTTAAAGGGCTGACCCAAATACTCCAATGTTGGAGTCTCACTGCTGAAGCTCCAAAGATTCAAAAGTCATCCTTTCTTTAGCCCTAGTCAACCTCGCACACACAAAGACCGCTTTTTAAAGTTGGTATTAACATTCATTCTGAGTGATCTGATTAAGGCCCGATTGTTTTAAGCAAAGGATTGAACACTCTCACAATTTGTCCTGAATGTGTTCCCAAATCAGATCAAAGAAACCACGTTTGGAGGTGGTTTGAGGATGAATGTAGCCACATTCCTGAGCATGACGCATTAAAGCAGAACTTTGCAAGTCTGGTCGTACATTAAAGATGGGGACATGGTATGTCTACATACATACTGCCCCTCACTCAGTCAATCGTTTCCTCTTCCTCACTTCCTCCAACAACGGTTTTCTCTGCTTCTTTTTCGCCGGCTCTGCCATGATAAATGTCTAAAATAACACAAGACCTTGTGAGACTTCCTGATTCTAAGGACTCCGGGTCAGCAGGCCTGATCTTGCAAGCCTGTTTTCTGCTAACAGATGGTAGGGGGAGCGGAGACAGCCCCCAATCTCCATGCAACAAGACATTTAACCATCGCAGTGACCCTGAATCTGTGTTAAACTAGGGTAAAAATCCTCCATACCACTGCTTTAAAGACCACCGCCTCACCTGACTCACAATGGTTGATTCATTTGTTACTACTGACACAATATTAACATTATTGTTGTATAACTTTAACTGTATATACTAACATAACTGTGTAACTTCAGTTATGTTTTTAACAGTTAAAAATCTGCCAGTGAAGCTTTGTTGTCCCTCGTTCACAGACACACACAAACGCATTACCATGCTTGAAAACAGGCTTACAGACGTACAGACAATAACAGACGTACGTGTGTATTTGGATAAAGGGTATGGCATATATATATATATATGTATATATATGTGTATATATATAAGTGTATATGTATATATGTGTATATATATACATATATATATATATATACATATACTGACACCATTTAAGTGTGTCAAGAGGATTATATCAGGTAATATCAGCAATATTTTGTGCAGCAGTAGAGGAATACAAAGATGTTCCTGCCACGTCAGAGTTTCATGACGATTGACCTCTGAATTTAGAGATTAATTTTAGTTGATGGGCTTAAACGTGCTAAATAATGCATGATAAATGGTGGCAGCATTGCTACAAGGCCATAATTATTGTTAAGTCTGTATCTGTGCTATCATGTTGAAGTCTTAATTCTCTGAAATCATGAAAAATAGATCAGTTGTATTAGAGAAACATTTGCATTTATTCCTATTTCCTAACCATGGTTTATTAATGTAGAAATATATAATTGGAATTAAAATAGGATGAGGAAACAGAAAAGGCTTTGAAAAATTAAACATGTAGACCATTACAAATGTAATACATACTCAGTGAACTCAAATTTCTTTTGTCTTGAAATTGTATTTTCCCACAAAATTGCACTTTCTGCTTCTTTACCAATGCCATTTTACACAGTATATTATTATTACTTTGATCCAATGTTAATGTGCTGTATGCTGTCAATCATAAATGTATCACCTCCTTAAATGCTTCTCTTTTATGTTTACGATTAGGATATTAACATTTAATGGTTTTACAAATTGTTTTATAGAATACATGTATTGTTTAAAAACCTCTGCCTAATGGTTACAACTACCAGGTATGAAGTGTTTGGACTGTGGAATCAAAATCAGATTTAGCATTACTGTCAATTATTAAAATGCTAACATGAATTCTCAGTGGAGTACACATCCAATCCTCTATTTGTAAGAAGGGTTCTCAAAACCAATCAGGTTGACACATGATAGGCAGTTATTTCTTTTCAAGCTTACGAGAGATGTGTCACCTAAGTTTTCTCCACTATTTTTTATACTTGGATAATGATTAATATTGCACAGATGAATGTTTGCACATATATAGTTAGCGAAGTCAACTCCCAGCAGA
The DNA here is from genome assembly GCF_019176455.1 of Solea senegalensis. Lineage (NCBI taxonomy): Eukaryota > Metazoa > Chordata > Actinopteri > Pleuronectiformes > Soleidae > Solea > Solea senegalensis. Next base: position 14,413,694 of record NC_058033.1, read on the forward strand.
GATGCCATTCATTTGGTTAATTATGGTGCTGTCTACCTTACACACTCGTGGGATTCCTGTAATCTGCATGAGAGCCGACTGGCTATGGCAGATCACGTTGGATTTGTGAGGAAATCAATACCACAGCCCGACTATGTTTGCTGCTGTGTTGGCCCTAACAGTTTGACTAATGGCTCAGGTTATTGAAGACCATGATGAGCTCAAGTTGTCACTGACAGTGTTGCAATTTACCATTTTCCAAATCTCTGTAGTCAATACTGTACTTCCTATTATGGCATCCATCACTTTGTCAGTAACAATAACAAATGGCAATGTCAAAATGTTACTCTTATTCCAACTCATGCAGACTCCCACTGCAAAGTTATGATGGCAGAAAACATTGTCAGTTCTTTGTCATTCTACTGCAGATAATTAATTTATAAGACCTTATTAATGTGATATAACTAAATTAGGGCACAGTGATTTGTGGTGAATTTTTGAGGTTTTATAGATTCCATCCTGATGGCGGATGAGTATGAAATCCTTAAACTGTGGCTCTGAGCTAAAACATGTTGTTCCTTTTTTGATAATGAAAAGTATCTCCAGCTCTGTTCAGCTAATGCAGCCATCTGCTGGCAAGTTCTAATGGAGTTATGGAGCCTCTCAAGAGCTATTTAATAATTTAAATGTGAAGAGTATTCTCAAGACTTCATATCCACAAGGCTTAATTCGAAATGTCGGATTTAGTTTTTCATTTGTATAGTTGCATTTCCTAAGTCTAAATATTCTGCTTTAACATTGATTATAGTTTACACCGTTGTTTAATTTTATTACTGTCTATAATCCTGTTGCTAGTTCAGTGTAGTTATGCTAGCTATGCATTTATAGAGAATGGATGGCAGAATGTTGTCTGTGATGGGAATCCTCACAGGTCCACCCATATGCACACACCTTCCTGATGATATTGCTGATGATGTTGCCCCTTTAAGTTTTGTTTATATGTGATTGTTGCAGTACGTTCTACGATTAAAATATTGCCGAGACCTAAGATAATTAAGAACAGTGAAAAACTGGTAAAAAGAAATTCCACTTAATTAAACCTGTGGCTATTTATTAATTTATTTGTGCAAGAGTGCTGATTACAATTTCTTTTTCTTTCAGGGTGGAGGTCTCAGGATTCCAGCTGACACCAAGAATTTGAGGATCAACTACAGACCTGAAAAAGAGGGACAGAGCGTATGCTTACCATGATGGTTCCTGCAAGAGTGGCAAAATTCTGGGCTCGGCTCATTCTCCTCATCCTTTGCTTGACACTACATGCCGGCATGCTTCAGTTCACTGCGGCAACGATACAAGGATACATTGAAGATGAGGACATGGTTTGTCCATCTGAATGCAGGTGTGATGAGGACTTCATCTACTGCAATGATCGTGGCCTAAACTCAATTCCGTCACTGCCTCCAACTGCATCCGTCCTCTACCTTCAGAACAACCACATAAACAACCCAGGCTTGCCCACCTCTTTGGAGCGCCAACTTTCTGTCCGTGTGGTCTACCTCTATGACAATGAACTGGATGAATTCCCCTTGCACCTTCCACCATCTGTGCGTGAACTGCATCTGCAAGACAATAACATCCGCACTATTCCTCGCAGCGCTCTGGCTCGGATGCCCCTGTTAGAAAAGCTCCACTTGGATGACAACTCTATTTCCACTGTCAGCATCGAGGATCAGGCCTTTGCTGATAACCCACGGTTGCGCCTACTTTTCCTTTCGCGCAACCATTTGTCCAGTATCCCCTCAGGACTACCTGCATCTCTGGAAGAACTCCGCTTGGATGATAACCGAATCTCCACAATCCCAACCCATGCTTTTCGAGGTCTCGGCTCACTTAGATGTCTTGTCCTGGATGGAAACCTTTTAGCAAACCAGCGAATTGCTGATGACACATTCTCTCGCCTTTCCAACTTGACTGAGTTATCCCTAGTCCGTAACTCCCTCCAGACCCCACCTGTCAATCTGCCCAGTGCCCATCTGCAGCGCCTGTCTCTACAGGACAATGCTCTCACTCATATGCCTCGTGGGTCTTTGGATGGCATGCACAGGTTGCAGAGGCTGGACCTGTCAGGAAACAACCTGACCACCCTACCAAAAGGACTGTTCAAAGACATGGAAAGCCTGGGTCAGTTGCTGGTGCGAGGTAATCCTTGGCACTGTGGCTGTAACTTGCGTTGGTTGTATGACTGGCTGCTTGCCCGTGGTAACACCATCACTGTCAGAGGTCTCACCTGCCATGGACCTGACAGAGTGCGAGACATGGCTTTGATAGACCTGGCCAGTGAGATGGTGGAATGTGAGGTAGTGAGAACAGCAGGGACCAGAGATAGAGTTGGTGGAGGTGGAGTAGATAGCTCTACTACTCACACCCCTCCACAGGGTTCTCTCTTCACCCTTCGCTCAAAACGACCTGGACTCGGGCTTCCTGACTCAGGTTTAGATTATACTCTTAGCAGCAGTGGTGTGGGGAAGAGCTTGGCCCTGAATGTGAAGGCTCTCTCTCACAACAGTGTCCGTGTGACCTGGAGTGTGGCCCAGCCCAGCTCCTCCTTTAGGCTGAGCTGGCTCCGACTGGGCACTGGAAACGCCATGGGATCGATCACAGAGACATTGGTCCGGGGGGACCGACGAGAGTATCTGCTCACCTCGTTGCAACCTCGTTCAAGCTACATCATCTGCATGGTGCCCTTGGCTTCAAGTTCAGAAAGCAAAGGGGCAATTTCTGGAGATGCTGACGCAGATGAAGCTCTGGTATGTGCAAAAGCTGAAACTTCAGACCTCAACCCAATAGAGGAGGAAGAAGATAAAAATTCACAGCAATTGACAGCACTGCCATTGGCAGGGATTATAGGTGGAGCTACTGCCATTGTGTCTTTGGCTCTTATTTTTGGCATCTTCTGTTGGTATGGACATAGGACTGGACATTTGTGTTCCCGTGACCACTATACTCGCAGTAGCTCTCGAAAAAGTAAAACCTATGATGATTACATTGAGTCGGGCACCAAAAAGGACAATACCATCTTGGAGATCCGTGGCCCAGGGTTTCAGATGACTCCTATGGCGGCTTGCCAGCCAATGCAGGCTAAGCCTCTTCGAGAGGATTACATCATTCATACCATTTATCCCTCCAATGGCACCGGGTTGTACAAAGGTGCTAACCAGGATTCTAACGCAGGACACGGCACCAACCGTGGGTACAGAGAAGGAGGAATCCCAGATATAGACTACTGTTACACATGATGTAATTTACCAGATCCTATTCACAGTGTTATTGGAAAACTGTATAGATGCACAATTTCCCTTCGCATGGACTCTTCTGAAGCACCCCTCTGTGCCTTCTTCTTCTGGTCACCCATTCCAAATTACTTGCTGTTCAATGCACTGAAAGTACTGTATGTGATTAACTGGAATGGAAATCATGTGGGAACAGTTCACTGCAGGAAGCAGTAGCCTGCACCCCAGGTGTAAATGCACAGCTGACCATTCCCCCACCATCTTAGAAATGATCTGTGTATGTTGTCTTTTCTGCTCTTCTCCAGTGACCTGTTGACAAAGAATGTATCCACTATGGTCAGACTTGGTGTCGGTGCGGATAGTGTTCTTTGGCACACTGGACTCATAGCAGTCAATTATAAGTGGTTTAGGAATTACGATAAAAAGACATTTTTTGATATTCATGTCCTGCTCACTCATCATACGCAGTATGTAGTCTTATCAACTCATTGTTCCAAATGCCTCAACTCTATCGATGTGCCCTACCAGCTATTCCAAGGAAAGGGCTTTGTAAAGCTGTGAATTGTTCTATTTCAAACGATCCAATAACCACTTGTCTTAAAGTAGGCTTGTTATTACCTTATTCATTTGTCATCAAGTTGGAGATCTTATCTGGGCTGGTCAGCCTTGGTTATACCTCTTTGAGATCCTCAGCTTGAGCTCAGTATTGTAGTGTTGCATCAGATTAGATGCAGCACGAGTGTGTAGATAATTTACTTAGATACCGACCGGACTGTGTTTGAAAAATGCTTTGCTATTTTTTATCAGTGGTTTGTTTAGTAATCAGGTCCTGCACAGCTCTCTTTATTTATTTTACTCCTTATGTAAAGCTTTTTGTCTCTGCTTAAATGTCTTTTTTTCATTTTAACTTCCTTGTTTGTTATTACTGACGAAAACCCAGCTTTGATGAAGACAGTGGATTTGGTTTATCTAAGCAGCAACATAGGAGAACACTGTCTCCAGGTTTGTGTTGTCTTAAATTCTTGAATGAGACTTTAAAATATGTAATCGGAAAATTAGACCCCTTTCCAAAGACTAGCATGCAAGCCCACTGAGATGAGAAACCAACCTCAATCTGTCTTTTCCATTTTGTGCCTGTGTGCTTATCCTGTGACTTCATTTTATGTCTTATGGTTAAAGAACATTTCTTCCACATACTTAAGGTGATGCCAGTGTTTCCACAGCACCTGGACTGGACAGTAATACTAATGCGGAATGTCCTGCAGCCTCCTGTATGAGGCAGACTCTAATGAGTGAACCATGAAAAGAGGGAGAGAACTGTGAGTGCAACTGAGGAAACCGCAACACTGTTGACCTGCACTGTGGGGCAGCGGCCAAACTGTGGGTGGGTGGATGGACTGGTGGGGTGTTTTCGAGGTAGAGCGACTCATCAATGAGGGGAGTTCATTGATGTTTGTTTTAGCAAAGGTAAAAGGCCTCCACTTATTCCACCTCTTTTATTACTGAGCAGCACTAAAAATGTAAATGTATCAGCACTTAGCAGAGAACAGGGACAAATGTAATGGCAGGCACACGGAGATGGAGGAAAAAGAAACATCCCCAGGCACTGGCAAAGATACAGAATTGATGGCTGTGGCAAAGTGGAGCTCACCCATGCATAAATCTGTTTTTCATATTCAGCCTCTTCCCTTGGGTTTAATATTGTTCATTTGTTTAGGGGAAACCAGTTGTGCTTCCTTGACTGTGCAGCCTGCCAGAATTTTTAAAAACACTGGTCACAGACAACATGTCAGTGGAATGTATATTTTATCTCACACCCAAAATCACTGGCTCAATCAAATAACATCTTACTGGCCTGGCTAATTCTGTTTTGGGGAATGTTGATATTGTGTAATTGGTATTTTATAGTGGGTCTATTCAAGACGCATACTTCCTGATCATTTGTATAAATAAAACCATGGCCACATATACATGAATATTTTTTTTCTGGTCAAAATATAGAAAATAATGGTGCCATAATTTTGCTTGAAAAAAATATGTGAACCTGAGATATGTGTGGAATTTGCTTTATGAATTCATCTACAGAGGGGATCAATAAAAAGTTTTATAATCTTGTTATTACTGAAACCTGTCATTTCACAGACTGCCCGAGGAGAATAACCTTTTTTAAACTCACTATATGTTCTTAAACTGCAAAGAAGATAGCATGGTGGAATTATCAGCATGCTAAAAATAAGACTGTGCATACTTTTTTATCTCCTGAGCGACATTGAGATAAACCATGGCCAACTACAGTGTAAAGCCAGAAACTTGCTCGCTGTATAATGGAGTTGAGAGGAGTCAATAGGCTGCTGCCCTCTGTGAATTTTGTTAAAATGCATCCTGGGACTTTTCTATCTTTCAATGTAAATCAAACCTAAAATAGATTTTTGTCCACTTCAACCGACAAGAGTTTATGAAGTCATATGTAATGTGTTTTGTTACCAAGGAGAAGCGATGAAGATTTTCATCTCCATCGCTTCTCCGGACATATTTACTACAGGAAAAAAAAACCTTAGGGAGAAAATCTGTCAAACAGATTCATGACTGTCAGAAAAAATGAGCCGAACAAGACAAAAAAAAAGTCCGAAAAATGCTGTCAGGGGAAAATATTCTGACAATTTCCAACATTCTGAGTGTGAATATGTGACTGGGAGACATAAAAGGCAGTTTTCTACAGTACATAGGCTTATATCATGTATCATTTATGCAAGTGAAAAGGCTTCGGTGATGAGAACTCAAGTATTCCGGAGTATTAAAATGATTATCCCCACAAAAATGCCTGTCTCTCAAACAGATGTTGGAAAAGTCTTATGAACATGGTTGATAATTGAAGAATGAAAAATGCTGACTTAGAAACTTAAAGTAGAACAGTGTGTTGCTCTCGCACCCCACTGTGCTATCACACCCTGGTGTACACTTCTACTTAACTGCAGCAAGGTAGAGCTCCAACACTGACCAACAGAAACTGCGTTTACATGAGGTGTTAAATTACTCTTGAAGCAAACTAACAGTTTTAATTTCAGCAAACTAATGTTTGCTAAAGAGGAAAACTATATCTCCATTTATTTTTATGTTTTCGTTATCGTGCATGATGACTGCAAAATGTGCATCAGTTGCCAGCTGTAGACTGGAATACATGTAACTCATTTGCTTCTTCACAGTGACTAAGAACAAATGGAGAAATCATTGTGTGCTTGCAGTCGTGTTGTGTTTGGCTGTGTCTGGAGAAAAAAAAGATTATCCTCAATGTCTGTGGGCTGAATAGTGGAATTACTGGGTGTTAGACTGAAAAGGCACACAAGAGAATCACCATCTGTGAATCTGAGGTTCTAAATATCCAAAATCCAGACTAAGGAAGTTGGCTTCCTTTTGTTACGTTAGAGCCATTGTATTGTTTTGATTGGTTTTATGTTTGAGCTTCAAGGATAAAAAAAAAAAATTCTGCCATCTCACTGAAATGTGATTCATTTCTCTTGTCTAGGCCCCCGAGGGTGTGGTATGTCTGTGAGCGATTTGATGAAAATCACTAGCTTTGTGAACAGTTTGTAATGGCAGCAGAATTCCCCATGCAGTGCAAAAGAAGTTGATTGGATTAGACATTTGCCAATTCGGTAAAGGGTCAATCATTTCCTGGGTGAGTGAAATGTACTGAGTCCATGATACTAACTCGTACTCTCGAGACTGAAGTCAAGAGGGAGCTAAACAATAATAATGCATCTCCTCAAATCTTCACGATGGTCACAGCATCTACGCTCTGTTGAATTACAGGTTAAAGTAAAACTTGCATTTATTCAAAAGTTATTTTATAGACTGCAGGTATCGGCTCTTATTTCGACAAGTGGAATAAATAATGACTATTGGTTCTGCTGTATCAATTTTGATATGTATGTTCAAACCAATGATTCCCAAAGTGTGGGCTTTGGCCAACTGGTGGACTGTGAAGGTATTGCAGGTTAGCCATGAGACATGTAAAAACAAAAATTTAATTTGTAATTTTAAATCAAGCTCATTTAAAACAAGATGGAGCATTACCACAGGAGATACGATCAAGATAATTTGTTCGTCATTAAATGTACTTTTGATTTGTAAATGCTTAATTCATTAATTGTTAACCTTTTCTAAGTTAAAAATCATTATTATTATATCTTTTTTATTTATCTTTTAGCTGTTTTAGTTATTTAAAGTTTGAGCAGGTGTCATTCACACTGGAATCTAAAGAGTGTGAGTTCAGATTTCAGTGGACCACAAAAGAGTTTTGGAATTCAGATACTGCTCTAGCATTCTTAAATTTTGGGAGATGCTTATTTAGACACCTGTTATGACGTCAGTAAGATTGTAGTCACCAATGGATTATATGTAAACTGCTGTATTAAGAAGGGAAGTAAAGAAATGGTATTTGGAAAGGACTGTACATCAGTCTGCTGCTCGTGCAGAACACACTTACCCTCTCTCAATGAAGGAGTATTGTCATGGTCAGCTACATTACAATTCCAATAACTGTGACCTCAAGGTTGGACATTAACTTATTTCTTGCCTCACTCCCGGACAATTTAACACCATCCCCTTTAAATCTCATTGTGCACTATGACAGAAATGCCAGGGGAATGAAACGTGAGAAATACGGTATTGGAAATGAGGCCAAAGGGGGTGATATTGCTGAGAAAGAGATCTTGTTGCCCATGTTGGCTATGGGAGTCGTTGAGGAGTCTCACAGCAGATGGGCTTGTACGATTTCAAACACAGATGGCTTAATACGTTTTTTTTTCCAAGAATATAACAGTTCAGAGTTGATAAACTGGCAATCTGATCATAAGTTCATTAGAATTCTGCACGGTATTTGGAGGGAATTGTCTGATCCTGAAGGGACAACTGCGGCAAACTGCAGGCTATTGATGGCTTACCGTCAACTCAGACTAAGTAAAGGAAGACCTTTTCTATTCAAGTAGCAAAATAAATTCACAACCCTACTGCATAGCAGCAACTCATTTCTAAACATCATGTTTTTCTGGTTCATTTTGAACTCACACCAAATGTGTACTCTGTCCAAGGTCTCCGAATTACCCTCTGTGTCACATTGGTATATCTTGCAAACAACAGATAAACACAGATACTGTACATGGAACGCTGAAAGGGAAGGACTCCAAAGAAATCTGAATTGAAAGACATTCTGTACTTTCTGTGAGGAACCTAATTATGAAATGGGCCAGGCAGAGGGAAATACTCATCGTGATTGTGACAAGACAATGACAGCTTGTCCAGCCATCTTGACACATGTGTGCACCAACATCCTCTGTGTCTTTGAAATTAATTCGGCTTTCATTTCTTGTAATACCGTATAGTTTTTTGTGTGATTTCCAATGTTTTCCTCTTAACTACTACACGTGGGAGATAAACTGAGACAAGTTTTAAGTGTCGGTGTGAAAGGTTTGCTATAATAATGGAATGAAGCAGATATTACCGAAAGGCAAATTCGTTGCAGCACCAGTAGGTACTTACATCTGCATGGAGTGGGCTGTGTATTCTGAAGTGGTAGTAATCACCATGTTGTGGCTCAAATTACTAAGGTGGTGCTCTACACTGGAATAAAATTATATTTTATAAATCAGTTTAGCTTAGATCGAGGGTGGTATCACTGTCACAGCTGTTTACTGGATAGTAAATACATCCTACAGGAGCCACTTAATCAAATAAATACCGTTAACAAAACACTTAATGGATTCTGGCTGTGCATGTGTATGTGTCTGTGTACTTCTGTCTTTGTGAGGTCCAGCTGGACCTGAGGAGGACATTTTGTCCTAGTTGTCACAACTTCAAATGGCTGTTTGCATGGACACCCACAGCCAAACTGGCATTTTACCGTGCTTGGAATTTTAGTATTCTGTCGGACCATTTTTTAACAGGGTTTTGTGTTTTCCTTCAAACCGAAGTGGGCCTATTTAGCAGATAAAATCATCCTATTTTCTTTGTGTGTTTTTGTAAATTACTCCCTATTGTTCGACTCCGAGTCACACTGAGAGCAAAAATAAATATGCTGTTTTCCTTAGAAGGGACGTCTCCTTGCTGTGTGATTAAATGTTAATTTTGGTTCTTGAACTGAATATTTTTTTGATGACTTACATGTATATCCTGTTAATGCTATTTAAATTTCTGTTCATTATCACTGATTTAATTCATCAGTCATAGATGCCGTTCACAAATGACTGCTTGTGAGGTTGCACTTCTGTTCCACCCGCCATTACTAAACAACATAAAAACCATGTATTACCAATGTATTATCAGCTCTGCATTGCCTTCAAAGCAGATTTACTGTGTGGGGAAAATACCTGCAGTGTCTGGGTGAATCTTATCGTTTGTACTCACCAGTTTGACCTACATGTACATCATCGTCGTGGGTATCAAAACACGCGTTGAAAGTGCTCGCTGCTTTTTAGCACAGTCCCTAATACTTTGGTAGCTATCTTCAGGCACACAGACTAGAAACAAAATGCTGGGTTTTCAAGCAGCCTTTTTCGTAGCCAAGTAGCAGCATGGCTCATTAGTTGGTCCATCACGCTGGTCCAGACATTGCTGTGCCTCATGATGATTTGTAGTCATTTAACTCATTGCCATCACTGCCATCATCGTCACCAGGTTAAATCTCCATTTAATCACTAGCGCTTTGGTTTATGGTTTGATCAAATAAAAGCTAATGACATTCACACGGACCCTCGGTTGCATATTAAAAAGCTGAAGGTGAATGTCGTTATCATTTGACCCTGCACCTGCTCATGCTAATTAGCATTTTAACGTTTGTCAACATTTGTCAGGCCGTGGTCTGTAACTTTCAAATAAAAACAAAGGGCTGTTACAGTCACACCATTGTCAAATGAGTTCACACGGTGCTGATTATGCTCCACACGACTCTCTCTCTGTGTTTCCCTGGAAAATGCGTGCTCTTTCGATAGCGATGAAAACGCGGCTGAACAGCTGCCTGAGCCAAACTGTCTGTGTCAGCACCTCACAGCTCTAATGTTGTGTCTTCGTCATGGTATGTTCGGTTTGGTACAGTACGGCACAGTTTGGAATGGTAAAGCCCTGGGTCAGGCTTGCGATTCCACTAAGGAACTGTACATTTACTTGGTAGGCGAGTTGTGGGCCACTTCGCCGACAACAAACGTGACACAACAGACAACAATGGAGAACATTCGGCAGCTTTTTCTTTCCCTGCACGGTTTTGTAGCTGTTTATCTCAACAAGACATCAAGGGCATTGAAGAAACACTAGTCACAAGGGAGTGACATTTTACTGTCACCTAATCGGCTAACTGTTGTGGGTTAGTTCCTGACCTTACCGTAAAAGGGAAGGGTGTCAAAAATGTAACAATAGAGGCTTGTTATTTTGGTGTTATTCCTTATGGAAACACAAAGAAAAAAAGCACTAACCGATTGCTAATGCCCAGCGTAAAGATGACCTGCGTTCTGTTTGTTATGATGCATGTGGTTTTAGTACAGCAACCTTGTTAGTATCATTTCTTAGGATGCAGTGTATCAGTCGAGGATGATACCCACATAGTTTTTCTTCTTGGACATCATCCAGGGTGAGCGTAGAAAAAGAAACCAGAGATTTCCATTGCTGTATGATTTTAGTTGGTAAAGCCTGATAGACATTTACATGCCAGTGCAGGTGTTGACGCAATCCCATAACTCCTGCACCTCCTCATTATACAGTCAACGTCAAACACCCAGCTTCTCATACACCTGTCTTGTTACATTTATAATGTGCCACATTGTCGTGCGGTAACATGTAAATCACATCAGGTTGTGTCATTTATGCAAAACAACTTCAACTCTGCCAAAAAAAAAAAAAAAAGGAGTGGCTGTGAAAATTGTTGGCATTTTGGCATTTATCAGGCAGCAAAAAGAATAACAGCCCCATAAAATGAAGAGCAATCTGTAAGCTTTTCACATGAGATCCTGGTGAAACAACATCTCTCATCACAGACTCAGACTCTAATGGAAACCTAAAAAGAGTCTCCAATCTTTGCAAATGGAAATGTAAACCAATGGTTACTCATCTTTAGATTTTGTTTTCATCCAACAGGGTATTTATCCATTCTTCCATCCATATTCTACAAAGAAGGAATTAAAAGGACATGTAAATACACTTTATGGACAAAAGTATTCAAACAATTGACCATTACACCAACATGGGCTGTAATGACCAATGATCCCCCTTTTGCAGCTATAACAGCTTCCACTCTTTTTGGATGACCTTCCACTTCCTCAAGCTTTTGGAGTGTTTCTATGTGAATTGTCATTCTGTAGAGAATTTATGAGGTCAGGCGCTGATGTCTGACGAGAAGGCCTGGCTCACAATCTCTGTTCCAGTTCATCCCAAAGGTGCTCAAAAGGGTTGAGGCCAGGGCTCTGTGCGGGCCCCGTCAGATTCTTTTCCACCAAATGTTGGAATAGAAAATGGCCTTCCTCAAACTGTTGCCACAGAGTTGGAAGCATAGCATAGTGTCTCAGAATGTCTTGGTGTGCTGGAGCATTAAGAATGCCCTTCACTGGCCTAGCCCAAAGGCTGAAAAAAGGCCCCATACCATTATTCCTCCTCCACCAAACTTGGTGTGGCCAAATACTTTTGTCCATATAGTGTACATGCATATGTTGCATAAAAATGGTACTTGAAAGAATAGTACTAGAGGAAAATCATAAAACACAAAAGAAATTCAGAACAAATCTGACTTGACTTGATAGTGGGTAAGATACTGAATTTGCTTGAAACAATGGCCAACTTTCAAATGTAAAACTGGTGGACGTTCCAATATTATGAGGTTAATGTTTCCAATGGAGAGGTCATCGAAATATAATAATAAAAAAAGGTTGTTCTGAAAACAGCAAAGTGAAAAAGTCCAGATAATCAACTGACCTTGTGTTATAGTTATGGATTTGAGAAGTGCTGAATTACTATTGTGATAAAAGTCCTTAAAGGTAAAGCTCGTGATGCATACACTACACATCACTCTGATGGTCTTGTCTTTAGCTCAGACTGAGCATATTCATCACTCTGATTAAGTCATTGTCCTCAACCGCACTAAAAACAGCCGTATCGTCATGGTTTTGGCTGACCTTTACGTTTTACACTTCCAGAACAGAAGGTATAAGGGACATACAGTATCCAAACAAATGAACCTGGATGTAGCCTGACAGATGCTTTTGCTGCATTAAACTGTGCTTTGACATTGAATGGTCAAGTGCAATTTAGGCTTGGTTAAACTGGGCCAACCAGAGCCACTGGATGATGTGAGGCACAGATGGCTCACTAATTTACAGACGGCCACAGTCACTGGACATTATAGCAAACCAGACACCCTTCACTCTCTGCAAGGAAAGGACACAGCAACAAAGCTGTCATGGTATCATACCTGTAGCTTAACAAGGTCTACCCCTTGTTTTTCATCTTCAGTCATAAACAACAACAGTGGATTTGGGAAAACTCAGCTCAAACAGTGCAAAGAAACATCTAATTTTAGCCTGCAGTGGTTTAAGGATGTTGAGAGCCGACTCTGACTGAAGCACACAGTTCTCCTGAGGGTGAGTCAGTGCACACCTGGAGCATAATAGACCTCACTGACTAAACCCCTCTCACTGAAAAGGTTGGACCCTGTCTGTCCAAATGAAGAAGACGAATGGCTAAACAAAGTGTTTGGAAGTCATTTTAAGTACAGTGCTCAGGAGCTAGATATAGAGATAAAGATGTGATTAGTTTAGTCTAATTATTGTACTTTTTGGTGATCCTCTGCATTCTCTACAGGCCTCATATCTTATCAAAATGGGAACAACGTCCAACCCTCTGGCTTCTGTAAATTACATGAAACTAAACTGCAGCTGCAAACATATTTGAATAAAGCATAATTGTATAATCATGTCATCGAGGCTCGGATGACCTTGGGCGACTACTTCTTCTGTTATCAAAAGGTTCTGTTTGGTGAGTGGGGCTTACACGCCACCTACCAGTGGGGTGGAAATTTAATTCCCACAATGCGCTCTTTGCATGCAGTTGCAAAATCTGGGCTGCACTCGCAGCCTGCGCGTTGACGAAGCGATTCGCGCCATGATTCGCTGTGCACGGAAGTATACCAGGGCCTTTAAGCTTCTACTTCAAAACCTGAAATGCATGCTCTGGCTGCTTTAGAAACAGGCTGGTGCAAAATGGCAGCCTCTGTGAAAGCAAGGGTCTTGCCTAAAGTACATATAAGAGGCTTATTCTAATCTAAAGCTATAAAAACCAAACTGTTATTTGAATATATTTTTAACCCTGAGAACACAGAGCATTTTTGGTTGCTAGGCAATCTGATGAAAAAAGAATTTCATTTTCACCAACTATATGAGCGCACCTGAGCAAAAAATTTGGAAATACGTCACAGTTCAAAGTTCACTTGGCTCGAAAAACAGTCTATTTTGTGACTTATGCACAATTATTGCTACTTTATACCACTAATAAAAATACGCCATAAAATAAACCATAACTTTGACTCAACAACATATAAGAAGACTAAAAAAACACATAATTGAAAGCCTGAATATGTGACCAGTAAACAAACCAAGGATGTCCATATAAGGAGTTGTGTATTATTCCCACTGGGTGCACCCGCAGCACAGATCCTTGCCACTGGAGCTCTAAGGGTTAACAAACATACTTATATTATTATATATAGTCAATTTTCTACTAATACAAATCCTCCAAAATGTTAGACCTTCAAGTTTTAATCGTTGCCTGTTTCACGAGTGAAGCCTCTTTACTGAACACTGGTACTTCTTCTGTGCTGCTGTTGTGACCCCTCCTGATCTCAGGATGGGAGCACAGTTTATCTTTTTTTTAACCTGCAGAGCTGATGTCTATCATTGAATGCCGGTCATTTTGCTCTTTTACATTTGAATAACGCCTTGCTGGGTCTTCTTCCTAATTGATTGACGATGTGTATGGAAATTTAAGGCCTTAAACTGCAGGGGAACCAATAAAAAGGCTGATAGGAGGTGAATCCCGGATGGAAGGTCACATATTTTCAGCTGGTTAATAGAGAGTTTACAGAATTTCTTCTTTTAAAGCATATAGAATCCTATATATACAGCAGGTATTCGTCAGATAAATGACTCCAGTGTTTCTGTGTGTACAAGTGAGTGAGTGAGAGTCTGGCAGTAAAAAAAAAAAACACAAACTATAAGAAGCAACCATTCATTTTTTATTGTGTTGGCAACGCACCCAGATAATTCAGTTGTAAGTCATATTACTCTTGCAGGTATATGTTCAACTGGACCTTAACTGTTATAGGTGCTATGTACATATACTCCACAGTGGCAACCCCAGGGCTTTGACATAAAATTAATAGACAAAGCCTGTACACAGAAGAAGAAGACAACAACAAGAAAAACATGCATTTTTGGACTTAGGGAGTTAAATATTTTGAACTTAATGAATGGCAGAAAGACACAGAATGGTACTTACAACTAATTGTTTAAAAATAAATAGACAAAGTGTACTGGTTTCCTCAGTGAAATCACTCAGGTAGGGAGAATATAGTGAATAGCCCTCAGGGTGCGACTCCTGTGGGTTGTGATAAGATGTCTGTCTGAATGAAAGTCTATGGGAGAATGAACCTACTTCTCGATTTAATTAAAGATTCTATAAACATTTTCTTGAGAAGTTAATGGTCTCAATCATTAGTTCCAGGTCTTCTCCAATAGAATGTGATGTTAGTGTTGGAAATGATGCTATTATGAGGAAAATAGACGAAAGGGTATGGCACATACAAGTGGACACCAGTGTGATTGACAGCTGGTGTTGTCTAAAAGGAGCCGGATTGAGTTCGGGATCTGAACTGTAACCACTGATAACTATTCACATAATCCAACCATCAAGGTTTATTTCGAGTTGTTGTGGAGGAAAAGGATAACAAACACCTTGGATGCCTTCAGTGTCCTGTCATACGTAGTAAACCCCAGTTCTTTACTGAAACACTAGGTCGATCACTTATCAGTTTTCGACTTTACACGTATTTATTAAATGTTTACAGCTTACTTTTACTAAAGCAATTTCAAAAATTGTTCAAGTTCTTGAAATTGACAAGACCAAAACGCAATTTCTGAGAGCTATTGCCACCTAGTGTACAGGAGGCAGACACACGTCATTCAATAAATTGATTCCCTGCTATAGTGCTTGTACACTGGGACGGTCGTCCAATTAAACGGCAGCTACAACCTCAAGCTATAACCGTAGCTCGATTTAACTGTGCATGGAATGGTACTGACTGATGTTTTATGTTTTATCTCCCACTTCCCTCACCGAGCTCTACCGTGATGAGGACTGTGTAAGTGCTCCAGGCCGCTGGGTCTGTTATAAGATTACAGGGTCCAAAATTAAATTGAGACATATGCAAAGGTTGGAAGGGCAGGGAGGAGTCAGACAGAAGCTGGGGTTATGATGTCAGTAGGAGCAACACAGACAGAGCCTCCCTCTAAACAACCACACTGACACACACACATACATGCATTTCCCTGTATCGATTAGATGAGGGGGGAAAAGGGTTGAGGTCAGCAGGCATATGTCTGAATTTCTTTCTCGCTGTCTCTCACACTCCATTTGTCTCTGTCTGATCCAATACTCTTCTTCCCCCATCAGGGGGCCATGCTTCATCCACATATCTGCGACTCCCCTCCCTGACCCGCTCACACTCTGCGGTTTTCTTTGTGTCCGTCTCTTTGCCCTTCACTTGACATACATGAATCAATCAGTCAATCCAATTCCATTCAGAGCAAAGCCTGATGGATTTGCTCCTGAGCCACCGTCCCGATAAAGTAACAGCATCTACGGTGTAATTACGCTCCAATTTATTTGACGCAGGCGAGGTTGTGGCCGTAGATTGGATTTAGCTTCATTCTCAGTAATCACACACAAGTAAGCTACAAGAGAAAACAACACGCAACACAAATGCAGGAATACATTTCGCTGCACAAGTGCCCTGCCAAATTAGGTACAGCTGTTCCTTTTTTTTCCTTTTTTTTAAATTTAATTTCACTGTGGGACCCCCACAGGAGTGAGAGATCGTCTCATAAGCTGAGCATGATTATAGAACACGCATTGCTATCAAATAAATGTATTGCCAATTGTATTTTATTTTCATGTTCAAAACACATGATTATCACAGCAGGACTCCATGCAGACCGAACAGAGAAGGATTCATTTCCATTTCTTGGACACAACATGCATTATTGACGGTTGAATGTGCCCGTTCAACAATATTCAAATGAGCTGCGTTTAAAAATAAATGATCTCAAACCATGAACGTTCACATCACTTTTCCAGTGGCAGTGATTTATTTTCTGTTTTTCTTCCACTGCACCCGCACAAACATTATTAGTCCCCAAATCAAGAACTTGCAGTTACACTGAAAAATAATTGACTGTAGGTTGTATATTTACTTTAAAGTGCCCTGGATACAGAACTTTCACAAAATGACTTACAGTTACTGTAACTTTACAGTTATGCCATACGTTACTGTGATTTAGTAGTATTTTTCTGTATGAATACTGCATTTTACTTTTACTTTGCAGTATCTTCCCGTATAATATGGTATCTAACTGTAAAGATTACACTAAAAACAATTCAAGGGAAATACACAGCATTATATCGTTAAATATCACAGTCAAAACCTGTTTATTATAAGAAATTGCAAAAAATGATGATGTAATTTATTGTAAAATGTACAGTTAGAGCAAAGTAATTCACAGCGTAAAATGAAACAAGCAAAAATCTTGCACTTCACAATCATGAAATATGTCTAGTTTCAAATAAAGATGATATCTTAAAATCTATCCGTTTAACAATTTCAGGAGAGGTGATTTGTACAATGCATGGAGGAGCCAAAGAGAAGGGTGTGGAAATAATCAGTGAACGTGCAAGACGGAAAAAATAAAAAATAAAAAAGAGGTGAGATTTCCCAACATGATCCGACAAGATATGTAAAAAAATAATTTTCTCACATTCGCAAAACTGTGACAAAGCTCGAGCTGAAGACTCAAACACGCCGGAGTGAAGCTCATCTTACATGATTCAACATGTTTACAGATGATTTACACATTGAAAAAGTCATTATTCAAGTATTTTCTTTTGAACAGGACTCCTCACATACTCCCTTGTATTATGTTGCTCTTCAAACGAGATGTGACTTTCATTTATTTATTAGTTCATGAAGCTCTTATCGGTAAACTGATGGAATATCTATCAGTTTTACTTCACGAATCAGACTTTAATCAAACCAGCTTAAACAACTGTTTTTTTTTTTTTTTACATGTTCCACAATTGAATTCTGAATTTGGGAAGAATGCGTTCTATTTTACTGCCGCTGACTCATTGTAAAAAAAATAAAAAATCAACAGACTCTTAAATTAAGTACACTTCCTTCCTTTCGACACATTTAGAAATATGATCTTAAACCTTCCAACTTCCATTTGCAAAAGGTTTTTAATGTCACATTTTGTACTCTGGATTGGCCAGATTATTGAGAGCCAAAGGTTTTTAATTAGTTAATTTATTTTAATGCCTTTGTCTGTCTATGTTATTGTCGCTTTTACTCTTTACTATTTTGCACAGTAATTTATTGGCTCCTCTAGTTGCATTACTGTCACAGTAAATAACTGTGTTATATTTACAGTAAATTACTGTGTCCTACGTTCTGTACAGAAAACTTCCCTAAATGAACAACCGCTTTGATTTAGCTGTATTTTACTGTAACTTCACGGTAGTAATGTCTTACAGTAAATTGCTGTGATTTAACTGTATTTCACTGTAAAGGTCACGCTTAAAATATCCCCATAATATCCACACCTGCAATCATTTCACAATAATGCAGAAAAATACATTATTGCACTGTTTTCCCACAATAAATCCTGTGAAAGTATTTTATTATGGAATTTGCAGCTTACAAGAATCTGAACGAGGCCTCCAGAATCACAATTTGGCGCCATGTTGATGTTTTGGAAGTTCTGAGGCGTCGCCCGCAACTCAGCTCCCATTGGACAATAGCAGCTGTCACTCACACTGGTGTCCACTCATTTGTGCCGTACTCATTATTTATTTCCTGGAAATGAGAACTCGATTTACAAAAGTGACCGTCACAGTGTCACATAGAGACAAACAGCCATTCACTCTGGAGGACATGGAGTAAACCCACGCACACACGGTCATGGGCAACCGTGTAGTCATCTGAGATGTTATAGTCAACTAAATGTAATCATATATTTATCTACAATCAAATCAAATACAATTTTTCTTTTGCTTTCAGTGTGAAGACAGTGAAACATGACACTTGGACTTTATTATCTTCAGACTGTCAATTGGTATTTTTATTCAAAATCTAAAATTAGCAGCGTCGTTTTGTGGTTTCACTTTGAACTACATTTTAAATTTAGTGTCAGCTGAGCTGATAAAATAGCTTTAGCTTTACTCGCCTCCAAATGTTGCTTGGGTTTGCATGGTTTTCAAAGGGTTTTTATCTTCCGTAACATCGTGTGTGAAATTCGACCATCTATGTTGTCTCTTCTCTTTCTTCCTAACACCGTAATTCCTGCTGCTTTCCTTGGTTGTCCTCCTTCCTGTTGACATAAAGGTAAATCAACCTAACCTCCGTACCTCCCAAAGAGATTGGAGCTCTTCTTTTTATTCTTCTCTTCTGATTGGTTCTCTTTCCAGTTTTTTTTCCAAGTTTTTATTCATTGACGGAAATGTCAGTAGATTGCATTGTCATGGTTTTTGGTCATATCAACTTTGTTTACTTAACGTCTTGCTATTTGACTGGAAAATGACTCCCATTCATATGAAGCTCATAGCAACCAGCAGAGACACCCCCTAGTGGCTCTTCAATATATTTCCGCTTCCAATGTGGCCTCAGGAATACAGTAATTTACAGTCTGTCTCTCTGTGGTTTTCACTCACTATCATTAAAACTGGGGGTCGTCCCTCAATGATTTCTCAAGTATAAATAAAGGTTGTATGTACAGCATGTGTGTGTATAATGGTCAACACAGACTATGTGGATTTTCAGCACTCGTCTGCTTTTGGGCCCAGTCACTTCACACTCACAAAAGGGAACTAATACATTAAACAAGCCACGTCTGAATCTTAACACTTTCCCCCGCAGATAGAGCTGATAGCTGATCAATAGTTGCCAGACTCAATCAGTCAGTGTGCTCCCGCGCAACCCGACAACCATCGTGTGCTGTCGGTGTTTCAGACCCAGCTGCCTCAGCTGCAGGGCCGGTTTGTCCTCCAGTGCCTCTGTCATTTGTCTTTAGATTTCCCTTCCATCTGATCGCACCACTGCTTTTCAAATGCCCTTTCCACTTGTCCTTACTCTCTGTCTGTGATTTATTCAGCAAGTGTCCCCGGCCATAGTCGAGGACACGACGAGATCATGCTCATTTGCACAAAGACATTTAGGCCCGTATGCATATTTTTCTTCAGAGGGATTAAACAATATGCCGGGGGAGTGAGATGATCCCATGTGTATCCAGAGTTGTTCAAGCATGGTGTTTCAGTAAAAAAAAGAAAAAGAAAAGAAACATCTGAATTTGCTGTTCACAGAAATGTCTTGCTGCACTGATGCACGCTGCCTAATGTTAAATTCAAATTTATTGAAACTATCAGAGAAAGTTAATGCACCTTTTTTTTATAAATCAATACTTGAATGCAAAAAAAGGGGAATGCTTTTATTTATTTAACTCACTCGCTGCATTAAACAACTTATCATTGCGTCAGATTTTACAGATGCTCATCTCCACTCCCCCCCGCCCCCCGCACTTGGACTGAAACTGCTACTTCTTTTCATTTTTGATTCACTGACTTCCCACTACAGGCAATTCACATGTGCAGTGAACTGTGATGGGAGACAATTGTACCCTCATTCTCAAATACATTCATGGCCATTTGCACACACACAAGCAGACATGCATACAATAATGCCAAAAACAGTGTTATTATGCATGCAGAGAGCATCATGGACACACTGTTGTCATTAATATGCATTTTTTTTGTTTTTTAAAAAATCTGCAGGGCTGGAGTGGCTGCCATGCACAAGCTGTGGAGTCCTTACTTTGTAAATCACTGTAACACTATGTTAAGTTGATGTCTGTCACGCATGGCAGGGTTTTTATGACTGCCATTTCCCACATTAAATGTCTCTTTCTGTCTCTTTTCCTGCCATTTTCATTTATGACATTTTTAGCAGACACTCTCTCCGAGTCCTTCAAATTGCTCATTAACACGACGTCATCAGATCAAAATGAAGACACATTTGCAGCCATCAAGTCATTCCAGTGATCTGCTAATTAAAAGTGCAAGAAAAACTACATTACTCCTTCATAACATCTGTTCTCCTCTGTCTTGTACTACTTTTAACAAAGCTGCCACATTAAATCAAATGCTCATGATCATATGCTCCTCCATTATTCACTGATATCTCCTTAAAATATTCACACATACAAATGTTGTCAATGATAAATAAACGGTGACTATATTTGAGGCGCTCTTCTGCTGTTGAAAGGTTAACCATATTTACCTGCTTCTAGGGCATTTGCTGAATAATTAAACCAGCACTCTGTATTTTTGATAAAGAGCTAAAATGCTTTTGATGTCTCATTAGTTTGTGCGCCATCTGCTGAGTAAACACACTTACTGCAACGTGACATCAAAAAGGCAAGAGGCCAACACAACAGAGAGGTTTACTTTGCTGCACTTGACATTTTCACTGCTTTGATGCCAATCTTTGATGGTGCAAACATTTTTATATAGGCATATTCTTCAACCTACATATGGCGTCTAATAGATGCTCATAAATGATATATATATAAATATAATCTATACTGTGTATTTGGTTCTTTTTAAATGTTGTGTTGCTGTGGCATAATTACATTGTATCAAAATAAATTACTCTAGTAGCTAATTGTACTATGTTGGGTCTTAAATTCTAGAATGCGAAGACAAGATGTGATGTGAACAATACATGCTGAATTGAACATTTTATGTGAATAATCAACTATCAAGGATAAGTGTGATGTGACACAAGAGATAGAACATAACAATTTTAATTCACATATCAGGGTCAAACAGTATGGTTGCAGTTAAGCACAATTTTAAAGAGTCGAGTCTCCTGCACAGAAGGAAGCAATATGTGTTTCACAAAGGGGGGGAATAATAAAAATAAATATAAATACATTATATTTTATAAATAATTTCATACCAACAACATAATTACAGTTACATGTTCCCTTAATTGTCATACACTTTACTCACTTTTATCATAATACAGCCTTAATCTGTCATCAGGAGGTGCATATGGTTCAGCATAGACAAAGAGGGAAAAAAACTTGAAGGCACAATTCTTAGCTACTCCTTTAATATTTTACATTTTTATTCATTTATTTTTTACATGGTTGGACAGTGGCTAGCCTTCTTACCACACAGCAAGAAGGTGACCGGTTCGGATCCCAATTCGACCAAACACCGACATACTCACTCCGGCCCAGAAGGTGGCGACCGAGTAGAGAATTCGCAGAAGGACTTGTCACAGAAGGACACGAAGCGGAAGAGACGTGGCACATAAACAGAAGAAGGAAGGAAGCAGCTAGCTGCAGACAACTTTGCCGATGACAGCTCGTGGATCCGCCTTATCTTGGAGTCAGACAAGGAAACGTAAATGACAGTCGTACAACAGGACTTGAAATAACAGGACTCGATTAAAGTCTGCGTGACAGGTAATGCGGAGTTACTTCGCTTTTGCGACGGCACTTCCTCAGCTCTTGCAGCTAGCTTGATTAGCTCGCCAACGTCATTTCAGCTGACAACTTCTAGCTGAGCTAGCAGCTAATGTTAGCTCAGTGAACTGTTAGCCGTAAACAAGGTGCATATTAAGTTGGTGTTGCTGAATTATTAAGTCAGAGCCACGACCTCATGAAATGTCTAACTTGAGTTTTTCGGGGAAAACTACACGGTTAAGTACAGTTAAAGATATTAAAATCACGTCTGCTATCAATGTGCATAGCAGGAGCAGCTTGGTACCACTGATAAACACAGTAGAAGACAGTTAAATGACATGCATAACTGTAAAGCCTGTCGATATTCATCAATTAATGAAATGTCTTTGAAAATTGCCTATTATTTAATAGTGATCAGTATAGGTTTAGGGTTTACTGCTTGCAACATGACAACCATTAGGCATCGATCAGTAAATAAGTACGAAAATGCCTTTCTTTTCATTACAGCATAATTAAACATTCAACTAAGTGTACTGTCACATTTGGAATGCTGTTTACTGGTTGTGTTACCGTTATGTGGCAGATTCTTGCGTTAATGCTGACCCCTTCTGGACTAATAGCCTTGGGATGTGTGTGTTCTTGTTATTTAGGACCTTTTCTACCTTGTCAGGATCAATAGTCCTCATTGAGACCAAAACCTGGTTCTAATGAGAAGAGCAGACGCTCATTCCAGAGGGACTGGTTAAGTTTAGGGCTTAGGGATAACATTTTGTTTAGGCTTTCCTAATGAATGGAATGGAAACATAGCGGTGTGTATGTGTGTGTAATGGCAGATGTCCCACGTAGACCCCACAAGTGATGCCTATCTACATATTTTCATGCACAGGATGAGTACGTTGTCAGAGGCAAATATATGTTGTGTTTGCCAAATTTCAGGCTGTCAGGAGAAAACAATGACTGAAAGAGTTGCTCAAGTGTATAAACTAGACAAGATTGGCCTCAAGATAAATTGATGCAGTGCAAACATTCTAACTACTAACAATAAACAGGAGTGCAGTTCCAAACTCTAATTCACACAATGACAGGCATTGTTATTGTTGCATACCTTCATCACAAACTTGCCTTCGTCATTCAAACAACACAGGTGGCTATGGGTCTGTGCAAGTGCCCGAAGAGAAAGGTGACCAATTTATTCTGCTTTGAACACCGTGTAAATGTGTGCGAGCATTGCCTCGTCTCCAACCACAACAAGGTCAGTGGGTGAATAAGTATCACACTGTGTGTGTTTGTGCAAAACTTTCATCAAAATGTTCAAATGTTGTATTTTCCCTTGTTACCATTCAGTGTATCGTGCAGTCGTATCTGCAATGGCTCCAGGACAGCGATTACAACCCCAACTGTACTCTTTGTAATACTCCACTAAATACTCAAGACACTGTCAGACTGGTCTGCTACGGTAAGATTACCAGCGGTCTATTTGTAATAAGCACTTCATGCATATTTATTCCTGTCTCTGTGATGCAAATTACTTCTCCGTCCATAGATGTGTTCCACTGGTCCTGTCTCAATAACTTGGCATCTCGGCTGCCCCTTCATACGGCTCCAGCAGGATACCAGTGTCCAGGCTGTCAGGGACCAGTGTTCCCCCCCTCTAACCTGGCCAGTCCAATCGCCGATGCGCTGAAAGACCAGCTGTCGTCTGTTAACTGGGCTAGAGCTGGGTTAGGGTTGCCACTGGTAAGAGCCTTTTATAGCTGAATCCCTTGGGGTGTAGTCTCACAACCAGTATGGTGTGTTCAATTCGAATGCAAAGCGATTTTTTTTTTTGTGTTCCATTCCGCATTCTCTTCATGTTGCTGGATATTTTGTACTGTATACTCGCCTATACTAAAGCTAATCAGCAGTCAACAACCAACCAGCAACAGTGTGACCAACAGCTTTAATCAAGTCTCACACATATTTCCAGAATTTAATAGGCAGTCTGACTTTTGGATGTTGGAAGAATCTCGCTACATGGGTTTTGCATGATTTTCTGTAGCCTGATGCCAGTGATTTGCCTGGAAAAATTAGTGTTGGTTTTCTGTGAGGACACAGTATAGATCGTCTTCCTGAAAACATAAAGTGACATTCAGAATGGTTCACTCTGGTTTAGAGCTGCAACTAACGATTATTTGCATAATCGATTAATCTGTTGATTATTTTCTCGATTAATCGTTTGGTCCATAAAATATCATAAAACCTTTTAAAAATGTTAATCGGTGTTCGTCCAACCCGGAAATGATGCCTCGTTTTGTCAACAAACCAGAATGATTGACTTTTAATGATTTGTTTGTTATCCAGAGCAAAGACAATACACACATTTAAGAAGCTGAAACAATCAGAAATCTTGTTTAATCATGAAAAAAAACTTCAAACCGATTACCGATTATCAAAATAGTTTAAAAAATTAATTTAGTAATCGATTAATAATCGATTAATTGTTTCAGCTCTACTCGGGTTGTTTATACAAATCAAATTGTACAGATGTAATGTTCACACATGAATAAAAATGTCATGTGTGACTGACAGATTGAAGAGCCCATTGGAGTCCTTGAGGAAACCACAGCTAATGATGTCACTGATTATACTGACTGGTCAACATTTGAGGGTATGCTTTTTTTTTGTATATTTTAATATGTGCATATTTTATGAAGTTGTTTTGTAGCTGTTGATACAGTTTATGTTCTAAAGATTGAATTGTTGAATCTTTTTGTTTCCATAGCACAAGAACAAAGTAACATTTACCCCAGTCACTCGTACAGCACCGGCTTCAGTGCACCACCAAACTCGATCTCACCTGCAGCACAGGAAGACCTCGGAGGTCATCGTAAAAATGGGGATCCGAGCAAGCAGGACCATGCTGTGATCAACTTTACTACTGCCACCACCTCTGACACAGTCACATTACAATCAGGTAAAGCAATCGAAAGCCATCCGAGTCCAGTTCTTTGATTAGGAAGCAACTTCTTAGTCTGTTTTTTTTTTTCTTTTCTTCTCAAGCATCATCCCCTAGAAAGCTCTATGACACACGGGATAGCGGTCACAGCTCTGTCACACAGATCGACTTTGACGACGACAAGTACCGGCGGCGACCAGCGTTGAGTTGGTTTGCTCAAATTCTCAAGTCAGTATTTCAAAAATATGACTCAAAAGTATCTGCTGTCATGAAAAGGTTTTGCGATGCTCGATTTATTTATTATTTTATTCTACTTCTGAACAATTCCAGGAATCGCACAGGTGGGAAGCGGTCTTCTCTGTCCTGGAAACAGCGGGTCTTCATGCTGCTTCTGGTCGGAGTTCTCGGATTCTTCACGTTGATAATCATCATGGCCAAACTTGGACGTGCCACAGCTGGATCAGACCCAAATTTAGATCCTCTCCTTAACCCCAACATCCGTGTGGGGAAAAACTGATGACGAGTATCGATTCCCTCTTTTCCTGCGGTGTTACCTTGGGACTTTCCACTACATGGTTAAGCCCAGTAGAGAGCGCTGTTTACCTGACTTGAATGGAAAGAGACGCTGTGCCTCTTAAGACTCCATTCATATTTATCAGGCATAAGAAACACGCCCGTGTCCCTTCAGATCATTACAACATTCAAAAGGTTTCCTGTGATCCCAGCAAAGTCTGAAGCCTAAAAGGCTTCGTTATTGTTGCTTCAAATAACTATTGACAGAGTATTTATATTTACGATACCAGTAAACATTTGTCACCAACCCTTCTTAAGTCAAAATTAATTAAACACTATCGATGTTGAAAGAACATCCTCTGCTGGTCGAAATGTCAGAATGTATATATTCAGCTATGAAACGTCCAGTTACGTTGACACGGTTACAAACTGACTCTGCAAATTGAGTGGCCTTGTGTGCAGTTCTTCTTGTAGAGAAGTGGCCTGCTGAACTGGAATCAAATCGCCCTCATACAACTAATACACAACTAATCCTGGGTGTGTGCGTTATTTCTGGGTGCGTTGCTTTTAAACTTTCCATACATACTGTGTGTCACATTGTTGTTGCTGTCTTATTAAATGGAAATGATCAAGAATTTCAGTATGTTAATATTAGTGTTACATCATGAATTCAGAGGCAGAATGGAAAAACGGAAGGATTTCTGGAATGTACAGTGCAGCATAAGGTTTATAATATTAAGTTATCTTTTTGTGGGGATGGATAATGGAGAACAGTAGGTTAAACATATGCTGGGAGGAAGCAAAATGTGTTTCCTAAAAGAAAAGAAAATGGAATTTATTTATGAATATTTTTTCTGAATCTCCCAAAGAGATCTAGGGGCTGCTTGTAATTAATTTTAAATAAAATGTACCGTCTGTATCTTATTTCACTGGGTCCTAGGTAATAGCAAAGCTTAATTCGTCCTCATTCAAGCTCGGCTTCACTACATTATTGAAAATATTAACTCCATTAGAGACTTAGCGATTGCCTCGGTCTCTTATGTTTGTTTTTTTGTGAATAACAAACATTGTCGTCACAGGATTGCATTGGTTTTTGTTGCTGTTTTTGAGCTCTTGTTTAATGAAATGACATTCCTAATTGCATAAAGAAAGCTTTCATTGCAGTCACATTGTTTATTTAAACAGCTTCTGCACCAATGATAAATAACAGACTCTTGAAAAAAAATCGTTTCATGTCCAGTTGTTTATGAGTCAGAGGAATGTGGATAATAGACACACAAGCCTGGTGATGAGCACAGTGAACTTTACCCAAGATTAGAGAGACAGAGCAGTCAGACCTGCTCTATAGGTTAACGGTGAATATTTGCACATGACTCCCCCCTGGTGGTACATCCAGCCCAGGACATCTCCAGCAGTGCGTTGTATTGTGAGGACAGGCTGTTACATCAGTGGCTCGTAAAGGCTGCAGTTGCCAGGTTACTTTCTGCGCTATACCCATGTGTGTAAAGACTAATGTGAGAAGTATTTATGGTGATTACATTGATTTTATTTTATAATTTGAGTATGAAGATGCAGACTCAAGCATTTAGAGAGAGCAAATCACTGCAAAGGCCACTCGGTGTCAGTATAGTCTCTTATCTCACAAAATGCATTTTCATGTAGAGAACTGCCACTCACAGGATCTTTTCTCTTTCTGGACAGTTCTCTGTGAGAAGGTCACGTGTGAAAATTCCAGTAGCTCTGCAGTTTCTGAAAAACTGAGAGCAGCCTCTCCGTCGCCAACAATCATGCCACATTCAGAGTCCCTTAAATCACCTTTTCGTCCACATTGTGATGCTCGGTGTGATGCTTGTGAACTTCAGCAGGTTGTATTGACGATGTCTACATGACTGAGTGCATGCCATGGGGATATCTGTGTAGATATGTTGAACAGATGTACCTAATGAAGTGGCTGTTGTAAAAAAAACAAAAACCTATGACGATGTGGACGCAGAGTGACGTAACACTGTCACATGTCGTCCTTGAGAATCCTCATAATAACCCCCCCAATTACCCACAACAGCGGTTACAGCAGTGTAGCAGATTTCCCATTGATTGTCAGTGGATCTGAGTCACATTACATTGATGATGGGAAAGCTGCCGGGGGACATCAGTTTACAGATCAGGTGCTTGTACAGTGCACACAGCAGTCATGAGGACTGTGTTGTGTGTTCTTGTTCTAAAGAAATGGTTGTCATGATTGGTTTAGCAGAACACCGCGGTGTCTATTGGAGTGCAAGTGCTTGTGTCACTCTATTGGAGTTCAATTATTTCTCAGTGGCTCTGAGTTATTACATTGCCCATTGCATTGACATAATAGGGACATCCTGGTCAATAACTTGCCACTTTGTAGTTAACATGCGGACTGTGATTTCTCTGTACCTCTCCACTTCACACACGACAGTGATCCACACGACAAGTGGAAAAATCACCTTTGAGATAATTGTTGAAGCGCTGATTCTTTTATACATATATGTATTTGTATTTTTTTTTTATGGCCGCAGCTTAAGAAAGCAAACAGTGATACAGTGTTAGAGACATCCCAAAATAACCCTTTGCCCAGATAAATGTTAGGTTAGCCTTAAGTATTGTTATTTACTTTCCAAATTCAAAGTTTTCAAGGTAATTTTTAATGGTACTTGCACACTAAAGGTGCGTTTCATCTCAGTACAGCTGCAAATGTAACATCCTAT
This sequence comes from Solea senegalensis, assembly GCF_019176455.1. Classification (NCBI taxonomy): domain Eukaryota; kingdom Metazoa; phylum Chordata; class Actinopteri; order Pleuronectiformes; family Soleidae; genus Solea; species Solea senegalensis. The sequence continues at coordinate 14,441,973 of NC_058033.1, forward strand.
TACCATCCTATGGAAGTGCATTCCATTCATTTGAAAAAAAAAAACTTTTTTCTGTGTAATTACTTTTTTGGTTTGTTTTTTTGAATATTTTTTTATATTTCGTGCTAAATTTTTTTCCCCTTCTGTTTTTCGGAGTCATTTTCTTTCCGATTTATCGAGAACCCGAAAAACCTCCAACCTGCAAGTGACTCCCATATTTTCAGCAGTCTCCTGATCGTCTCTTCTCGTCCACGTAGCCAGACTGAATGTATTTCAAATGCATCATCTTGTATCAATGGAGAATGCCATATCTGTCCAACTGATCCTGGAGAAACATTGCTATGTCTAACAGATCTGAACAAGCTTTCCTTCTGAAGTAACAAACTAATGGAGATACCATCTATGTCACTTAAGGACAGGATCTCCCAGTGTCTTAAACCCAGATCAAAGTAAAACTAGATTAAACTAAATAAGCTGTCCATATTATTATAAATCGAAGTCTCAAAGGAAATATGTATTTGAAATACATGTATCACACCCTGTATGTCCCTGTGTATGTGACGGTTTGCAAAAAGGGTTAAGTTAGTTCAAAGTGGTCGCATGCAACCACTGGCTCCTCTGTCATTGGATGGCACAGGAGTATATATATTGATGTGTGAGTGTGAATGTTCACAGATGCGGAGACTTAGTTGCGTTTCAGATAAGAAAAAAGAGGCAACAGTAATCTCCTCATTCATCAGTCATTCCTGGGACTTCATGAGAACGTGAGTACGAAGATTTGCTTGGTTTTGACGTGTTCACATATAAATGTTAGAAATGGCCTCTGTGATTGTTTATTTATTTATATCTATGTATTATTTTAATCATACTATACTACCGGACAGAAATTATACACATAAATCTGATCAGAAACCATGTAAATAGTTCAATTAAGAAGTATTAATCATATATTTTCATCATCATTTTTTCCTTACTTCAGCTTTAAATATAATATATATATATATAGTAGAAGCATGATATTCAGTATGTAACACACTTATAAAAATATTTTCCCATGGATCTATATCTTGCCAGTTTTTCATGACCACTCTCAAGCATCAAAGGTCATAATTCTGACATGTGTGACCGTCAAGAGAAAAACTACAAGCATGGAAAGACGGTGCCGCACCAGCACCAAAACCAGGACCAGTACCGGCAAAAGCTGTATCAGTCAGATGACGACTACAGCCAAGAGTAAGTCTGTCAAACGTTCTGCTTCTGATCACATGCACACATATTTAGTAAAATACATGTTTGACTTGCAATAGACAAAGAGATGTGAACATTCTGTTCTTATTTATCTTTGGTTTCTTTCTGAAATAGCACCCGTTCAAAGGCAGATGGCAGCATTTTGAACGAAGACCATGGACGTCATCACTGTCAGTCTCATCACGACCATCACAAGCCACATCTCCACCGCGCTTCTCTTCCGGAAATCTCTCTGACTTCCTCAGCTGGTTCCTCTTCGTCCTCGCCGTCTTCCTTCTCTTCGTCTTCCTCCTCTTGTTCCTCCTTCTCTTCCTCCTCTTCCTCCTCCAGCTTCTCCTCTGACACCAGCAGCGACTGCTGGGCTAGAGCTGCACACAAGAAGCCTCGGCATTCACAGTCCTGCACGGACATCACAGGAAAACACGGATACTTTGACAGAGAAGACGACACGGCTCCTCTGATTGATAAAAAACGTGTGAGCAGACGCTCAGTCAAAGGGAAAAGGGAGAAAGGCAAGTCCTCACGCAGCCCGACTCAGGACACTGCTAACAAAACACAGAAGATTAGAAGAGGATCCAGAAGTGATGGAAATGTCCGGAAATCCAAGTCCATGGAGGCTCTCAGTAGACCTAAAGACGGAGAGGAACATGAAAACTGTGATGAAAATGAACAAGAAAGGAGGAAAAGTGAAGCCCAAAAGAATTTAATGAAGGAGAAAATGAAGTTCTCTGCTTTCCTCAATGAAATCACTCGGCAGGTGCTCAGCCCGATGAGACTCACTACTCTTGGGGTCACAGATGCTCAAAGACCCTGCAGTCCACGGCAGGCTTCCGTTAAGTCCAGTAAGATGGACAGCAGCACTAACAAACATGGACAACAGAAGAGCCGGCCCACCAGCGCAGACTCGGTTAGCTCCAGTGAACACTCTCATACCGGCAAGCAACACTCTACTCAACTCTCCAAATCGAAATCCTTCCACCACAGCCGCAGTCACCATTCTGGAGACTCGCCCACTCACATGTACCCCAGGCCCAAGAGTTGCACTGACATAAGCTGTTTGAAAAGAGCTCAAAGTCCTCAGCATCACAACCACACGCCTTCCAATAAGGGCTACCACCGTCACCAGGGCAATCACACCTCTCGTCATCACCACCGTCGTCATCATTGTGAAGACTGCAACTGCCTGAACAATCAGAATCACCACAGAGACCAAGACGGCACAGATCATCTGCATCGACAAGGACATCATGGTGGGCACCATAGCCCCACCAATCACCATGGTAACCAATATAAACACAATAGCGTCTACCATAGCCCATCCCGTCACCATCATAATGGAGACCGTTGTTATGGATGCCACTTCAGCCCAACTCGCCACCACGGACAGCACTGTCATCACCATGGAAACCACCGTGGACCTTCTCGTCACCATCACCATAGTGACCAACATGGCCATGCTCTTCACCATGGAGAAGAACAAAGTACCACTTTTCATTACACCCATGGAGACCAAAGTTCACCCCATAATTGTGAAGGTCACACCACTCCATCACATCACCATCTTCATGGTTCAGGTTACTACCACCAAAGCAGCCACCCAAAAACTGAGTGTCCTACTACATCAAATCACCACAGGCATCATAGCTCATCCAGTGACCATGGTAATCATCACAGCCCACCACATCACCATCACCATCACCACATCAATCAGCATCACCCAGGAGACCACCACAGTGAAGCTCATCATTATCACCATGGTGATAGTGAATCTCATCAGCATCACCATGGAAACCACCACAATGAATTTACTCAGCATCACCATGGAGACCATCACAGTTCAGGCCATCACCATCAACATGGAGACCACCACAGGGAAATGTATAAGCATCACCATGGGGACCACCACAGGGAAACACCAGAGCATTTCCATGGAGACCAACACAGGGAAACACATGAGCATCACCATGGAGACCACCACAGGGGAGCATCACCATGGAGACCACCACAGGGAAACACATGAGCATCACCACGGAGACCACTGCAGTTCTGGCCATCAGCATCACCATGGAGACCACCACACGCAATCACATTGGTATTTCCATGAGGTTGAACACAATCGATCTCACCTGCATCACCATGACAACCACCACGGTGACTCGCATTTGCATCACCATAGCGACCATTCCAAAGAATCTCATCCCCATCTCCATGACAACCACCGCAGTGATTCGCATCACCATAGCCACCATTCCAAAGAATCTCATCCACAGCTCCATGGTGACCACCACAATGAATCCTATTTGCATCACCATGGCAATCACAACAATAAATCTCATCCACATCACCATGGCAACTACCCCAGTGAATCTCATCCGCATCACCATAGAGACAACAACAGTGAATCTCATCTGCACCACCATGAAGATGAGGTTTGCCATCACCAAGGACATCATCCTGAATCACATGTCAACCATGATGACCTCCACACTCATTTAAAGGGACCTTCTGCTCGCAGTCCACCTTCACACAGGAAGTCAGAATCTCATACCAACAAAGCAGATTTACCCAGCAACCCTAGGAACCGCGATGAGGAACAGACAAGTTTTCTGGACTCGTCATCGTCATATAAAGTATGACAATATTTGAATTTCCAGTATCTATGTGCTCATTAAAAAATGACTGGCAGATCAATAGTATTACGTGCTTGATGAACAGCTTACACAATCAGGATGTTCCACTCATTTGTTTTCCTATTGATTTAAACACCAGTGTACATCCCACCATGGACCATTGATTGGTCATTACATAACAATAGATTAGTCATCATGACCAGACTAATGATAATCAGAGAGACAGAGCTTAGATTGTTGTGCATCATTCTATAAATATGATTTTCTCAGTCGTTCTGTTTTCTTCAATACAGGAAAAGCCAGATGAGCTGGGTAGAATCACGTGAGTATGCGCACATAGACAGTATAGATCTGTGTGCTTTTCACATCCAACGCTTTATCAATGTCAAAGATCAAAGAATCTTTGGCAAAAACTTTGAGACTGTCGTACCTAAAGCTTGTGGTCATTATTATTTCACTTTGTCTTTTTTGTGGATCTGTCCTGACAGGAAATCACAGGACAAGGACGACGGTCTGCATCAAAGCTCACTGAGGACGGCAGTGAGGACGGAGTGTTCCGGAGAGGAATTCATGAACAACCAGAGGCTTTTGGAGGCAGAGCTTCAGAAGACACGCATGGAGCTCAGCAACCTCACTGAGAGGTTCAAGAGGTAAACGGTGGCATTTCAACTGCAAATCAAATGTTATTCACACACATATACAACAATAATAATAATATACAACACTGTTGCTGACTACTATTCTTGTCTCTCTCTCTTTGTCCTTGTCTTTTGTTAGACTCCACGACAGCTGCTCCTCGACAGAGCAGACCAATGATCTGCTTCAGAAAAATATCCATTCCATGGTGAGATGAGCAATAAAGACATATTTAAAACATGAATATAAACAAATATGGGTTTATGTCAGAGACAATATTATGTTGGATTAAAGTTATTTTAATAAAAGAAAAACATACGACATACAAACGTTGCTGAAAGTTTGTGAATTTCCTGTTATTGTTTTTGTGTCAGGCTCAGAGTATGGAAGGAGAACGGGAGAGGTTGAACCGGCGTATTTCGGCACTGACGGAGCAGCTCGCTGATGCTAAATTTACCGACAATGTGGAGACAGGAACTCACTTCAATGTAAGACCTTTACCTCCCTTAGAAGTACGGGCAGAAAAAACACCTCTGAAAGACTAGACTAGACAAATAAAGGTCAATCAAATGAATCATTCTTTGTGAAATGGTATAAAATGAAGTGGGATTGTACAAGACACAAGAAAAGACCATTCATACAGCATCCACCATCCACCTGCATTAACTCTACAATATTTCAAAAATATTTCCACTTCATCTCACTTCATCTTTTCCAGGAGGAAAAGGTTGTTTAATGCCAAGATAAAGCAGCAAAAAAACTTATTCTTGATATTGTTTACTTAAGCAGATGTAGATTTTATTAAATCATCCTTTTGTGAAGTGACTTTGAATGAGGTTTTCCTTCTGATGAGAGCAAGCTTGTATCACATCTAAGGCTGGTTTAAAAGACAGTTCGGAATGAGTGTTTATGAATGTATTCTAATTTCTATTTCATTCTTACAAAAATCTATTTATTCTCTTCATAATTTAAGAATCATTCCTTTTTTAGGCAACGTCAGCACTGCACAACACTAACATCCATTTTCAGTCAGATGGTGCCATTAATCAGGTGGTTCTCCCCATCACTCCTCCTCCCACTCAGTTCATGGACATAGCTAAAGCCAGCGGGCAGGAGCAATCTTTGGGTTCAGTTCCAGAGGAGGAAGAGGAGTCTGACTGGTCAGAGATGGGAGAAGAGATCCCACGGTTTATACTGACTGGACTGGGCAGAAATCAAGTGTGGAGACACCAGGAGGGAGACATGGACGGAGACAGTGAGTCAGGAGGTGAGGAAATGTTCAGACTGCACTCTTCTGCACGAACACCTCAGATACCTCACCTCCAGTTCACGATCCACAGTGAGATTTTACCGGCTCTGCAGACCAATACTTGCCCACCTGGCTTCACAAACCTGTCTGAGGCCATGACAGTGGAGAGCAGTTACAGGATCACCTCAAGTCCAGCCCTTTGCTCTTCAATCCTGATCCGATCGGCCAGCCTGGAGGAACTTCCACACCGTCACGTGCTGAAAGAGCTGAGAGGTACAGAGGCCATGATGGACCTCCACCACCACCCAAGCCACGAGGTCATGGAGGACTTGGACGATGAGATCATTCATCACTGGAGAACAAGCAGCGACATGGGGGCAGGTATTGGGAGTGCGATGGAGAGCGGCCTGGTGGGCCTGCGGTCGGCCGAGCAGATGCTCAACCATTTCATCTGTGAGTCACAGCTGAGCGAGGGGAAAGTTCAGAGCGGGGCTGCGGCGCATGGCTGGACGGGAGGAATAAGAGATGAGGTGTTGAAAGGGGAGCGAACAGAGCTTTGACGTTGTGAGCGAAAATCATAGAATAAATCGATCTTTCGAACTTTGCATTCCAACTTTTCCGGTCAGAATACGAGGCTTCCTCAAAAATGAACATGTTTAACCATTCTCACTTCCCTCAAAAAGTTATTTGTGTCACTAGAGGCAAGAGGCCCAAGTGATGTATGTATTTAATATGTAAACAAACAGTTTTTGTCTGTAGCTTAAAAGCTTAAAATGTAAATGTGTAGTTTTCTTGAGTATATTTATTGTTCTTTCCTCTCCTTAGAAAACTTAGTACTTAGTAGATTGTTGTTTTGCTTTATTGGACAAAACATTATGGTAACACTTTATATTAGGGAACACATAGTCACCATTAACTAGGTGCTTACTGACATGCATATAGGTAGCATACTAGCCCTTTATTAGTAAATATTAAGCACATATTAACACCTTATTTAGGGAAAATCTTAATTCATGTCGTAATAGAGGTAGAATAAGGTGTTAATACGTGCTTAATAATTACTAATTAAGGGCTATAGTATGCTACTTATATATAGTATAGTTAGTAAGCACCTAGTTAATGGTGAATATGTGTTCCCTAATATGCCGTGTTACCAACATTATGAACTCATATAACTTCTTATGTATGTAGTCAAGACAATAATGCAATTTAGCCAGAAACATACAGAAAGCGTTAAAAGACATGGTTTGTAATACAATGATTTATGTGGGTGCAAACCCTGGTGTCACTGCTGAATAACAATATGCAATGTAGTAGCTTTTATTACAATATTTGTATCTGTAAACATGTTGTGCTGTATTTCCTCTGGTTATCAGTGTTTCCCTCTGTTGACATCAACCTGCTAAAATGCGAGTGCTCATACATGAAGCAGCGCTCCTCGCTTGTGTAAATGTAATGTGTCCATATAAACATCTAATAAAGACAACGGGGAGACAAAAGTCCACTGTTTCAGTTTAGCCACATTACACAGTCTATTATATACACTTTGTCAATGGACAGGGCACATTCATTTTGAAATAGTGTGTGTGTGTGTGTGTATATAGTAACTAAGAACAGAGAAATAAAATGCCAGTGACCAGTGGCAACCACATTTAATATAATGCCATTTATTTCAGTTTAGTTAAGGAGTTCAGGACACAGTGGTCCTATGCAGAGATAAGCAAATTGTCAATGCAATGAAAATCTTGGTTTCTTAGATGTTCTAGTTGTATGAATGAATAAAAAAATGAATATGAAACTGAAAATGTAGAAAGAAATGACCCAAAACAATGTTGAAATTAAATATAATTGTAAGAAAGAAAGACAACATTGTCCTCCTGGGTATAAAAACTTCTGCCACTACATTTAACACAAACTCCTCAAAAGGTCTGCATTTAATCCCCTCCTCCTCCCTTCAATATTTACATGAATCAGAGTATACATTCAACGAGGAGGTGTGTTCCTGTGCACAGCAAATGCAATGTAAAAATATCTCCTTGTCAGGATCGATTTGGTTTGTCATCTGTGTCCCTCCTCATGACTGATGGGTGCTGAGCTGACAATGGCCTGGATTCACAGGCCAGTTTAATAGGATAGGTAGGTATTAGAGGTAAGACACTGCCCGCATTCAGGTTTTGCCAAATCCAGTGTGCCAAATCCACTGTGTGGCACACTGGGCGGTACACAGTGGTCGGTGGAGATACCGGGGACATTTTTTCGACACTTTCTTGGACGACAAATAAGGTGAAGTTTAATGCTCACAGTTGTTTAGTCTGAGATGCCAGGGGTATTGTGTTTTAGGAGTTTTTTGCTCGTAGTTTTTTTCCCACATTCTTAGTTGTATTTCATTCTTGTCATCTCCGTCTCTGCTTACCCCACCTCTGCTGCTCTCTCGCAGACAAATCACAGCACCGTCCCTCGTTGCCTTGTCTATCCTCTTCCCCTCTTCCCCTGGTGAGACTCCAAGGACCTCGCTGCAACCATGGTGGTGATGAAGATGAAGTTCCCCTTTCAGAAAAGGGTGAAACTGGCCCAGGGACTGTGGCTCCTCTCCTGGTGTGCCACAGTGGCCGGGGCCATGACCTTCACCTTGGGGTGCATCCTTAAGATTGAGCTCCACAGAAGAGGAGAGGTACTTTTTTAAAATGTATTTTAATATTAGAACTTTGAAGCTTAGTTTATTCCCCCAAAGCTTTGTTGTTATTTGCTGTTTTAACATTTGAATTATGAAATTAGAATGTCTCAAAGAACTGTTATATTTTGACATGGCTGACATCACAGTATAACTTACTCTATACTGTACTGTACCATACTATACTGTACCATACTATACTGGTTTATTATTCCTCCAAAGTTTTGCTGTAACATTTGAATTACCATGAAATTGTAATGTTCAAATTACTGTTAAATTGTAAAATGGCTATACTACTACACTATACTATACTACACTATATTACACTATACTATACTATACTATACCTTACCATACCATACCATAGTATACTATACTATACTATACTACACTACAATACACTACAATACACTACACTATACTATACTATACTATTCTATACTGTACTATACTACATTATACTGTACCATACTATACTATACTATACTATACTATTACATGAAAACAACTGTACAACACCAAATTTACTTTCAAAGAAAATGAGAATGTGTCTTGAAAATAACACATTTATTCTGATATTAGTTAAGGGATACACGTATTACCTGAGGCTAGCCTTTGCACGGCAGCCATTTTGACATGTTTTAGCAAGGAAAGCACAGGTGTTACTGCTCACATTAACAAAGTGGGACAACAAACCAAATGGACCTCGACCATCCTTCATTTCATTATTTACACCTGTGATTTTCCTACTGTGGCCTGTTAAAATGGCCGCCGTGCAAAGGGCACCTACGACCGTGTCCCACTTTGGATCCTGAGTCATCATTTAACAAAGCAGGATCTGTCGGTCTTAATCATCCTCAACTTGATCCACATGTTTGAAGGCTGAAGTCATCACAACTCATTTACAACAAGGTTTTTAGCTTATTTGGATGTTGTCATGGACTTTTTTTTTGTTTTTTTAACAGTTTTTGTGCCAAGAAGGTTTCTAAATGAGTGTTTACACACTTTCACCCAAACACATGCACATACCCATACATGTATGCACCAAAATAAACAACTGTAAATGTCATCTAGTCTGTGGCTTCCCTGAGTTCAGGCTTGCAGAAAAATCTGCTGCATAAATAAGGGAAAGCAAATACATTTAAGAGGATGTTGGGTCAAGAAAATATCATAACAAGTTACAAAAGAAGAACTTATAAACGCCTTAGAGCTCCCATTAAATACTCATAATCCAACTAATGTGTTGTGTTACCAAAAATGGGAATATCATAAAAGAATATTGAGATTTTATTATTTTTAGTGAATGTTGTTACATTGTTTTTGTGTTTTTATTACATGTAACGTGTAATATGTTACATGTAACAAATATGTATGTGTAATATGTCATATGTAAACAACACATTTAAGGCCTAACAAATTGGATTTCCAACAGACTAATATAAGAGTATATGTGACTGACTGTAAACTTAAAAAACTAATTCAAAAGAAATCAATAAAGCATATTTGACGGTTCAAATATTCAAACGTACAGGGTTTTGACTTTATGTAAATGATTGTACAATCAGTCTGAAGTATATAGTGATGTAAATAAAACCCTATATTTCCATTGAAGAAGCTAAAGAAAAGAAAAGTATTTCCAGCCTTTTCAGAATGAAAATCTAAATATTTTTCCTTCCCAAACAATAAAATATATTGATTAGATTCCTGTGTGACTTATTTTCAGGTGATGGAAAACACTGACATACATATTGTACCCAACACCCTGATGATAGTTGGCCTGGCCTCCTTGGGAATCAACTACTTTGCTTCAAAGATCTGTCAGGATGCACTGGACGCCGGGCGATTCCCTCGCTGGAAGAACTTCCTGAAGCCCTTCTTTGCCGTCTCCTGTTTCTTCACTGTCCTCATGCTTCTGGCTGTCATCATGAGCTACGCCATGAAGGGCACGCTGGAGACCTCTCTGAAGGCTGGCCTGAGGAACGGCATCCGCTTCTACAAGGACACAGACACACCGGGCCGCTGCTTCCAGAAACAGAATATTGATCACCTGCAGATGGAGTTTCAGTGTTGTGGTAACAACGACTTCAGGGACTGGTTTGAGGTCCAGTGGATCAGCAACCGCTACCTGGATTTCAGCTCAAAGGAGGTGAAAGAGTAAGTATAGGGAAAATATGTGGGGTGAATTAAACATTAGTGACTATCAATGGAATAAAAGCAAATCCTGATGCAGTAAAATCTATATCAGATATATATATCCTGTTTCCTTAGCCGCATCAAGAGCAACGTGGATGGTCGATACTTGGTAGATGGCGTCCCATTCAGCTGCTGCAACCCCAGCTCCCCACGGCCATGTATCCAGTATCAACTCACCAACAACTCTGCTCACTATAACTATGACTACCAGACGGAGGAGCTCAACATCTACCTCCGAGGCTGCAGAGAAGCACTGGTCCACTACTATATGGGTCTGATGAACACCATTGGAGCTGGAGTCCTGTCAGTTTTTATCTTACAGGTAAACTATGAGAGGAATCACAGTGGTCCCACTATTTATTTATTCATTTATTCATTTATTTATTTATTTAGTTAACCTTTATTTTAACAGATAAAAGAGATCATTGAGATCAAGACCTCTTTCACAAGGGTGACCTGGCCAGGAAAGGCAGCAGCACATGTCATAGTTAATAAAAACAGGGAGATAACAGTTACAAAACAAACATTGAAATATAAAAGTGCAAGTAAATAGACAAATTAAGAGCAGGAGTTATGGTTTCAGAAACAACTTAAGAACACAGGCACTGTGCAATGGATTCCCATTGTCGGCCTTTTAAGATAAAAGTGAAATAAATGTCGATCATTTTAGTTTAGTTTGGAGGGTAATCCAAGCAGGGGGGGCAGAGAAACTGAAAGCTTTTTTCCCATTCCGGTCCGAACACGGGGAGAGGTACAAAATGTCATTGGAATGTAAAGCATAATGGCTTTTTGTTCTCTGATTACAAGTGTGTAAATAAGCAGGAACCAAGCCAAGAAGAGAGTTATAAACCAGAGTCATCCAGTGAGTTTAGCGTCTTACATTCAAGGAAGGCACTATGACTTCATGGCAACCTTTTAAGAGATTGTATATATATTTAAAGCTGTAGTATGTAACTTTTGGTGATTGGTTGTTGTTTTTTGTTCTGCCTCTGTTTGGGCTTCATGAACACAAAAAGACTCTGTCAGGCAATACCACCAAGCATAGTGGTGCTTGGTGGCTTTTAGTAATACTGCAGTCGTTTTGCTTTAAAGAAATCACTTGCTGTGTTCAGTGTGAGATTGTTGCCAGGCGTCAGGAGATCCAAACAGCACTATACTGATGAACACAGCATATTCAGAATTGTGTGAACTCATTTGACAATGGTTTGAATCTAACGGACGTTTGTCAATATTAAAAGTTATGCACCAGAGTTTTAAAGGTCCAGGGAGTAACAATTAGATTAGTGACATTTTATGGTGAGACTGAAGATTGCAACGAACCGAGTTCCCCCTCCCTTTTCCAATCGTGTCAAGGAACTACGGTAGTCTCGGCATACCAGAAAGGTTGCCATTATTCTTTGTTTCGGCTGCTGTAGAAACATGGCACAGCAAGATGGCGGTCACCATAACGCAAGCCCCACTTGCACAATCATTCTTGTTGTTAAAAAATTTCATCTCACCTCATTTAACCCCTTGATTATTTATTCATGCAGTATCTTCTGATCACCGCTTTTGTTTGCTAGTCCTCGTGAATGGTTCCTGCTATGACTGCTGCTCTCTGTCTAACACCCTCACGCCTCCCTCTCCTTCAAGGCTTCTGTGCTGGTCAGCTTGCGGTTCCTGCAGACCGCCATGGAGGCAGTGGCAGGGAAGGAAAACACAGAAATCGAGACAGAAGGGTACCTCCTGGAGAAAAGCGTGAAAGACACCGTCATGGAGTACCTCAACCCCCTGCTGAAGTTCTTCCTGCTTACAAACCAGGTGGAGGAGGGCGATCCTGGAGCAGCAGCTCCAGCCACTGCTTAAAAGCACACGTGATGAACACACCTGTGAATCATTTTTACACAGAGAGGGTTATCAATGAAAGACCATTTAATTTTGCAGAAGGAGACATGAAACAGATTTCTATGAATCTCACAGAATCGGGAAAGAGTTCTCCTCCATCCTGCCCTTTCAAATTTCATGTGCTTAACCAGTACCTTCTCTGTTAAACACATTCTGTATAATGTGTATAATAGTGTATAATAAAGATACCTACATTAGCTAATGTAAACCCATATCGGCTGTTTGTACGATACATGACACACCACCCATTAATTTATTCTTTAATTTTTATTATTTCTTATTTTTATTTTTACATGAATGATAAAGTATTACATTGTTGTATTTGTTCCACGAATACACCGTAGAGAGCCATGATGCACAATGCTCTGCTCTGCAACAGGATTATGAAATAATATAAATAAAGATTGACAATACTGATTGCCTAATGGAGTGGAGTCACTTCCTCCTTCATTTGCTAAGGTAAATAAAATACATGCAGACATTATAATGCTTCATATCATGCACACACACTTCACAATAAACTCCCCATGATGCTACTTTCTCCCTGCTTCTCTTCTGCTTGCCAGCAAGAGGAATAGGATTAAGAGGATTGATTCATCTGTGTCGATAATGCGATGAAAGCCATTAAGTGTGTCCTCTGTTCTGATCACTCACCTTTGTTAAGGCTGCTAATCCAGTTTGTTAATACTCAGCCTGCTGCCCTTGCAGTTAGACACCTGAGTCAGATGAATCTAAGATTCAGATACTGACGTTTTTCATAGTCTGCTTACAACAGCCTAGGCCTTTTTCTCTGGTTAATTTACACAAACAACAAGTGCATAATTGACCCCCCCTGGGGTAACTCATAAGGACTCAGAGACATAGGACTGGTTCATCCCATGAATCTATTTATAATGGCTACCTATGTGAAAATCTTAATTAAAAAGTCCTTTTGAAAACAGGGCTGTGTGACTTTCTTGGGCTGAACAGATTCACAAATGTTGGGGTAGACTCAGTAATAATAAAGCTGTGAGAGGCGTTCAATCAATTGTTATTGTAACCTCAACAATTAAAAGTCATCATCAGCACGATTGGAATAATTTCTTTAATTGGCCTTTAGAGAATAAATCCTTTTACTATTACTGTAATCTGATTGTAACCCTTATTTGATACTGATATCACATATGGAGGCAGCTGTGAACCACTCATTCACCTTCAAATAACATAATATCAAACTTACATTAAGCCAGAATCATGCAATAGTAATTTTGTGAAAAGTATTGTACTAATGCATGTTGTTGTTGTTTTTCATTGCATTAGTGTAGTCCGGGCTTGAGTCATTTTGTTTTAATTGATGGATATTTTTTTTATTTGCTTTAATTAGATAACATGGTTTATGTATGGCAAAAGCAAACTCATGTTTGTGATTGGATGTGTTGTAAAAAAAATAATAATAAAGAAAAGGGAACTGAAACCTTCAAGCAGTGCAGTGGCTGTGATTTCAGCAACATTTGTGCCAACAGGTTTCTTTTTTAGTAATAGTTTAGTAATAGTTTATTGGAAAGAAACAACCAAAAATCATGTACATGACATGGATGTGAAATGACTTCACCACAGTAAAAAATCCTGAATTACTCTAAGTCTTGAGACTGAAAAGGCTCATCATGTGAACACGGCCACACAAAGGATTTGCCATATAGACAGAGCTGGATTAACAATTATGTTCTGAATGTGACTCTAAACTGATAAATGATGAAATGAAGAATAACTTCTAACAATTACTCCTGTATTACAGCAAAATAAAACTGAGAACAAGCTGTAGAAAGTCAGAGGTTCTCTTTATTCTGTTTTTAATTGGGTATATCAAAAGTGGTTCATCTGTTTTACTGTGTCCCAATACACAGAGAGCATTTTGGCAAAATTATTAAATTGTGTTGATTTAACTAATTCATTCATTAGTTGTATTAATCTTGCCCTGGTGCATTTACAGCCAGAGGATTATTGCTCCCTAAGTATTAATGCATAATAGTTAATACATTTACAGTGTGATGTATTTATATTTTCCTTGTGCTCATATGGTCATATTTACTCATGTATCTTATGATTAATGAGCTATTTTGACATGTTTTAGCAGGAGAAGCACAGGTGTCAATGATTACATTAACAATGGCAGAAATCAACCATTATTTATTTGATTACTTATCTGTGCTTTCCCCAAAATGTCAAAATGTCTGCTGTGCAAAGGACCCATTAAAACAATAAAGATTATAATCATCGGAATTATTAATAAAATATCTATTATATTAATAATATTATATGTAAATAAATGTAAATAACAAAACAATTTGCCGACGACGCCTGTAGGTGGCAGCAATGCAATATAGTGGATGCAAACATCCGGGAAACTCTAAAGAAGAAGACAGGGAAGTAGCAGCGGGATAACAGTCGTTAGCTAATGTATTTAGCTCCAGTGTTTACAACATTACTGGGCTCGTATCCAGGATAAAGGAGGACAAGAGGAACGCTTACGGGAAGTGGCGGGTAGGTGGATGGACAACTGCGACATTTTGCCTTATCACTCTCCAATTACAGGATCCGTATGCGGTTGTTTAACTATAAACTAAAAAAGCTAGCTTACTAACCCAAAAGGGTAGGTCACCAAACTGTTATAAGGGGATGACTGAACTGTTTTTATATGTCTCAAAGTGTCGTAGCAGTGTCACTGCGTTAGTAGCTAACATGGTCGCCTGCCCTGCCTTTATGCTAAATGTCGCTTTGGCTTGGTGGTGTTGAGCCATTTCCCTGTAATATTCCAGCTATTGTTTAAGAATGTGTAGATAAACCAGTTCAAACTGGGAGGGTAGCACACGGG
Organism: Solea senegalensis; assembly: GCF_019176455.1. Classification (NCBI taxonomy): domain Eukaryota; kingdom Metazoa; phylum Chordata; class Actinopteri; order Pleuronectiformes; family Soleidae; genus Solea; species Solea senegalensis. Next base: position 14,457,314 of record NC_058033.1, read on the forward strand.
CCTTTATGGCGCAATTTCTTTAAATGTACTACCTCTATAATATGTCATTGATGCTATCGTGTATATGCTAAAAGCTACTGTAAAATTATAAAAAATGCAAAGAGGACTGAGGAACAGTGTAATGCTGAACTGTGTGTTCACTTCAACAGGGTGAGGTCAAGATTGGTCGACTGGGATTTTTCTGACAGTACAGGCTCTTTTCTAGTCTATTACCACAGGATGGCACTAGTGCACAGTGATATGTTTGTCAAATTAGACTGATTACTTGTTGAGTGGAACACAATTTAAGAAAATGGATGCCAAAAAGACCGAATCATTCAACACATGCATTGTAACCAATCTTATTACACATACCTTGACCACCCTGGTTAGTCAGTTGTAGATACTGTAGATACTTTTGTTTTGTGTAGAAATTGGCCAATTTTAATCAGTGATTTAATAGAATCTTCCAATTATAACTTACTAAATCCTCTGATTTACTTTTTTCTGTAAGTTTCCACATTTTTTTTTCAGAGAGTAAATATACAGTATGCCTGTGAGTGTGCTAAAACTTAATATTTATTAATATTTTATTTTTTTATTACCTGTTCCATGTATTAAATATTCATAATGATAATACTGTTTGTGTTAATGTGTCATGGACAGATCTTGAATTTGGTCATTGTGTTTCAGTGCAGAGATGGATGGAGATGACTGCAGTTTTCCTCCAGATTTATCGGACGATCAGTCACAAAGAGGAAGTGTTGCTTCTTCTGCAACACTTTCCCGAGGTATGACACATCAATTAATTACAAAACTCGCCAATAATAAAAGTACCCTTCTGTGTTTTCTGTTCTGTACTTTCTAGTGTTAACCAAATAACTTGTAAACATTTAAATGTGATGATGCTTGGCTACTTATCATTTGTTATGATATTTATCTTTTGTCAATAAAATACATTTGTGATTGTTCACACAGCTCAAGATGTACTTGTATACCTGTTTGGAGACAGTGCAGTCCACTTGACCATAGAAGGGCTTGGCAGTGTTAATGTGCAGGAGCTGGGACGCAGTGTTCGTGAGGCTCTTCATATTCCTGATTCTGTACAGGATACTTTTGCCTTCTGGTTATGTTCTCCACTTCTTGGTGAGAGCCTTCTCCCCCACACTCTACACTCATTAATGCTACAGGTCTTCATCTGGTCAGATTATAAGTATACACTGATTTTATGACAATGTTCATGTATATGTATATATCAATGGATGCTTATTTATTATCATGTCACTATCAAGTATTACATGATATTAATATTAGATATACAGTGGAATGAGAAGTGGTATACAGTAGAACAAAAACAAAGCAGCCAATCTATTTGTTTGACAGTTTATCTCCTTCATATTTCTCAGAATTGCAGTTAAAAGTGCGTCATCAACCATACAAACTGTGTCGGCAGTGGCAGGACCTGTTGTATCGCTTCACTGAGGCCTCAGAGGAGGACATTTCACAAGGTAAGAGTTTGGTCACAAATATTGATTGGGCGATATATATCGTTATCCTTCCTCATGCAAAACTATAATTGATACACCAGGGCAAATATTGATATTTTAATTAACAAATTAAGGCGCTCTAAAGTAAAAGGTCCCTGATAGTTTCTCTTGCCAGGCGTCACTACTTGATGTCTCCTCACAGTGGCACTGCTCAGATTAATGATGGAAACTTGAACGAAATTTACTTGGCCAAAGAAGAGGGAGTTTATGGCACAATAATGGCGGGGAAAGCTACGTTAAGAGATGCCCCATCCATTTCCAATACATAGACTTTATACATTTTGTTCTCTATGTTGTAAATAAATAGAGAAGTCATGCACTTGTGATGTATTGCTATGTGATTTTCTTTCAACTATTGATTACCACAGAATCATTGTATCGCAATAATATCGGTATCGTGGACCAAGTAGAGCTATGGAAAATGAAAGTTAATTACTTGTACCTGAAATTCATCATTACTCTAGGAAGCATCTGGTTCACCAATTCAAAATTAATATTAGACGTTGCAAAATGGCAGTGACAATAGTCAGAAATGTTATATCATGGGTCGTGCTCATCACCTTTTAAAAAATTGGGTCAGTACATAAAAAAAGTTTGGGAAGCACTCTAATATTATGTAGTATTAATGAAGGAAAACTAAAATAACCGTCACCCACAGTGCACTTTTGGTGAAGTGTAATGTCTGGTGTTATTACCTCATTACTTTGCCAGTCAGTGTAGAAGAACCCACTCTCGCACACAGCTGGTGACGCAGCAACAACTTAAAGAAAAAAAAAGAAAAGAATAAAAGTCATAAATGCATTGCATAATGATTTAATGCTGATTTGGAGTAAGTTCTGTTGAAATCTACCACCCACCGTGCCGGAACTATGAGCCAGAGCAGAGTGGGCTGGAGGGGGCTTAAGTGCGAGATTTGATTGTTAGCCCCCACGTCTGTGTTTCTGTGTGTCTCCATGTACCCTCACTCCTCCACTCTGAGTGATGAGACCGAATGGTATGAATATATCGGCTAACCCTGACGCATCATTTTCTGCTGCTTTTTCCTCAGATGAGCCATTTCTCCAATACAGACGGAATGTGTTTTATCCTAAATCTAAAGAGCTGCAGGTACTAATTCTTTAATCATAAATGACGGAATTATGAAGACACTTTATTCCATCACTTCATGGTAATTCTAATAACTGCTTGCAAAGTTGGAAATAATGAAGATTTTTGGTTATTATCTGAAAGCCATCAGATAGGGGCAAACATGTCTTGTGACCAAAGGGTTGCTGCCTTGAGTGCCTGCCAGGCCAAGGGCTGGGGTACCCAATTCCCATTGCTTGTTAATTGGACATGCTTGGCCACATCCAGTGTACCCCTTGTACCGACCCCTATCCCAGTGAAACAGGAGGGTTAAGTCAGGAAGGGCATTCCGCCAAATCAAATATGTGGATCATCCACTGAGGCAGCCCCCAGATAGGGAGAAGCTGAAAGAACAAATTATAATGGAAAGCTATTAGATTGTAGTAGTAGTTTTTTTGTAAATTAGAACTGCCATTCCATCAGCTGTGGAAAGGAATTTATTATTATTTAAACGGAATCATACAAGAACCATTTTCAGTATGTTAAGTTGGAAGTCAGATGTTTGGCCTAAACCTGTATTGCTTGATTAATTGTTGTCTCTGTGTCACTCCTGGACAGATCGATGATGAGGTAGTGCTGAAACTTCTGTATGAGGAGGCCAAGAACAACATCCTCACAGGTCGTTACCCCTGTGATCCTGAGCACTGGATGAGTCTTGGAGCCTTGTCTCTTGCTCTGGATGAGGGAACTGGCCTGGACAGCCAACAGTTCACCTCTACTGTAAGGTAAGTTAGAGATGTTGGTGAAAATAATTGTGACCAATCTTTGAATGTGCATGTTTTTGTACTTTTACAATAAAAAAATACTTTACGAACTTGACTTTTAGATTTGATTTAAGTGCAATAAGCCTGTGGTAACTCAATATATACTTCATACGATGCAACACCATTTGCATTTTGCAGTTAAGTTGCCTTCTGTTTTATTCAGGCTGTGTATTAGGGTTAGATAGATAGACAAACGTGGATGCAGCATTAACTAGGGCTGCACGATGTATTGAGAACATGTCATCTTTTGTTTTGCCTCAGAAAAGCAAGTATGAACTGGCTCCTTGCTCTGCTATCCTCTTTCTCTGTCTCAGTCTCTCTCACTCACTCCTCTCTGAGCAGTCAGCTCACAGTCAGCCCCTCCCCCCTGTGCACATGCTGTCCCTCACACACCACACCAAAGATGGGTGATAAACAAGAGGGAGAGTCTACGGAAACGGCACAATCTTTTTCTTTGCCGTTTTCAAAAAGTTCCACATAAACACGGCATTATTTCAGGAAATATGTTCGTCTATACGTAACCCCCGAAACGACTCAAAACGCTGTAGTACATATGACAGCACTGTAACGCTGCACCAAGCACAGAAGATGTTTAAAGAAGATGTAAACATTAAAGATATAATAAGAGAAACGGAGACAATGAATCAAGCAAGAGGAAAGAAACACACACTTTAAAAAGCATTGTAACGTTCTGAAGTTCCCATCCAAGAGGGTAACCATTTCATTTCTGCTTATGAAACCAGAACATATTGATTTTCTGCTTTTCATGCAAAAGTGGGTGGCTGTGGCTTAGTAGGATCAGAAGATCGGTGTTCGACCCCCAGCTCCACCAATCTATAATGCCAAAGCGTGGGTAAGACAAAGTAATGACACCCGAAATCATTTGTAAGGGTCGGTTGGTTGATTTCACATTTTCAAGTACTTAAGCACAACAATTGATGAACAGCCAGGGTCAACTGTCTTTTCTGATTTGTTGGTAATGATCATATTGTGTGGTTGCAGTAATTTGCAGTTGCTTGCTGTGTCAGGTGCATGAATGTAGATTTTGACATTTTTGATTGTGAATAGGGGGCTGATAATTACACAGCAGACACTTGACGAGGCCCACTGTGTAATTAGTGACGTCACTGTTCTTATTTTAGATACTTGTGACATACATTAATGGCTGCTCACAGTCAGTGGTAACCGATAACTAAATAGATATTTTTTATACTTTATTTTTCAGGATAGAAAAAAAACATTGAGCACTGTGAAACAGAGTGTTGGTCACCAATGTAATCCTACAAAATATTAATTATGATTATTGATGAGAAGCAGTCGCTTGTTTTTCGCTATTTGTGTTTTATCAATTATTGCATTTATAAAAACAAATTTTTCTATTCCAGTTACTACTTAATTTATGGTGCATGTATATAACTTGAAGTATATACACATAAAAGAACAATAAACGGTAAACAGTAATAGTGTTATTATTAAGGACGTCGAAAAAGTGACAGTGATATTTAAAGTGCAGTGTAACAGCGCTGATGATCATCAAAGTGGCAGTGTGCAGTGGATTACGCACTGTAAATTGCCTAGTTGACCTGGTTGAGGAGCCTTATGCTGTGGGGATAAAAGCTCCCCAGTCTCTCAGTTCGTGTTTTCAGGCTGCAGAACCACAGAGTTCCGCTACGTTTGAGCCAGAATTCAGTATCTTGAACAGGCTGTTGCTGGGGTGGGAAGTGTCCTTGATAATCTTGGTGGCTCTGCCCCGGCAGCGTCTGGTGTAAGTGCAGAGAGGGCAGATCTGAGCCAATACAGCGCTCGGCTGCTTTCACTACTCTCTGCATGGCCTTAGGATCCTGGGCTGTGCAGTTGGAACAGATGTTAGATGGTAGATGTCAGAATGCTTTCAACAGCTGCTGTATAGAAAGTTTTCAGGATCTTGGTGGAGACCCTGAACCTCCTCAGCAGTCTCAGGTGGTATAGTCTTTGTCTCGCCTTTTTGACCTGGGTGTGAGTGTGGATGGACCAGGTGAGCTCATCAGAGAGATGAACTCCAAGGTACTTGATGTTATGTACCAGATCACCTGTAGCTCTCACTCCAGATCCTGCAGACGTTCTGAAATTTACTAGTCTTTGAATGCTTCTCATTAGCTGCTCCTGTTAGTTCAACATGCTGTAAACCCTGCACTTACTTCCTCTAGCTCTCGTGCACTTCAGACTACAAACACTGTATATACAAATACAACAATAATCTCCTATGGTCTGATGCATACACAAATCCATTTGTTCCAACATTGCAGGTATTTGTCAGTCTGCAGTTTTAGTGACCATGTAGTTTTCTCCATAGTTTGTACATCAGTCACAGTCTTGAGCTGGTCAGTTCTGACTGAAACATCTTCATGTTAGAATTTTCTTACTCGCTGTCTTGTTGTCTTTAATAAGTCTTTGTCCCATGCTCATCTGCAATATTGCCCAAGTAAACTGTAGAGACGGAGTAGTCAGTCCCCCTCCAAAGATGTTCTGTATTACCTTGTATTACCTATCACCTTTGAGAATGTCTCTTGTCTGTTTGCTTTAAGTATTGGAATAACATCTTTGTTTGTGTCTGTGGTTTCTGTCTCTCAAAATCACTTTTCTGGTATAATCTGGTCTGAAATCGCGGATTCCATAAAGCTGACCTGGCTGCTGGTATGAATATAAAAAGCGCATACTGGGATAATGAAAAACCAACATTCATAAAATCAGGGGATTGTACACTTAAAGTGTACAATGTAGTAATTGTTTAATCTTCAATTTATTCCTAATTACAGTCATTTCATCCAAATTTAACACACTGGGGCCTTAAACACATTACATAGAACATTTTAATCTAGTAATCTAGGGTTTAGATGATTAATCAGTTATTAAAATAATTGGTTTGAGGTTTTGAGTTTCTTTCATGTTAATATTTTTGGGTTTCTTTGCTTTTCTATAACAAAGAAAGCAAAATAATAAAGCATTTTTACCATGACATCTATAAATTGAGTTTTACATGACAATATTAATAGAGGAAATAATTGACAGTTACAACCCAAAAATAAGCATTGAAGAAGGAAACAAAAGAGTTTGTGCTAGAGTAAAGAAAACTGGAATGCATTGGAATGCAAATGCACACACTCACACAATAGTCTAGTACATTGACACATCCGTTTGTGTTAGTCATGAAGAGAGAGCAACAAAATCAAAAGAGGACATGAAAACAGGAGGAAAATTTAAGCTAATTTATTAAATATTTTTATTTTTTAAATTGATTATAATACAGGTAAGATGTGTTAAATGTATAAAGAATATCTCCCTTTTCTGCTTTCCACAGAGAGAAGAAGCTGTCCTCATATTTGCCTGCACATGTTGTCATGGGGAGTGGAGGATTACTCTCCACTCTGAGAGGGAAGTCGAGTCGTCATGCAGGGCTGGAGCAGAACCTGTTGGCGGAGTACAGAAAGATCAGCACATCTGCTGGAAGCCCTGCTGAGCCCACACAACTCCTACACCAGTACCTCAACACATGTCACTCTCTGCCTTATTATGGGTACGGATTTGTGTAATGAGGCATTTATGCTTCATTTACAAAAGCAAATGAGTGCAAAAATCTGAAAGTTCCCTGCTCAGACCTGGTATTAACTCCAGTCCTCTGTGAGACAAATTCATGCAAACAGCCTTAAGTAGGACATCTGGCATTAAATTGCATCCTGGCTGCATCTCCTGTAACCACAGTTCTGGCTTGCCTTGCTCTCTATTTAAATACACAGTGATGTCGTGACTTTGCAGGAAAAAATGTTTTTAAGTCCGACTATAGATGTGTGTGTGTGTGTTTTGTTATGTGTATTATTATTTATAATGTGAATATTCTCATTTCTTTGCTCCATATAACAAAGAAATAATTAAAACTGAGTAATTTTAGTTTGTGGGCAAAACAAGACTTTTGAGAACATTGTCATTGCCAGGTTTGTGAAACACTGATATTTCAAACAATTACTCAATTTAATCGAGAAAATAATCCACAAATTAATCAATTATGAAAATGATCGTGCTGCTGTAACATGAAATAGAAATTTAGCTTACTCTCCCCATCATCAGATTGGTCAGATGGATGTCAATATTGGGTCTGAACAATAACTTTACCTTATCTTTATGTATCAGCCCTTCATTCCCATCATGTTTGTTTCATTCTCCACAAACAGGTGTGGTTTCTTCATTGGTGAGATTGACAAACCAGTGCAGGGGATCCTCCAAAGAGGAAAGCGCAAATCTGTCAATGTTGGGATTTGCCTAGAGGGAGTTTATGTGATGGATGTCAAAGAAAAGGTGAGCCCTGGAGTTTCTGGGGTTGACAGCTCTGTAAAACAGCAGTCTGCATAGTTGGGTAATATCTGCAATGCCTCTTGAACTTGTGCTGATTTCTTGTCATTGGACACACTTTTTTTGCAGCACGTACTGCTCGGCCTGCGTTTCAGTGAGCTCTCGTGGGACCACAGTTATCCTGAAGAGGAGGGCGACTCGCACATTCTGTGGCTGGAGTTTGATGGCGAGGAAGATGGTACTCCAGTCAACAAGTTGCTTAAGATTTACTCAAAACAAGTAAGAAAGTGATTTGTATATGATGTATATTTACATCTCTGTGGTGGAGTTAAACCAGCACGCACCTGGATTTTATTTTAGACAACTTGTGTTCTATTTGCTTTTTTTTTCTTTTGGGTTGCACCCGACTGACACGTCTCACCTTTTTTCTGCTGTAATTTGAACACCAGTTTAAGATCAGAGACAGACAGATGCAGTCTGTTTATGCGTGTCTCACACTTCTGCAAGCAGAGACTATATGCAGCCATCTCTAGAGAACACCCTCCGTCTGATGGTTTTCACAGCTATAAGGTCAGGTGCAGCCACTGTTATTATTTTCTTCTGAGAGGAGCATCACGCTTGATATTGGTTTGAAAACTTGGAAAAAAATAATCTTCTCCACTTATGTCAACCTGGCTCAGTAATGGTAGGGTTGAAAAAAGACTGTCAGAGCCAACAGACGGTGAAGCTGTGTTATCTAACGGGTAAAAAAAATGCCATAAATAATCACACCAGGTCCTAATCCAAGGCTGGTATGTGACCTTTCATCACTAATGGACCATCAAAAAGCACAGCTGTTTATTACATCTCCCTCTAAGGATCCAATCCACCCCAAACCAGTTTATTTAACACATTTAAAACAACACAGTTGACCAAAGTGCTGTACAGTAATGATGCAAAACATTTAAACACACAAAAGAGCACACCACACATTCAAAGAGTGAAACCAAACATAAGACACACAGAGAACGAGGAGAACGGATGTGTTTTCAAAACAGATATAAAAACAGGAACAGACTTGTTGATTTGTCTCCCCCCCTCCCCCCCAGGCAGAGCTCATGAGCGGCTTCATTGAGTTCTGTGTTGAGCTGAAGTCCACGTCTGAGGGAGGAGCTGCAGCTGAAACGGACGGTGAGACGAGTCCGTCGCAGCAGCCCGCTGGACAAGATGGTGGTAGAAAGAATGGGCGTGGAAGGAGACGTGGGATGCTGCACAGGCAAAACAGTGTTGTGTGCAGCCGGGTCCATTCACTGAACACCATCAACTATGTGGACAATGGTGAGTCTAATAGCAGGATTGAGTAGCTGTTGTCAACCTACAACATAATCTCCCTCGATCATAATTTCCCTGTGATCAGTTCAGTTGAAGACATTACTTTTTTTAACATTTGTCCATGCTTGTCTTTCAGGGAAAGAAATCAAACGCTTGAAACCGAAAAGAGCTGCGTCCTTCTTCACCCGACAGGCGTCTGCAGCGCCTACGTACTCGGCCGTGCAAGTGACAGAGAGTCTGGAGCAGGGTTAAGCTCACTCTTCTGCCCCGTTCCTCTCTTTAAGACCAAACGTGAACATTTTACACTGAGATTTAAACAAAAGACTTGACACATGCTTGACACATTTAACTGATAATATATGAACATGCAGAGGACCAAGTGAGGGATCGAAGTGTGTTCGAGACAATATTTATCTTTTGAAGTTTTGTATATTAGGAGAGTACGGCAATGTGAAAAGCAAAATGATCTGTTAACAGCTATGCTTCCAATTTCAAACTGATGTGGCAATTTATTAGATGGCCTTACTTAAAGAAAACATCCTCTGAGCGCCGTTTGATTGACCTGCTTCCTTCATAAGTCTGAGACAAGCTTTAGAGAACTCCTCAGATGATGACTGTATGATATCTCGTTACCTTTTCACACCTTTCCGCAGTACTTTTTACCAATATGACACAAAAATGTTAACCTCAAATGAGTTGAACCATTACATTACCTCTTTTTATTCAAATATACAATTTACCCTTATATCATTTAACATCTTCATCAGAACTCAAGAAGAGTTATAACAAACTCTTCACAGTCATCATGACAGACACTTTCAGGGTATGATCTAAAGGGCGTGTTCCCACTATTCTGCTTTTCTTAACTGCCAGTGCCTTGTTCTCACGAATGGGTGAAACCACTTTTTAAAAACTGCTGGTGGAAACGTTAAGCGATTGGTGTTACCGATCATAAACAGTCCGTATGGGTGCACATTGGCTGTGTTGTGGAAATTTCTTGTAAGTACATTTATTTCAGATTTGCTGATATTTGCAACTTATTGAGAGAAAGAAACATGCAGGTGGTTGGTATTAGAATGAATTTCCATTAGTCAAAAAAGAGTAATGCAATTTTTTTTTTTGGTCCAGATGTGGCTTTTAATGGGATAAAATAGGTGTTTTTACATCAAACTACTCGGAATTGGTCTGATACTGGCCAATATACTTAAATGTAAAATATCCTAACATTGAAAATAAAAGTTAAATCTGATACGATCTGTAAATTTTAAATACATAAATGCTTCACCAAAAACAGGCAACATGCTTTAAAGAGAGATATATGCCACTGTCGTTGTGTGACAAGGATCTGAGTGAGAGTTGCTACTGTTGGCCATGCAGTTGAAGCAAATGCATCAGCAAAAATGTCATACTTGTGCAACCTCTGACATGAGAGAAGCTAAATTTAAAGACTCCTTCCTGTTCTCCTTCCTGAAAACTAAACAATAACTTTCAACTTTGTTGTTAAAGTCTGTGAACACCAAAGCAAGCCTGTCTTACGAGCTGAAACATGGTTTACTAACTACCTTAACTTGCCAGAGTCAGATTCCCTCCAGGTGTATCTGTGAACTTAACCCCAATCCTGTTTCAGGTAGTTTATCTGCCTCTGACGTCCATTGAACAAACATGGTCACCTCACTAACTGGCCATAACAGATGCTATACATTGCAGATATGGTGGATCATTTACTCTTCCTGATTCTCATGAGCATGAAAAGCAGAATGTTCACACACATTTCAATCAGCTACTGTTTGTACCTTAACTGCAGCACTAAAATATATAGTTGCTCTGTACACACTATGCATGTCACATTATAGAATAGGCATTCCGACTTACTACACATCATGTGATCCTGCACTATTAATACTAATACACTGTTTTTAAATCTTTTACATCTGCAGATGGTTTTGTATTGTTTGTTAGCTTTTATGAAAGACTATTTTTACTTTCCTTTTCATATACTTGTGAGTGTTTGTATGCAAGAATGAAGAAATAGGTCATTTAAAGCATTGTCTTTCTTCGAGCAGTCACTTTGCAGAAACATAAAGTGCCTTTTTGTTTATACTAGTTTTGGTGCTTGGAAACCAGGAATTCTGGTATTTGTATTTCCCATTCTTAGGACTAGACATTGCATTTCACCTCTCCTTGCTGATATGAGTATACTGGTAAAGTGGATATGTACACTGGGCTGCTGTTGAACAGTGAATGGTGGATTCTTCATCAACATAAACTTAAATACTTAAATATTTTTTAAATAAACATGCAAAGTGGTCCCGTTTCTCAGAAAATGTGAGTTGGAATGTGTTTACTCGTCCACTACCTATACCTGAAGTGTACTGAATCCATATTTATTTTAATCCAGACTTACGAGTGTGATTTTATTCAGCATCGATATTTTACCACATGTGCTGTTCAGATGAACAGACCTGCAGTATTATTTGAACTGGATACATTTATCAAGGCTTGGATCAATGTTTTTGAGTTTTAGCAAAGTAATTGTTAATAACATAATGTGGAGGGATGTAATCTACAGTATATAACATTGGTAATTCATTTTTAATTAAAATGAATCAAACTACTTTCAGTTCCTTGGCTGTAATCTCATTTCACATATACAGTGTGTAACATAAATAATGTAACATTATTCTCCATGATTGCAATATAGATTTTTGCCATTTTTTAGTCTCTGACCAATAAATGTATGCTCTCTGAAGAAGATGCCTGAGGCTCTTTAGCTTTAGTTCTGTCAAAAAAAATTTTTCTTCCTATGTTCAAATTTCGCCTACTGTTGAACCACATGAACAGCTTGTTTATAAAACAGTATTTCAAATTAACATTACACGTTAGATTTTTTTTGTAATATCTGTGGGGAAGGCAAAAATACTATGCTGGTTACGTAATCAACTGGCGACTCTATTGACTGCGCACGCTCTTTGATGACGTAACACTGGCTAGGCTACATACACCCGGAAACGGGAAGGAATTCAAGTCAATCAAGCCTTTGCTTTTGGAAAGAAATAAGACGGGTTTTCTGTACTAGTTATGAAAAGCTCAGTAATTATAAGTAGACAGCTAAGCTACACTGTTATCAGTCAGTTTTGAGTAGACGTCACAGTGTTTAGCTGCTGTTGTTAGTGTTCTTCTGCCAGCTGGACGCCTGTCTTCTGTTTATCGTCGTTTTCTTAGCTTACCGATGGAGTCAAATATGGACGATGAGATGGTGTCAGGCGATGGTGGCCCGGGCAGGAGGCGGAGGGTGCACGGCTTACTGAAGATGTACTACGGACTGAACGAGGAAGGAAAGGACTCTCAGGAGCCGGAGTCTCTGGATCCCTGCGACATTAACGGGCCTCATTTTGATCCCGAGCACTATCTCAACAAGGTGAGAGAGCTTTCATGACCCACGTCTGTGTACTGTTTTCTCACTGTGAATATGATGCTGCTAATGTTACTGTATATGAGAAGAATTTGGATGTTTTCTGCAAGAATCCCACACACTGTCCACATACACCCAACAACTTGAATGACATCACTGTAATAAGATAGCTGGGGGATGATATTGAAATTAACGAATGAAAGAAAATGAATGGGACTACTGGATTGTTTTATTGATAGATGAATAGTGTTAGTGGCACATATCAAATACAGTGTACACCGATACAGTATAGTCTATCTGTGATGGGCCAATCATTAGACAAACCAAGATCAAATAATGTAACATTACTTTTCTTACATGTTACTCAGTGCTCTTTCTAAAAATGTGACAAACACATTGAACTGACACGTACAAGCGTGAGTAAAGATCATTAATAATGGAAATTACTACAATATTACAATATAAATAAGGGGACAAATTCACAAATAGAAATGCAGCCCGTCTAGAAAGGGAATACGGACATAGATGTTTCCAAAAGGAGCACAAAACCTATGAATAGTATGAATATATTTCAGTTTTCCTTATTAAACAATGCATGCCTGAAATGAAGCTCTATTATCAGATTTTACATATGAAGGAATCACCTAAAATGTGTGTGAAATGTAAATGTAATCAGTTTGATTTACAGTGTCTGATCATTTGATGTTGCTTGGAACCTGATACATACACTTAGTTCCAGATCTCCTCTTTTTTAAATGTGACTCATCTTCTGTTAAAACGCAGCTAAGAAGAGAGTGCTCTCTGGCAGAGCTGATGGACCAGGAGACCCTCATGGTGAAGCAGATTCGCTCTTTGGACAGTGATATGCAGACGCTGGTGTATGAAAACTACAACAAGTTCATCTCAGCCACAGGTGAGAGAACGCCTCACCTACTGTCCAAGTTATTTTATAGAGTGGGCATTTGGTTAACCCAGATCCTTTCATGATTCCAGACACCATAAGGAAGATGAAGAATGACTTCAAAAAGATGGAGGATGAAATGGACTGCCTGTCCGCTAACATGGCAGCAATCACAGAGTTTAGTGCTTCTATTAGTGGTACTCTTCAAGATCAGCACGCACAGATCACAAAACTCTCAGGTGAGACCTATAATTGTTTTGAAGTCAAACATGGTGAGGGGGGCTTCATGATCGTTTCTTCTCATTGCATTGTATCGTCTTACCTTCACTCCAGGTGTGCACACTCTGTTGAGGAAGCTGCAGTTTTTGTTTGAACTGCCTGCGAGGTTGAATAAGTGTCTGGAGCTGCAGGCCTACGCTCAGGCAGTGAGTTCCCACCGCCGTGCCCGCTGCGTGCTGCAGCAGTACAGCCACCTGCCCTCTTTCAAAGGAATACAGGATGACTGTCATGCCATCATGGACAAGCTGGCACAGGAGCTTCGACAGAAGTTCAGGTGGGAAGTTTTGCATCTACAGTTAGGTCGATGTATATTTCGACAAAGTCACTCATTTTGTAATTTTGCCTCTGTACACCACCACAATGAATTGGAAATGAAACAATCAAGATGTCATTAAAATGTGCACGTTAAATTTGAGGGATTGAAAAAAATAATTGCATTGACCATTGAGGACTTATAAGCATCTTTATATGAGCCTACTTTTTCATTGTTAGCTTTAATTTCAAAATGTGAAATGCTCTCTGGCTGGTTGTCCGTTCAAGCTGCTGTAGAAACATGGCGATGCAAGATGGTGGGTTTCATTTACAAGCTCAAGCTGTTATTTGTTATTCTGCCTTACCACGTGCAGAAATGCTATACTTGCTTTTTCAAAGCACTTTTTACACTATTTACTTCTTTTTTGTCTTTCTTTTCCTTTAATTTCTATGTTCGCTTTACATCAACTCTTTGTGCCCTTTTGTGTTGCGCTCGTAGGGATGGTGGAACGAGTGCTAAAGATTTATCACAGTGTGTGGAGCTGCTGTTACAGCTGGATGAGCCAGCGGAGGAGCTCTGTGATAAATTCCTGAGCCATGCACGATCTCGACTCGAGTCGGACCTTCAGGGCCTGGAAGCAGAGATAAGACCGTACCCTGTCTCAGCAGTGAAAGATGCTTCTGCGCACAGGTTGTCAACGACTGCAGGTGCTACATCTCCGACTCATAACTCACCTAGAACAAGTGCTCTACCCTCTCCCTCCTCAAACACTGACATCTTGGAATTCATCGACAGAGGCTGCAATGAATTTGTCAGCAGCTTATGTTTAGTAATTACATCCTATCAGGAGCTTTTTATTAACCATGCTCAGACAGGAGAGCTGGCATCCAAAAATATCCCACAGATGGCAAATGGCAAACTGCACGCCTTTGTGGACGACCTGGCAGCTCGGTATTTCTCTCTCGTGGAGCGGAGGATACAAGAGGAGAAAGGGGTCGGAGATAACTCCCTCTTGGTCCGCGCACTTGACCGATTCCACCGCCGACTTCAGGCTGTCGCCAAACTGCTGCCAGGCTCTGCCGTGCCAAACAAAGGAACGGAGATTGTGGTACGTGCGGCAACGGAGCGAGTGAAGCAGTACCTCTCTGCCCTGCAGAGCTTCTACATGGACAGTTTGACAGACGTGAGGCAGGCTCTGGCGACACCGCGCCTCTCTGTGGCTGGTGCTTCAGGGACTGGAGGCGGAGCACTTCATGGGGGTCTGGCCTCTGGTAGAGATGCGCCAAACAGCCTGCCAGAGCTGCTCTCGTCCCTGTCGGCCTCGATTCTCAACCAGATCAAGTCCGTGCTGGCATCGGTGCATCTCTTCACAGCAAAGGACATTACTTTCTCCAACAAACCTTACTTCAAGGTGAATCATTTTGCAGATAAATTAACATATTGCACTCTTGTGGTAGCTGATGATTAACTTTTGTAATAGGGATGAATTCATGGTTTAAATGGTTCCGTTCAGTGTAACAACAAGCTTCTCTTTTGTTTCCTTCTTGTCCTTGCAGGGAGAATTCTGTAGTCAGGGTGTACGTGAGAGCCTGGTGGTGAACTTCATCAAGTTTGTGTGTCAGTCTTCTCGCCAGTTCTGTGAGAGCGCGGGAGACAAAGGCGGCTCGACTCCTCCAGCTCTCCTGTTACTGCTGTCTCGCCTCTGCTTGGACTACGAAACCTCGACTATCTCCTACATACTCACTCTCACAGATGAACAGTTCCTTGTGCAGGTGAATGACTTGTCGCCTTGTATTGTAAAAGACGCATGATATTTTTTTTTCAAAGTATTCTTAGATTCTCATTTTATACTTTCTCAGCACCACAGTCCTGTAACACCGGTCACAACTCTATGTGCTGAAGCCAGGGAGGCGGCACAGAAACTTCTGAATCATTATGTCAAGGTAAGAATTTACAGCATAATTCACTGAGTTGCTTATCGTATTATGGGAAACTATAGATAAGTGCATTTTTTAAAAATTTTTAAGTTTTCATCAGGTCTGACAAATTTGAATGATTGGTCGTCTTTGTACATTGGCCCTGTGATGCACTGGTGACCTGTCCAGGGTGTAGTCTGCCTTTTGCCCTATGTCAGCTGGGATCGGCGTCGGTTCCCCATGACCTTCATGTGGGGGAGAAAGTGGTAGAAAATAAGAGATATTTTGTGATATCTGTAGCCTGTTACACATCCCATAGAGAGCATTAAATGACCAGCTTTTCCCCCCACATGTCAAAAAGTAAAGATTTACCCTAAAACTGCAATATAACAATTTGTCTATTTTTGTAGAGCACGTTGAGCATGTCGGATCAGCTTGGAGCCATGCAGCACGCTTCCTTCCTCTTTTGTAAACGTTGTATGTTGTTTGTCCAGGTTCAGGGTCTGATTATCTCCCAGATGCTGAGAAAGAGTGTGGAAACACGCGACTGGGTTAACACCATTGAGCCGCGAAATGTCCGTGCTGTGATGAAGAGGGTCGTCGAGGACACCACCTCGATTGATGTGCAGGTAAAACTTTGCATAATCACAACACGTCTTCCGGTCCAGTCACTGCCTGTTTAGTGAACATTGCGTGTTCTTCTGTAGGTCGGGCTTTTGTATGAAGAAGGTGTGAGGAAAGCACACAGCAGTGACTCCAGCAAAAGGACATTCTCTGTCTATAGCAGCTCTAGGCAGCAAGCACGCTATGCTGCCAGCTACACCCCAAGGTATATAAAACACATGACTCCCACAGATGTCTTTGTCCTAATATGTGTTAAATTTAATAATTCTGCTGTTAAAATGTGTAAGCAAAGCATACAAGCAGACACATGTGGCCAATCTGTATTACCGTGGTTTAGCTGATAAGTCGATTTTAGTGATTTGACCTTTGTCTGCCTGCAGTGCTCCCATGGATACAAATCTACTTAGCAATATTCACAAGCTGTTTTCTGAGAGGATCGACATTTTCAGTTCAGTGGAGTTCAACAAGGTGAGTGCAGATCTGTCTTATGCTGCTGTGTCTTCATTCAGTCATTAGAAAATAAATAATAAATCTCGGCTCTCCGTTGTCCCAGGTGTCGGTGATGACAGGAATCATAAAAATCAGTTTAAAGACATTCCTGGAGTGTGTCCGCCTGCGCACCTTTGGTCGCTATGGTCTTCAGCAGATCCAGGTGGACTGCCACTACCTGCAGATGTACCTGTGGCGCTTTGTCTCTGATGAGAACCTGGTACACTTCCTGCTGGACGAGATTGTAGGCAGCTCCGCTCACCGCTGCCTGGATCCTGCTCCCATGGAGCAGAGTGTAATCGAAGTAATCTGTGAACGCGGTTAAAGGTCAAGAAAAAACATTTCAGGTGGTTAAAACTTAACTGTGAAATTCATGCCAACACACTAACATGTTATTTATTGAAATTCCCTTAACATCTAGATAGTCACAAGTAAATAAAGATGTCTTGAATGAGCTTTCTTGTAGAATGTCAAAGGCAAAACACAAAGAACACACATTGTGAGGACCGCTTTGTTGATACAGACTACATCATGTCTCAATCTGTGTGAAAACACTAATCAGCATCATGAACTGGACAGGTAGGCAGGTTGGTTTGTGTCTGGTAGTTGATTCAGTCTGTTCTGTCCAAACCAAATGATTGTGCATGTGTATTACAGTATTGTGATGGTTACATACACCAGATTTTAGACAACTTTATTAATGGCTATCAGGGCATTTCAACAAAATGACTATAGTGAGTTATGTTGATCAGATTAACTGAAATCGGAATCGGTTAACCAAGTGTAAATCATATGGTAAATGTGTAGCTGTGCACTCATGCTCTTAAACTGTACAATAATCATGTCACAAATCCGGAAAACCTTAGTTATTACAGGCTTCAATAATATGTGATGGAACTTTGTGTATCTTTATGATACTCTCTTAATTATGATGTGTGTAGTTTGTCATTTGCAAATCATACAATATTATAGGTTATATACTACAAGCTACTGAAGGAAATACTGTTCATGTTTAATACAAAAACAATATGAATTGTTGAAGAGAAAAGTCTGTAATCTCATGTATTAATTAATCATCTGTAGCATCTTTTGTTGATTAACCTGCAGTGTGAATGTAATCTGATTATACTGTGTTTGTCTGACACTAAAGTACATCCAGCAGCTTTATCCAGATTCTGCTTTTGGTGTGTGTCTTATGCAAATCAACATGTTTAGGATTTGTTTAAAAATAATAAAACAAAAAAAGGTCTATGTATGTGATATTCAAGTATTTTGTTATTCCTTTGCCCAAAAAAAGGCTTATGTTAAAAACACATTAATAACTTTGCAAGTACATGTAAATGTGAGAGAATTCAAGTTTCTCAATCTCTTCCTGCACTTCCGCAATGAGGAACACAGCAGACTGTCGCCACCTGAGGAGCTCATCTGATTGGCTGAACTCGCATAGCCCCACCCTCTTCTGATGGTCTTGGTGAGATTTGATTGGCTAAAATACGGTTTCCTGCTCCTGAACGTGCGTGTCGGGGCGTGTCCAGCTGCAGGCTGATGGATACATTGATGCTCCAGACTTAAATTAAGATCCACTGTGTCCCCCGCACCTTCTCGCCCAACGCCGGTAAGATTCTATATTTACTTTGTTACACTTTAAACAGCATTGAACTCTATATGCGCCTTCATCTTCTTTAAAAGCTTTGTTTTTCCCCGTGTTGACACGTCGCAGGTAAAGGTGAAGGTCCCTGCATGAACAGCTGAACTTTGTCTCTCTGTGTTTTGACACAAGTCGCAGTTATATGATACTAGAATTCACACATTACCGCCATTTTAGACATATTCGTTTCCTAATTGCTATTAAAATACAGGTATACGTGCATTAAATGTTGAATTTAAGGATACGTAGCGTTTTAACGAAGCTGGTTGAATAGAACTATTTTTAAAGTTGTTTTTTTTAATATACAGTACTGAGTATTGAACTTCTTTGTGAGGATACATTACCCCTATCTATAATAATGTATTACATTATAAGACATTATAACCATTTTACAGTGTAAAAAACATGGGTCACTGTTGACTGTTATATATATTACCTACTGGCATTAGTCCACGATTAATCAATTATTAATCGAGTACTATAACTAAATTAAGAAGTATTTGGTAATTGATAACTGAATTTGTAATTAGTTTGGTTTCTGAACTAAATAAAATAAACTGTTAGAATCACTGACCAACTACTTCATTAACTGAAAAAATAATGGATCGATTTTGAAGAAAATTAGTTACTTCTTACTGTTTTTTGTTGTTTTTATTCTTACAGGAGTCCAATAATGAGGCCCAACATTCAAGACTCCAAACACCGATCCTCTCACACCACAGAGCAAGAATTTGGGGGAACACTAGGTGAGTTACAGCTATGCATGGGGGCAATATAAAAATGTAATGTAACTATTTATCCTGACCAGCTGATGTCCTACTGACTCTGTGGTGTGAATAAGAGCTATATTGCAGCATTTTCTGATACTCAGATAATCAATAATCAGTAACCAGATCAAGACTTGCAGTATTCCAATCTTTATGTGACATAAACAGCCTCTGCTCTTTATCATGGGAACAAAATGACATATTGCTTCAGCAGCTCATGAAAAGAATCAAAATGTCATATTCAGATGAGGGGATGAACAATATTTGGATTATTTGAGTCCATGTAAACTTAGTCCTCCTGCTAAACTACTGTCAATTTACTCTTTGTCACATGTGTCCCAGGTGCCATATGTATCCCCATCTTTCTTCCGTTGACTGTGCTGTTACTGATAACTCTGTGCCAGTCCCCCGATGCCTCTGTCCTCCAGTGGCCCCCTCTTCTTCCCTCCAGTGAGCGGCTGTGGGACCCTCTGGCCCCCATGCTTGTGCTGGGATGGATGGCTCTGCATGCTGTCCTTTATTTGTTGCCATTCGGAAAGGTATGACACACTCATACACAGCCTGGACAAGATGTTCATCTTACATTAAAACTAGGTGTGGCTTTGATTGTTTGATCAATTGAAAGATCAAAAAAGAGTTTTGAAGTCATGCTATAGGGTGATCATTAGTAGCAATGAATAAAAATAATGTCTAAGTTTGTATTTATGAAATTGTTATGTTAATGTAATGTTTAAGTGAATTAGTTGAATCAATTATTATTTGTTGTTATTTCTTTATTAAGTGCTAAACATGTTAGTAAATGGGAGGGTTTGGTAGTTTCCATCTCTGCAGTGGTAACAGTTTCATTTCTACCTTGCAGACTTGTCATGCGTTGCCCTCTAACATCACAGTCCATCCTTAAAATGTCCTTTGTTTTAAACCCAAGACAGTTTAGCTTTTGCTGAGCAGTGTTTCTGCAAAATATTATAATTTGCGTTTAATTCCGTTATAACTTTTTGCAGGTGTCTGAAGGACTGGTGCTGAGGGATGGAACTCGCCTCAAGTATCCCATTAATGGTACATTTGAGTTTGCAGTCGACAATAGGCTTTAATAGTATTGACCACTAAAAAAATGAGTCAAAGGAAAAACCATAACACTTATTTATTATTACACCTATGTATAAGGTCCAGTGTGTAAGAATTCCACATCTACTGCTGAGACTACAGATTGTAACAAAAGGAGGACTCTTCCCTTGCCTTTTCCACGCATGTCAAGGAACTATGGTCGCCTCCGCTTACCAGAATAGATTCTGTTCTTCTTTGTTTTTGTAGAAAGCTTCAGCTTCAAAAGCAGGCTTTGGCTGGTTTGTCTGTTTGGGCTGCAGAAGAAATATTCAATCACCAGATGGCGGCCATGCGTAAACACATATACAAGACTCTTTCTAAAGCCAAAATACAAAAGTCACAACGGAAGTCAGCAGTCGTGGGGGTTTGTTACAGTACGTCCTGGTTTCCGGGGCAGTGCAGCTTGTTCGGTGTGCAGCTTTACTATTAGGAAGCAGAGGAACGTGCTGAATGGGTTAGGGTAAGGCTTGAAGTGGGCTGGTACTGTACGGTACTTAATACAAGCACTAAAAGTACCTTATACTATTTATGCATTAAGAACTTTGTCTAATAAAATTGAAAGCATTAACTATTTCAAATAAAATACAAAAAACAGGGTAGAAGAAAAATAGAAATAGGTTAAGGAAATATGAGTATTAAATATATGCAAAGAAATTTGCTAGACGAACACTACAAAAACAAGATGAACGACTATAGCTTCACTGACGGATAATTTAAAAAAAATTCTATTCAGCACATTGTGTTCACTTTTGATAAGACTTTATTTTGAAAACCCAGTGAACGTACCATCAGCACACTTCACATTTAGGAATGGCTGATTTGACCATGGACCATGTGGGTTTTGCAATCGCATTGTGGCTTTTTAATTTGTGTTGAGTCTTCAGGGCCACCGTACTAGTGAGAGGGAGTATTTTTGAATTTCTGCCAATAAACCCCTCTAAATGTTCCACACTGGACTATTAAATACTTAGATAAACTTGAAAAAGTTAATGCTGAACAAAGCAAGATTCAAATACACTACTTAAACTTTATTCATGTTGCACAGTCATGTTATAATCTGTAAAACACCAGCCTCAGTCAGTCTGTTTATGTCTCTGCAACACATGGTCATGTCTGTTTTGCTCTCCTCTCAGGTTTCTATGGCCTGTGCATCACCGGTGTGTTGCTCATGTTGTTTGTGTGGCTCGGAGCTCCTCTCGGGTTTCTGTTTGAGCTGCTGTTGCCTCTGGCAATGTGCGCAACAGCGCTGTCATTCCTCCTCGCCGTCTACCTCTATGTCCGCTCCTTCTGGGCTCCTCCCCATGCGCTCGCTTTGGGAGGCAACACAGGTGAGAGTTGAGCTCCATCATTAAAGGCAGAATCTGCTCTGAAATGTGGTTAAAAACAGCTACCAGAGATGTACTCTGGTTCTGCATGGCTCTTTTATTCTATAGTGGAGGATTTTGATATTCTCATGGGTAGTTATCTAATAGCTAAGCTCAGTATTAGCCTGCAGTCAACAGTGAACATTCTCTTTTAAGTAAGTGGACTTTGTTTAGTGCCAAGCTATCAAACTGAACAGAGCAGCAAAATTCAATTTACTTTACTTTTATTATTAATTATTAAACATGTGAAACATGCAATGTGTCTATGATTTACACACATTGTAGGATATAAAGGGCAAATATTTTATATATATGTACAGTTACAGTTTGATGATGCACAAAATTGCTTGAATGAATGAATGTAACATTCATTGAACAAAATGTATAGTGTCTATCTCCCAGCTACATTTTGTGTTTGCTCTGCAGTGCACTTATATACTTAAATTTAAAGTAATCTATATTAGATAATTAAACGGGCAATACAAATTTAGTCTTCCGCTTTTGGGAACAAAATGTATAAACTTTTATAAATAAGTTTTATTATGCCAATTGATTAAATAACAATTGGCCTGTTCTGATCATTCAAAAGGTTCAAGGCCAACCAGTTAATCAGTTTTCATTGTTATTATAAATTGTATAAATTTAGTATAATCTAATTACCTATTTACTGGTTTATAAGATGACGTCATTGACTTGGCTCATTCCCATTTCACTTTGTGTATTCACATTATTTATTCACAGATAATGTAAGAAAAGAAAGAAAGACAACTGTGTTTCAAGTGTTTCAAGTCTTCCCGTGGAGGGGTTAACATTCATCCCTCTTGTTTTGTTAAGGAAATCCATTGTATGACTTCTACATTGGACGGGAGTTAAATCCTCGGATTGGAAACTTTGACCTGAAATATTTCTGCGAGCTCAGACCAGGACTGATTGGTTGGGTGAGTTAACCTGCAGAAAACCAGACACTGGTAACGGTTTCAGGTAAAAGGCTTGTGAATGTATATATTTCCGCCAATTAAATGACAGAACATGAGATAACTGTGAGAAATCTGTGTGAAAACCAAGATTATTAGTATTGATTAAGTGAAAAAAACAGTGCAAAGCCCAAACTGTTTGTCTAAAATAAAACAACAAACAAAGCTTGCAAACCTGTTGTGACATTGGGGGTAACTGTTTTAAACAAAAACACATTTGTACTCTTACCCTATATGTGTTTATTTATTTGTTTGTATTGCAGGTATAAACATCAATTCTAATCCAATAGATGTTTTGTCCAATCCAGAGATTATCTACCTCATGGTCCACTAGCTGTCTGTGGTGTGTGACCTGTAAAAATATCATCCAGTGTTTGTACACAGCCCTTGCACACTGTTTATTTGAAACAAACATGTGCTTAGCCACACAACCATTTTCAGCACATCAGAAATAGTCTACGTCCATGTTCCAACCTCTGTTTCTCCTTCAGATTCAGAACAGACTTTAAACAACAGATAGCACTTTTGAATTTTCTGATGGCAGCAGCAGTGGATCGGCAGCTCCTGTGTGTCACGATATAAAATTGCTGATTTCCTTGACAATGTATATCTATGTTTTTGAGTTAAAGAAAACCTGAACTGAACTTTAGTAATAATAATAATAATAATAATAATAACAGTAATAATAATAATAATAATACCAATAATACCAACAGATGGCGATGTTGTTCCCTTCTGGTTCTCCACTGCAGTTTACAGTCTGTGTTTGACACAGTCAGAATAACACAGTGAGAGATTTGTTAGGGTTACAGAGGTGCACTTCGTCTGACTCATCAGTTCAAATTGGACTAAATATAGAATTTGCACTGACAATTCCAGGTAAATAGTCTAACATTCATCTATGAGTTGCAGTGAGGCTCACTTTATCTTCACTGATCACAACAAAGCAGCATAGGCAGTAAAAGGATGGGAAAAAATTGAACGGGTCCTTGTTTTTTCTTAGAGCATAAACAGTAAAATCTTTGCACATCTGAGTGTTTTAAAGCTGTGTGCGTAGGAGAGGATAGAAAAAGCTTCCACCAACTGGCTACAGACAGTATGTGGGAGACTTTGATTTCCTGACGTATGTTAAAACTATTTACTTTTACATTAAACATCCTACTGCTAATTTTGTAAATAATAAACACTTTAATTCAATTCAGATTTATTTGTATAGTGCCAAATCACAACATACATTATCTCAAGGCACTGTACAGAGACATTTACAACTTTATAGAGAGAAGAGAAACAAACAGTTCACACAATGAACGAGCTCTAGGCATCAGTGGAGAGAAAACAACTTTAACAGGAAGAAATCTCTGACAGAATCAGACAATCTTTGACAGGGCCTCAAATTATTTAATGGATTGCATAAGAATGATGAATTAATTTCTTGTACATATGTGAACTTGTTTAAAAGCATGGATTGTTTCGGTTTTGAAGGCTTGAAATAGTTGTAATCTAGTTCAAATTTTACTGAGGTCCAGATAGCTGATGTAACTCTGTATTTAGATATTTCTTTCTAGTCAAGATAACTAGTGTATGATGTTTTTGTTTTGTTTTTTAAAAACTACTTTACAACTTACAACTTTACAACTACTTTATAAAAAAAGGCCCTTGCCTGAAGAACATATTAAAGGCTGTCTAATGCTAAAAAAAACAAACAATTCTTTATTTTAAAGTAATTATATACTTCCACAAACATATCTCTGAGTAGTTTATTCAACAATAATAATGATAATAATAAAAATAAACCTGCCTAAATGTTATACACTGTACCTTTTAATGACTTTCCTTAGAGCTGACTACTGTTTGTTCCTCTACATCATACAAATGAGCATATACTGTATATAGTGCATGCAGGTGAAGTATGGCTGACGGTCAGTGTTCACTTCCTCTCAGGTGGTCATCAACCTTGGCATGCTGATGAAAGAGGTGGAGCTTCGAGGTTCACCCTCCCTCGCCATGATAATGGTCAACAGCTTCCAGCTGCTGTATGTTACAGACGCTCTGTGGAACGAGGTGAGAGCTCAGCACAGTCATTTCTCACTACAACACTACAACATAACACCAGAGATATTTATCTGTCTTTCTATCATTTGAGTTTGACTTGATCTCATGTGACTTTCACAGGAGGCTGTTCTGACAACCATGGACATCGTGCATGATGGTTTTGGCTTCATGTTGACCTTTGGAGACCTGGGCTGGGTTCCTTTCACATACGGCCTGCAGGCAATATTTCTGGTCATGCACCCACAGCATATAAGTCCACTCAAAGCAGCAGCTATAATTACACTGAATGGTAATTATGAGTCTGATTCTTTTCAATGGGCTGTAAAATGTTGTGTTGTTAACATTTATTTCTTTGCCATCAGGTGTTGGTTACTACATTTTTAGAAAATCCAACTCACAGAAGAACCAGTTCAGAAGAGACCCCACACATCCAAGTGTTGCAAGTTAGTTATTTCTCCAGTGTGTTTTCTAAATTCTGAAATATTCTCTTTTCACGTCCCATTTCTAATGGTTTATATCAACTCATGTACGTATTAGAGGTTTCTCAATCGTGTGGTTTTTATGCCCCGTAGAATAACAATAATTTGAACCATGAAAAAGCTGAAAGCCGCCATCCCCATTCCTCAAGGGAATTCAATTTTGTATTCATAATTTTCCATTTAAATTTGTAATAACATGTTTACTAAATACTAAAAAAAAGGAAATATGTTTTTATCAATTATTGCATTGATCGAAAACAAGTTTAAGTATATTTCCATAGTTCTCAAGGGACTGAATGGCTTACTAATTATTAACTAAGAACTAACTAGTACCACATGTCCATCACTTAAAAGTCGTGACATCACCATCAGAATGGCAACTTCCTTTTTGAAGCCTTGTTGGTTTTTTTGCAACTGGAAGTTCAAAGGCGTTGCCTGCAACCAGGCTTCTATTATAGATAGAGAGCACTATATGTGCTGTACATTATAATATATTATACTCTAAATAGGAACATAATTTACAACATCGCCAAAAGTGGACCTGAAGCTATTGATTGAGACAATTAATTCCTCACAAAATTGTTTACTAATGTTATAAATCAAGTAAGAAATCGACTTATTTCTTGCAACCAGCAGAGTTGCCCCCTGACAGTTATTCAGTATATTGGCACTTTCTGATTGACTCAAATGAGGAAACTGGGAGATTCCTTTCTTTTATGATATACAGTCTATGGGTGGCAGCAGCAGCGAGCATTTGGTTAGTAGACTGCATGTATGTTTCCATAAGTCACAAAATTCATGAGGCGCTCTGAATGCATCTTGTAGCTGCTCCTTAAAGCTAAAAATGCTCTGGACCCAGCGGAAGTGCCAGGGTCAGCACATATGGTAGATTGTAAAATGTATTTTTGGAGCCGATTAATCGGCTAAAACAATTAATAGTTCAACCTCAAGTGCAAATATTAAATAAGTTCCATTCATTTGCTGTTTGAATGGAATGGAATGGAATGGAATGGAATGGAAAGGGAGATACAGAGTTATTTCTGTGATTTCTGAGATGACTCGCAAAGGTAACACCATAATACCTGTGTTTTTCTCAAATATTTGCAGGACTGGAGACCATCGCTACATCAACAGGGAAACGGCTGCTAGTATCGGGCTGGTGGGGTTTTGTTCGTCATCCCAATTACCTCGGTGACATGGCCATGGCCCTGGCATGGTCTCTGCCATGTGGTGAGGCAGCTTAATAGCCAACACTAGGCTAAAGTTTCACACATGCCACACAGACATGAGACAAGCCTAGAGAGTTTTTATTAGAAAACCTGGATGATGTCGGGGCTAAATCAGGCCCCTCGTACTTCTGTGCATGTCAGAGGGGGAGGGCACTGCAGGTGTTGGAGCCACAAGTTGCAGAATATTTATCTTTAGATTCTGCATGAGGGAGCAGACTTTTGTATGTGTATGTGTGAAACAGTTGTACTTTAGTTTTGCAGCAGGAAATACATATTTCAAAAGGAAAGTACCAAAATTATACACCATGTGGTTTCTAATACTCATAGACATAGTGGTTCTATATGTGTGTATCCAGTATTATACTGTGTCTGATGCTGATGAAGAAGAAATGAAGACAGTAACAATTTCTGTCACTGAAAGGCCTCATGTTCCCTTCTTAAACATCATAACTGTCAGGCTTTTGTTAAAGCTGACACTCATGTGCTCATTGATATTCAACTTCATATGACTCAGTTTTGTAGCCACCTCTGTAACTGAGTTGTATAGTCATTTCTTCCTGAAACAGCTCAATTATTCATTAAGAGACTGTGGATAATGAAAGCATGAGTGAATCATATATAATTTTTTACTTTTAACTTTTTTAAATAAACTGTTTCTCTTTTCTTTAGGATTCTCACATCTGCTGCCTTACTTCTATGTAATTTATTTCACCATATTGCTGATCCACCGAGAGGCCCGTGATGAGAGACAGTGCAGAGGAAAATATGGACTAGCATGGGACACCTACTGTCGACGTGTCCCATACAGGATCTTCCCCTATATATACTGAAGGACAGCAGCTGAGAGGAACAAGACCAAATCTGTCACAGAAAACCTGTGATCCTGCAAAAACCCAGCAATACATATTTACATCGACCACAGATAATAACCAGTGCTGCTCCTACTGAAAAGTAGGTCTTGTAAAATTTAAAATTTGTGCTGTCTGTGGGGATAGAAGAAAAAACAGATTTCATCTTAAAAGATACAGATTCAAATTTGTAAACTGCTCCGCACTAAGGTTTTTCAGCTTGCTGGGACATGAGAACCGCTGGTCTACTGCTGCTGGTAAGTTTGTCTCACTGAGGTAAAACTGAACAAAGCATTTAAAAGACCAAAGTTATAAAATAACACATTTGAACTTCCTCAAGGATCAACAACTCCTGTGTGCTGTGACATTAAATCACTGATTTTCTCTATGGACTTTGGTGCAGGGAATGAGCAACAAAGCAACACAAACTTCAGGTTTAAGTACGAATAGGCTGCCTAATGGCAAGAAAGGTTTATATTCTTTAGGTATAGACACAAACATACATAGATTTTGCAGAGTGAGCCTTAATAGGCATGCACCTCACAGTCAATGCTGACTATGCGTCAGTACCTCACTCAACCACACCTCAAAAAACCTGAATCATCCCTTTAATGCAGGAACATGTAATGAACTAAAATGGTAAATTGCAGTGCCTTTCTTAATCCTAAAGGTATGTCACATAATTTTTTACTGTGTGTTTTGTTACCTGTGAAATACATGTGTATGAAATAAACTATTTCAAAACAGCGCTTAATAACCCATGTATATGAAGCTCCCTGAGTACTGACTGATACAAGTTCATACTATCTAATACTAGATATTCTATAGACAAAATCCTTTCCCCATTATATGAAAGCTTTCTGAGGATAACCTGTGGACATATCTGCTAATAGCTGCACCACCCTTTAATACCCATTAGCATTCTCTTATTCTCTTTCTGTTAAAATGGATTCTTGTTCCATGCAGGCGTTAATAGCAGATGTTCTCTTAAGCTTCTAGGCTTTTTGTGACATTTTGTCAGACCTCCGCTATTATTATGTCTTCTCTAAATTGCTCTGAAGAAACAGAAAGTGCATGCGTTATATGTTATTAGTACAAAGAATATGGGCATAAAATGGCCACCATGGCATGAAAGCAGCAGGTTGAGTCACTGTGGAGGTGAAGTGACAGGTGCTTGAACCTGGTCTGTTGAATAGGTGCATAATAAATGACTGACTGATATTATGGCCAGTAACTTGATTCATGTGAATTTTAAGTTAGGTAAAGGGTAAACCCAGATAAGGACTCAAAGTTTCCATGGATAATTATTCTCTACAACTTGCCTGCTCCTGATCAGGCTAAGATGAATTTTACTGATGTAGCCTGGTCAGCTGTTAATCTGAGTGGAGTTAAATGTGTTTAATTGTGATTTTGTGTTAATATGTTAGTCATTAAAGGCTCCCAAGTTAAATTTAACACTTGACTAGGACAAAGGTGCTGTTTTTGCTGACAATGTGAACGGACAACTGTGTGGTTATCGTCCCAAATTAGCTTTATTTTGGCAGACCTTCAAGGAAATTGGAGGACACCACCGTACAGTACTGTATTTAAGAAAAAGACATTTTCAGACAACTTGAGCTTCATGGAAGAGAAGGGAGGAAAGAAATGATTAATATATAAATTAATATTTTGTGTTACAACCATAGGTCTCATGTAGGAGGGACACAGGTGGTGCCTGACTTGGCGACACTCTGCTTTATCACTTACCCTGAATTTGTTCATTCGACTTTTGTGCAACAGCCCCCTGTTTAATAACTGGCAAGTTTAGTCTAAAAACAGTGTCAATACAGTACAGTACCATTTTCTATTATAAATCAAATGCAGTTGCAATGTTTGTGCGAGCAGGTGACAAAGCTTTTTTTTGCACACCTTCATGTTTTCACCCTTTTACACCCATTTACAGTTCAGTTGCCCTCTGGCTTCGCCCACACAGGCCTCGTACAATATTGTGTTGTTTTCCATTTTGCTAAACGCTAATGAGGGACATGCTTGGCTGCCTACATGTTGACTGCATTCATGCTGTAATAATCCATAAGTCTTTTTACCTTTTATGCAAAAACTTTTTTATGATCTGTTTACTTGTAATTGTATATTTCAAGTAAATTTCTAATTTAATCAAACTTTTTATGATTATTATATATATATATACAGTAACTATATTTATAACTATGTTCACCTAACAGCTGTGTATTTATTTGTTTTTATCAAACATACTCTTTAATGTTACAACAGTATTTTAATAACTGTTAACTAGGTGAAATCAAGCAATATTATAACAAGAAAAATGACCATAAACACAGAATATAAGGCAGGGGACGGCAAGTCAGTTTTGCTCAGAGCCAATCAGGCAAAACCAGTTATTTTCTACTTACCTTTTTTTTTTTTTAATATATAAATAAATAACTTGAATTTGCCACAGACTGTTACTCTTGTCTGAAAATGTCTTAAAACTACTCTTTGACTTAGTTCATCATCTTTTTTTCAGAATGTTTTACATGTGACTCCTACTGCTTGACTGTCTGTCATGGGAGAGGCATCCCTCCTCTGTGGCTCTTCCTGAGGTTTGTCCCATTTTTCCCCTGTACATGGGTTTTTGTGGAGTTTTTCCTCACTTAATGTGAGGGTCTAAGGATGGATGCTGTCACTTGCTGTACGGACTGTAAAGCCCTTTGTGTCAAATTGTGTTTGTGATGTTGGGCTATATAAATACAATTGACTTCTACAATGACGTTTTTGTGAAGATATATGCAAATAATTCAAAAAACTGAAACTAAAACAGATTTTTGAATTCATCTACTAGGCTGGATATTAATGCTCTGTAGTATACAAATGATTTTCATTAACATTGTGCACCAGGTCAATCCATGCATCAAGGAATAATAAATATATAGTCCTCCTCTAGTCACTGAGTCAGCAGCTCAAAGTCAGAGTTTTCTTTGTTGGCATATAATCAGGAGGGAATATTGATATATATATATATATGTGTATATATATACATATATATTAAAGCAGCAGTTAAAATTTGATCCACATTGAACCACTATAGCTCTAAAATGCAAATTTACACATTAACACATCAGTTAATGTGATAAAATATGTTTGTAGTAACACAATGTTGTGTAATAAAAGGTATTAATATGCAGACTATACAGACTGATCATTCTTCTGTATTGGTTAACTGTATTATGAGTGCAGGACTTTTACTTGTATTATTTTTGCCTTCCTTCACTGGTGCTGCGGGTAAGTAGTAATAGTAACAGTACTTAAAGTAAGAGTACTTACTTTACTTTGATTTAAAGCTTATGATACTGACCTGTCACCTCTCTACTTTTCATGAATGTGAGAAAAGATGAGACATTTGAAAAAGAAAATCCCTGTCCATTCAGCCATGAATATGACTGTGTTCATCAATGTGCAAACTGCTGAGATACAGTATTGTTCAATTCTGAAATCAATTATCATGTCCCCCCCCAGCAGTTTGTCATCGTGAGCAAAATTAGACACTGATATGATCATTACCAAGAGCAAAAGGTGAATAGCAATGACCTGTAAAAACTCACCTGTAAAAGCCACTGGGCCTCATTCATAAAAAATAAACCATGATTTGATTTTAAAATTTAATTTTTAAATTAGTTGTGAGCAGATTAAAAAAAGACCATTACTACTGAATGATGCCCCTGCTTTAATATAGTCTTGGAATTGCCTCAGGATTTGATTCCAATTTCCATTTAAACCTGTGTTACTGAAATATAGCTACAGGCTTCAGTTTAATAAACAACAATTTAATTGGCAAAAACACATTTTATGCTTAACTTTCAAGTCATTTCAATTAATTGTGCTTTTATTAGGATTTTTTTTCTTCAGAGGAGGCAGAAGCCAACAGTCAGTGTGAGTCACGCTCAAGTGTGACTGGACAAACGACCCACAGTCTAAATAAAAACTTGAGTGCGAAGAGGTTTGACACGTTCTTGGACACAGTCAGCCACTGTTAATCAGGGAAGATGTGTGAATAAGGTGTACACAACAATTATGTGTAGCTAATTCAGTGTGTTAGCAGGAATGTGAGTGTGGAAATATCTTTCTGCTTTTTCCATTTCAGAAAAATGTTTGCTTTCATAATGAAATAGCTCCATTTTGCTTGCAGTCAAATGTGAATGGTCATTATTGTTATTCTATATGCAAACAACATAAACAGAACAGTCATCTACCCCTGTTAATATGTTAGCAACTGTGTTAAGCTATAGTCGACGTGACAGTTATTAGTTCCGGTTTAACAGGAAGTTCATTTTGAAAATAGGTATCTGTGTATTTTGTTGGAAACTTAACAGCAGAAAAGTGCGAAGAAAACGGAAAAACTTGACTAAGTTCAGAGGAAAGTAAGCATTACAAAGATTAAGCGCATGACGTATTTAACAGATAACAGTTAAGTGATTGTCAGCACCAGTCAAGAGTGGCAACAACGTAAACGTGTTTTGTGTCTTTTATTTAATGGCTAGCTATGCGAACTTTAGTGCGTGCTAGCTTTCTCAGAGCTATGTTTGCCGCTGAAATTCTAATGTGCTTTTTTTTCTGTCTAATTTTTGTCTAGCTCTTAAGTTGGTCTTTCAAGATCAATTCAACGTTTTGACCATCAGGAATGACTCCCCCTTTCTTTGACTGGACTCTACAACCCCATACCCAAGGTACAAACAGTGGCAGGAAACAAATATACAAATCAAAGCAAATAAAAACACTGGGAGAAAGGACAATTCGATCAGTAAGTCAGAGATATACAGTACATAGCAATATAATCCAGCACCATTAATTAAACAAATATCAACATTATACCCACTTGGCCACGAGGAATGTTTACATACTACATGTATATATGCACAAAATACAGCATCCACACATCTGCATAGACATACTCTTCCATGTTCAGACTCTCTAGTTCACTCTCAACAATTAAGACTGTTTCCACATTCAAAAAAGAAACATTAGGCCATCCCAAATGAAAGCATGTGGTCGTTTTTTCTCTTTGCAATCACCATGCCATGTTGTGTTGTCTTTCATTGCAGGTGGGGTAAGGCAGATAGGTGTCATGTTGCGCTCCAGATGGCAATGTGTGGGTCTAGTGCAGTATCATAATTATATACTTCTGAGAAGCATTTTAAAAAAATACCACCCCAATATGTAGTTATCTTAGGGAGCTCCAAAAGCGGTGGCCTGGTGTGATCTCTTCTGACTTACATTTTATGCAAAATGGTCAGACCGAGGGATAAAAAGAGTAATGGAGCCTATGCAGTGCTTTAAATTGAATCAGACGCTGTCTGGAATGTATGGAGCAGGTGTGAATATCTTTGAGCTTCGTAGTCATCATCGCTGACAGTCCTGCCAAGGTCTTTTTTCCCACGCTTCCTTTAAATACTGTGTGGAGACTTGTGTGCAGTGAACAGATCAACAGAACCAGTCTTGTAGAGCCAGGGGACCGTTTGATTCGGTGTTTGTTTGACCTTAATAATTGCACATGTGGTTTTGCTGTTTTTGCATGTCTGTACAGCTGTGATAACACACCAAAGCTCTGGAATGCCTTTGCATAATAATGAATGAGCACAAATGCGTGTCTGTGTGTGCATGATCGTGCGTGTGCACGGGCGCACCAATTGTATATATGCCAATCATGGTGTTTCAGTCCAATCAGTTGTAGCCAGTTTCCATGGCAACAACTAGAGCACAGACGTAGGAGAAGAGGGGAAAGGAGTTGAGACAATTATCGTGGTGGAGGGTGCTGAAATAGGAAGAGCCTGGGAAGATGAGTGTGTAACAGTGTGAACTGTGGGATGAGACAGAACGAGAAACAGATGCATGTGTTGTGAGAGAGCAAGCATTTCTCTTTCCCTGTGTGTGTGTGTGTGTGCCAGGTGTCATATATATATTTAGAGGCACCAGGGTTGTGGTTGTCATGACTACATACATGAAACTGTTAAATATGTACTGGATGTAAGGGGAGAGAGAAGAGTGAGGAGCTGTGCTGCCAGGCATATACACCAACTTGAATTGTTTGTTTTTTTTCCTCTTTTGAGTAGAAGCCTTGGAGTGAGGCAACAGGAATCTCTAATACAATTTAGTTTCCATGGTGACAGCAGGGGATGATGATGTGTCCTTTTCTAACAGAGGGAAAATGCCAGCTTGAAGCCCCGCACTGTTTTCTGTCTGAATCATTATTTAGACAAGTGATAACCTGGCAAACCTTACACACACACATATACACTGCAAATGATTCCCAGTGTTCCGTGCTCAGCTTATTCCTTTTTTCAATTTGGAGACAGAGGGAAAAAGAAAATGCCACTGAGGGGAAAAAAAAAAAAAAAGAAGGCTGTCACGAATATTTAAATGCACCACAGCTGCAGTGACATTTTCATTTGTGATTTCTTGCCATGTGGAAATAGATTCTGTCAACTAAGTTGTGTTATGCAACCTAACAGGCATTCAGTGGCCTATAATTTGATATGTTACCATTGTGGAGGTGCAGGCGTTAATCAAAGGCTATCACTCTCTCTGCTGCCTCTCCACTGGCAGCCCTTTTTACATCAGTGGAGAATTTTTCCATGGAATTCCGTTATTTTGGTGCCTTTTCAGAGGTTGTGCGAACTACTCTGAATACACTTACACATGCAGCTGGATTTTTTTGTCAGCCATCAGTGTGCAGTATGACGAGGGTTTCTGAATTGCCCTTATCATCCTCAGAATGACTTTTTCTCTCTGCTTCTGGCAGAGCGTCATGTCTGCAGAACTTCTCACAGATGGACCGGAAATCAGAAGCTCAGAGACGATCATTTTGGCATTAAATATTTTATTAGAATACGGCGTCAGAGCAAATTGCTGTACATCATGTTGTAACCTAATAAATATAAAGTAATCCACCAAAATTTACTGTAGCATACACTTAGGATAATTGTATAAAAGACGATTACAAATAGATATACTTAAATACACTTTTCTAAAATGCTTTGTTCAGAGCAACTACATAATGACATTCATCCAAGCTGTTTTGCTCCTGCGTTCCTTGTGTTCCTGTGCTTTAGTAGTGATTGTCCACACTCAACGCACTCACGCCATTGGCAGAGTTTTGAGGTCTCCGTGTCCTGTGATCACTTCAAACATCATCTGGCACAATGTGTACTGTCTACGTTGTCTTCACAAACACTGACAGGCGAATGGAGAAGCTTCAGCCAAGTCAATGTTGTTAAACTGGTTCCCCCTTACATTTTTACTCATTTCACATGAAATTGATTTAAACTGATGCAGTCTGTGGTGGTGGTTTGAAAACATAACGACCAAACCCTTGAAGCAAATGCTTTGCTCAAACTCAATTGTAAAAGAAGCCTTATAAATGAGTACAAATATGAATTTAGATCATTGTAAAAGTCATACATTAATCTTTTTTTTAATTTATTTTCAGAGGTAAACTCTTACTTAATATTCTGTTTCCCCCCCTGAAACTTAATTAAAGGGATAGAGGAAGGGTTTTTGAAATTTGGTTGTATTGCCACATTTTCAACACTGACTTTCTCAAGTGCACCTCCCATTTCCTGGAACCAGCCTGGAATCTGGACAAATTGGGTCTCATAGAAAACATGGCTGCCAGCAGGGACATAAGGAAAAACTGATTTTGAAGCTTATCAACGCCGCCAACTTAAATGTACTCAGTCTTACAAATTTGTTCTATTACATTATTGAAGTCAATGTTGGTTATGTGTCAATAACTCATGCAACCACACTTCTGTATTTTCTCATGCTTGGTTTAGAAACGTCTGTGCCTGACATTCCACTGGTGACTCCACTGAAATTATGTTCAGTGTGTCTCTCTCCATACCACATAGAAATGTATGACTTACTCCTTTTGGAGTAGCATTTGTTTAACACAACTTTTCCAAGCAATTTCAGTAATACTAATACAACATTTGCTTCATAGATTTGCTCCTTTAATAGAAATTATCTTGGCTCTGACGGCCACTAACTAAAGACAAATGTCAAAAACAGTTGATGGATGCGCTAACATTGGTTTTTATCTTGTCATGAGATTTATTGACTATAACTTTATATGCACTATTTTAAGCTTATACTTCCCTGTATGTGTTCTGGTATAGGTATTCAGGTCATATTAGGATCAGTAGATTCTGCAGTAAACATGTAGTTTCATTGCTTACACACACAAATCCCAAAGCTGATTTATAGGATAATACAAATTTAGGAATAATGTATAATAAAAGTTTTGCATGTTGTCATGGGTATTTGACGTCATGGCTGTTGGAATTTACATGTTTTTTATTTTATTTTAGTACATCTTCATCAGAAACTACTTCAAAAGGCTGCAGTATTCAACACACACATGTCCTATAGTTTACTACGCGCGGGGGAACCAATGTACAGCGATCATCACAGTTGCTTGCACGCTCCGCACTAGTTTCGGTTTTCGTACTGAAAGTCACACGTGTACCTTCACTTTAAATAGATCAAACTTATGAACACATGAGAACAAAGGCAGCTCCAGTTGAGGAGAAACTTTGCCGTTTACAAATCTGTTCTTTGAAACCGTGATATATGATCGTAGATATATTGAGAGGACTCAACTGTCTTTATTAGAGTGGAGATATTGTCGGACTCACTGCTCCGTATTATTACATACACTGCGTCGATATGTCTCATGAATCATATTACATTGCTAGTTTTTAATTGCTTTTTATACATGATAGTTCTTAGTTCTTCCTCATAGTAGAGTGGTTGTGCTAAAATGACCATAGTATACAGGAGATGTGGATGAGACAAGAGTAAACGTCACCAGAAACAAGGCGCTCCCTGCACATTTACAAAAGACGACAACAACGGGACTATAAAAATATTGTGCCAAAATCAACTTTGTCGAAGAGTGAAATTAAATTCGGAATGTACATTACAAGAAAGTGTACTACAAGATCACACCACTGCCAAACTCAGTCTCATAATTTTTAGTGTTCACTTTTTTTTTTTTTTTAGTTTGGCACAGTGTTTTTCAGATATACACGTTTGGCATCATATGTCTGAGCATTAAGTTCTACAGAAAGCATGAACCTAAAATGTCACCGAGCAGCTACAGACTCACAATTAATCATGACTTCTGAACTTGTGATTGATTCCTTGTTGTAGTTACGGAGTGAAATTGATTTTTTTTGGCAGAGGCTGGCATCAAAGACATGTTCTATGTTGATCCTGTGTGTGCACACCACATGGTTATTTCCCTGCTTGGCCGCCTTCTGCATTTTTTACAGTGCTTTAACCTGTTTCTGACAGTTGTACCTGTAACACAACCAAACCAAAAACCGACACAATCCTGCCCTGACTTATAGAGTACAGATATATATATATATATATCTTGTTTTCCAGCCCCTAAGTGTTTGTAGGTTCACAGTGAGTTTAGCGGCTGGATCAGTAAGAGCAGCATGGGAAAGCTCCAGCCCTTCATATTGTTAAATAGTACAACGGGTCAAAGGCAACACAAACATCCTCCGTCTGAGTCATTTCCATCTTTCAAAACTTCATCCAGCAGTCCAACAGCAGTAGCTGGGATAAAGCAATATAATTGAGGGGAGGCAACACCTTTACATTCACATTATCACTCAGATTGGTCATAGATTAGTCCTTGTTTTGACTGTTGAAAGCCCAAGTCATTGGCTGGGAAGGATGCATGGAGAGCAGAAGTGTTGATGCCTCCAGTCATTCTTCTGGGTCTTTCTTACAGATGTTTCCCTTTTTTTTTTATTCCAGATGTTAGAAGCTCACCAAGGCGTAGACCATACTGCAGCAGGAAATCGACCATGGCCAAAGGTAGATGAAAATGGGGGGAAAAGAATATATATAATTTTGCAAGTTCATCCAAGATCAACCTCTAAAGTGTAGTGTCCCATATGGGCAACTGAATGTGCATATGAGGTATTTGATATGTTTACTTTGCACCTTCTCCTACTCTGTAGTAATTAAATATAGGTGAACATACATGCCGTATGTGCTGTATCACTTTTTATCTGAAATTCAGATATTCATTTGAACCGGGTGCAAGAAGTTCAAAGTAAGTTTAAAATACAGCCTCAAAGCACATTTGACCATCTGAAGTAATGATTGCATTGTCCAGCACAGGGCATCTTGAGCGCAGCTTGGCCTTAAATTCATATAAAAATGTAATATTCGTTTATTTTTGGAAAAAGTGACAGCCCCACATATACAGTACAAATTCTGGGTGATAGTAGAGGTAACGTAAAGATGTTTTTACTTACCTGTAGAGATAATAGAAGAATGAGATCAGATAGAAGCCCAGCTTACACCACGACTCCTTCTGGCAGTAGTTGAGAATATCAGCGTTCATCACACTGACAGGATCATACATGACTTCTGACCCGTCAGCTGGCCGGTGAAAAAACCTGAGAAAGCAGAGCGGCTTGGCTCACTTATTTAGCAGAGAAACAGAAGCATGTCAGACAGCTGTTGTGGGACGGTACCTCCACAGATGGTACAAGAGCAGTGGGATATTCAGGCCCAGTGTGACCCACTCTCCGGCACACATGAACATCAGGCAGAAGAGCCCGTGGATGGAGTACTCCGGGACTACCAACTAACCAGAACAGACACAGAAAATCAGGTTATAGGTCTGCAAATAACTGAGAAAGGGAACTGTTTAAATGCTACTGCACAAAAAACTGTGATACTAAAGTCAAACCATCTGAATGCAGCTCATTCAGACTGTTCTGATCACTTAGTTTAATGTAGAAAGCACTCTAAATATCTCATATGTTTCTGGAAATAAACAAGATGTCTCTCTAAAGTATAAATAATAAAAAAACACCCACATAGAAAACGGTGAAATACATTAGCCTTTACTTCCGAATAGGATCGTATATTTAACACAGGTTCCTTTTTTAAATGTATCTGCTCTGTAATATTAATTAACACTGTTGATAGGGTTTGTTTGCAAGCTATAATTTACAGTCACACTAGTATATTACACACTGCTTTAATTGTTCAAACATGTCAGTTTTGAGGTCATGATTTTTTTCTGGATTTCCTTGCTATTGTCACGACAGTTCTCTTAACTGTTCTTTGAAGTTGAAATGAGGTTACATATAATGTACCTCTGTCAGTAATGGGGGTCCACTGCCTATTTGGACTTTCCATGCTGCCGTCAATATCAGCAGGCAGCAGCAGGCAGTGAGTCACTGCAGTGTGCCCCCGCAGTAATGGCGGCTCCACCAAAAGGTAGAACTCACAAATCAGCTGCTGTATTTGTCTGTACATGTGGTGTTTCTTGAACTGATGTGTTTTCCTGGTTGTAAAACCAAACGAGGATAGTGAGAGTTTTGCAGGTCGGAAAACGCTCATTCAGAATAACTGATGCAGCTGCACAGGTTGTTCAGTCTAGGTCTAATCTCACTCTGGCACTTGAACATTTTTAACTCTGTTTTATGATCTCCACCAACTCATACCCGCTAAAAGGCTAAAAAGCTCCCATTTTGTTCCTTTGTTATTTTCTAACCCTGTCTATTTCTCATTTGGTGTCGAGCAGGTATCGTACATACAATGAGAGTGAACCAAAACAGTCATTCTGTAAAATGGCAGTGAGACTGCAGTATTGGGTGATAACTCTCACACCAAGTTGACCCCATTCTCATGGCAAGTAGATGTGTGAATTAGTTTCTACAGGAAATGATCGATTGTAAATGCTGTAAAGAAATAACCACACTTAAATCATCCGCTTTGTTTGACACGACAGCCAGTAAAAGTCGCCATTGCCCCTGTGCTGATCGATGTTGTTTGCTGGACAAATACATCACCTCTGATCAGGTAGTGGTAATAACCCACTAGACTGTAGTGACAGGAACACAATGTCTTATTGCGAGATGAAGTAAAGCCATCACAGTGTCCTGCCCATTGGGAATGTCCTTGCATAATTATATTTGCACTGCTGATAATTGTGTTGAAAATTACACACGTCTAATTTATTTTTATGTAACAGAGTGATGGAGTGAGTGAGTGTGTGTGTCAGTGGCACTCAAAGCTGTAGTCTATAATTGGTTTCCAAAACACTTTTCATCTTGTTTGTTGGAATCCTCCTCACGTCCTGATAGCCATCAATAAAAAAGCCGTCAAGGGAAAAAAAAAAAATGAATAAAAGATCTGGTGTTTTCAGTGTTTTTCTTACAGGTGATTCTGTCACGGTGGAGTCGGTATGAATGAGCCTGTCCTCAAAGTACTCTCTCTCTCCACTCGGCTTCAGGCTGTGTTTTAATGTTTGTATAAAACATTGATTCATTACATCACCAAAGATTTTTAAATTATGTGGGAAATAAAGGATAAAACGTCAACATATATGAGTGGAC
Source organism: Solea senegalensis (assembly GCF_019176455.1). Taxonomy (NCBI): domain Eukaryota; kingdom Metazoa; phylum Chordata; class Actinopteri; order Pleuronectiformes; family Soleidae; genus Solea; species Solea senegalensis. Next base: position 14,497,127 of record NC_058033.1, read on the forward strand.
ACCTGTTTGATTGACATCTAGTATTGGTGTCTGTGAACGTCTCTTTTTAAAAACTAACATGGAAGCAGTCAAATCATAATGTCAAGGCTTCAAAACGAAATTGTTAGGCAATCGGAAGATGAGGTCCTCTTTGTACATAGGTAGGATGTATGAGTTACATAGGTGTTGTATAGTGTAGCGTGCCATTGAAAGCTATTGCAGTGGGTTTTCTTCTTTCCTCCAGAGCACTTCCTTTGTCGATGGCTATCTGGACATGAAGAGGATTTTAACACATAACATACAGACTCGAGCTTTAAGTTCCTTACAGCACACCACTGTGGAAGTACTTCATCAATAATTCAGTAGTGAATATTAGCAAACAAATGTTAATCAGGGACTTCATACTCATGCAGCCCCCCAATAATCAATGACTATTTATCAGTAAATGGGTACAAAGTGACCGCCACAGCACCACAACAGCTGAGATGGACTCTTGAGTTCTTTACCTGAAAGCCTTGACATGTGAAAAGAAATCTCATCACAAAAGGCACAAAGCCTGCACTGTATGATTGTTCTCCATGGCTGAGTGTCTGCAGAGCAGTGACGGTGGTGGGGATGGGCTGTGTGTGAGGTGAATCAGTGCACATTACAATAACCAAAGAAAGAAATTGTTAAGCTGTGTTTAGTCATCGGCCAACAGCAGGTTAAAAACACTGATTACTCACTCTGCGAAGCAGGTTGCAGATCCTCTCAATGTTGAGAATCCTTTCCCTCTGTGGAGACGATATAAAGAAAAGCTCAGATGTCTCACATGTCTCAGAAACATGTATATTTTCATCCATTTTTAGATCTCAGCAAGAACATGGTAATAATGGTAATGCTTTCTCATTTCTAATGTCATTTTCAGGTATTGGTCTCTTTGAACAGCAGCCATTTTGCCATATTTACAGCTGTAAATCATCACCAGTTGATGATTTACAGTTGTATTTAGCCTTCCCAGTTTCAGAGTGCATGGGGGTTCACTTTCACACTGTCCTGACTAACATAAATTGAACAAAGACATTGTTAATGTGATTAGACACAGTTGTGCCCTTTTTGCTAAAACATGTAAAAATGGCTGTTGTACAATGGTAAACAATGGTTAACTGTTTTTTTAACTGAGGGCAGAATTTAGGAAAAACATCTATATTCACGCGTCACCTCCCTCCACTGTTGACATCGCACAGCATCAACCTAGAAATATTGACTCAGAGTCAGCAACTAATTAAGGCTACCAAACAATAAATGACTAAATGGCGAATTTCATCTTAAACACTTGAGTTGTTTCCCATTATTTAGACATGGTACCACATCGTCGTAGCTACATGTGAAGCACTGACAGTGATGCATGGCGCAGCTCGTCGGCACTTTGTAAGCCTAACAGCTCTGAGTCTCCTGTGAGCCATGATGGAAGCTTCAATTATCAATTTTAGAAATGAAAGTCATCAATCTTCTGCTGCATTGACCATTTAGCTGCTCTAGGAGCTCTCATAGTGACGTTGTATTTGGGTGTCCATTGATTGGCTGGGAAATGAGATGTTGCGCTGCTGGTTATAGCCGTCACTTTTCAACAGCAGCAGTTAAAAAAAAAAAAGGCTAACAATACAATTTACTGTATTTCATGAAACAAACGTACATAAGATAAGCAGCATGCTACAGTTCTAGAGCCATATATACAGCCTGTTTTTATCATGTGTGACAGAAATACTCATTCTCTTTTTATGACACATTGAAGCATGTTTCTTAGTTACATGATCATGGCTTCCGGTATTAATCCCCATGTGGTGTGTTTTCCTTCAGCTGTAGCCATAGGCTACACCTTATATGAATCTGAGGCCATACATTCAAACTCCCACAGTCACCTGAAAGTCGAATTTGCCCTGGATCCACAGCCAAACTCTGGTTCTCCCTCCCCTCTGTTTTTTTTGTTTTGTATGTATTATTATTTTTTATTTTATTTTTGCTTTCTTTTCAGCACCACACCCTGAGCTTGTAAACTGTGCTGTGACAATTCGCACTTGGTGCTAAATCATTACACATATCATGTCTCAAAAAAGTATTAAGATTCGTACTTGAAGTTTGATTACTGTTATTATTATTATTAGAGTTATTACCATACTTGATGGCATGAAATTAAAAAAAATTGGAATGAGCTGAACCCATTCGTTCTGAGTAGTTAAAACATTTAATTTAAACAACATGGCCACACAGTGGTGTAGTGGTTAGCACTCTCGCCTTGCAGCGAGAAGACCCGGGTTCGAGCCCCGGTTGGAACAAGGGCCTTTCTACATGGAGTTTGCATGTTCTCCCCGTGTGTGCGTGGGTTCTCTCCGGGTACTCCGGCTTCCTCCCACAGTCCAAAAACATGCAATGTGGGGATTAGGTAAATTGAACACTCTAAATTTAGGAGTGAATGGTTGTTTGTCTCTAGTTGTGTGTGGCCCTGCGATGGACTGGCGAACTGTCCAGGGTGTACCCCGCCTATCGCCCGATGTAGCTGAGATTGGCACAGCACCCCCCGCGACCCTCTCGTGGAGGATAAAGCGGTTAGATGATGACTGACTGATTTAAACAACATTTCCATTATTTGTAAGACAATCTATAAATCTATTTATTTTTTTTATTTTTTTTTGTTATATATTGCCTGAGTTTCCTCCCCTGAGGGTGAATGTTGCTCATATTTACATTGGTAGTTTTTAAACTCAAGGACATTTATCGAAACACATCCATGTACAACACTTAACAGCACAATGCTGGAGCTGGCAGCTGCTTTTTGTACACTGTATTGTTTGTTATTGCTCATATAAACCATAGTTCCTGCCTTAAGTCTCTGCGCAGCCTCCCTGAGGTGCCACATTTTACTTCAAATCGCTCTGAATATTCAATGCTTGACACAAAAAGAGCAACAAATGCGGGGTGAGGACTGTTGTCGAGTTGCGATTAATAATCCAAAGAATTGTCAAGAATATGACTTTCTCTAAAGCGTTATTTCACGGTGAAAGGTAAAATACGGGGTCTTCATGGCATGATTCATATTTGAAGGCATTTTTAGTGGAAACTAGAGAAAAACACCAAGGCTGCTCAGTTTCCCCTGACTGTCAGTCCACTCATCATTACGGAAACCTGAATAGAAACCAACATAGACCTACATATAAAGTACTATTACTTTTTTTTCCAAAGCATTATTGGCATTATTAATAATAAAATTGCTAAAAACTCCACATTCTCACAAGGTTAGCAATCGTTTCCATAAAACTTTTGGAATTTTGCTGCTTACAAACAGACACATACAGTATAAACAAACAGACCAAATAATTGTGCTTTTCATCTTAGTCAACCAGCAAACACTGTATTGATGTTACACCTCCCTCTGAGACTATAACCATGATTCATGGCCAGTAGAGTAAACCTACATTAGGCACATGTTCATTCTCTTCCATTTCTGCAACATTTACTGCTTTAATCTGTTTTTCTAAAGCCGCTTTCACACTAAAATGAGTACCTGGGATTTTATAACCTGGGTGAAGCTGTCAAAAGAAAATATAGATGCATGGAGAACAAAACAAAGTGATAATGTTACAGTGGTTATTATTTTTCGTCTTTAACTTCCCTTGCAAAAATAGAGCAGAAAAAGAAGAAATATGCTTGTTCACCCGGGTATTACATTCACACTGGTGTTGGTCACAGCTGAAGCTGAAACCAACATGCATTGCAGTGTAATTTGACCTGAGAGTGAATGCAGATTAAACACATCTCCACTGGTGTAAAGCCAATTTAAATGTAGGATTACATTTTTTTCTATGTGGGTTGTTAGACACAGCAGTTGAGTGAAAACAATTATTATTATTATTTTTTTTTTGTTAAGGCTGTTGCAAATCAATATTTTGTTTTCCAGTTTATTGACTTGGGAGAGACTGGTAACATCACATCCTGATGGATCATGTCATTTCTGAGCACTTCCACATGTTGACATGTTGACATCAGTTAAGATGACAACTTTGCGTTGTCTGTTACAGAAAGGAACACCTGTGCTGTGTAATACAGGCCAGTACAGCCTTGATACAAACACGGCTGTGAGGAAGCTTTCAACTGCGTGTAAAGTGATGAAAAATATCTCTTCTGACTTTGTCACACCACAGGAAAATAAAATGTGTTACTAACCACCATGCCAAATTAGAATAATTAAAAAAGGTGCTAAGTGTTTTAAAATCATGTAATAATTAAACAACATTCTCTGCTCTGAGACGTGAGGTGGATGGGTTCCACTGGAAAAGCCAAAAGACATAAACACACACACACATTTTACCGCAGCCCAAAGCAGGTGAATGTTGCCATTTGTCAGTTTTTTCACAGAATATAAAAGTAAACATTTCGGTATCAAACCTCTTGTTTAACGTACATGTAGGGAAGCGACGTTCAACTGCCTTTGGTGACCCTAGGCCTGGTCGTAACACATACACGGTTTAGTGGGGACCAAAGCAGATGTATGTAGCTGTTGTTCAGTGTTTGTACAGCGTGTTATTAGCTACAGTCCTGCTATCTCTTTTCTCCCTCTTTCAGTGGTCACTGCAACCTCACAGGCGTCTGCTCTTCCGTGTGCTTTTTTTTCTACTTAATTTCCTCTTTAAGAGTGGCTGCTGGGATTGGCACCAGCAGCCCCTCGACCCTCATGTGGAGGGTAAAGCGGACAATAGATGGATGGATATAAGGATAACCTCCCGTGTTTGCTTTACATGCACTTTAATGTAATGGACACACTTCAGTTGATTCACACTTCAATCTCTCCATCTTCATCTGAGGAAGGAAAAATAACACATCCTCTTTGAACTAAACAGTCGCAGTCGTGTTTGTGCCAGAGCTGCTCCTCTTGATTGCAATATTGTGTTTCTTACAGGTATTTTTCTGTTTTTTTTGTCCACCCCCCTGCATCTGACGTGCCTCCACACTCCCACAGTCTGTTTTCGCAGTTTACTCTCCCACTCCTCATCACTCTCAGGTTCAGATCATTCCTAGAACATTAGCTAACTTGTGAAAAAGGCATTCTCAGCTGCTGTTAACTTGCTACATGAATAATAGCACTCACTATTGACTCACTGTAATGTTATCAAAGAACCTAACACTGTATATTACAGTACAGTAACAAAATGTTACTGATGACCTAAAAATGCCAACATAACATGGTTACTATAATATAGTAACATGTTTAGGTCATATCCTGGTAATTGTCATGGTCAGTCTCTTATGTCCCACTCTATATTATTTACTCTTTTACAGAATTACTACACACTATTACCATACTGTTACTGTACCATAATGTAAAGTTACCAGTATATACACAAAAGAAACTTGCACTTACATTACAACAGGTTGCAATGTTTTCAGTATTATTAGTAGTATTAGTAGTAGTATACCTTGTGTACCTTCACTTACTATGTTACAGACACAGACACACAGGCATTGTGTGTCTCATTGTAACAAAAAGCAACTTCACTTGTATCAGTCTCATAAATTTCATAAATGCTCAAAGCAAAGGCTGCCTGACTGGATTAATAGGAATTTGTTTTATAAATGTATTTGTACTATACAAATATTTGATGTTGAAAAATGAATACAGAGGTTAAACAACACTGAACAAAACATATGAAAGGTCCTAATCCAAATTCACAATAAATTAATTCTTGATTATTTTTTTTTGATGATTATTGACAACAGAAAACAGCTCACTGTGAGTTCTCAATGTTTAAAAGCCTATTTAAAACATGAATGAGGAGTCTGGTTAAACTAAATTTAACTTTCCTCCTGTCTGGTCTAATCTGACAACTTTCTTAGGGTATAAATACTGTCTTTTTCACAATATGCTCATTACTCCTTTGGATGGGCATGAGTATTTGATTGTTCAATGATTTGCTTGATTCTAAAAGGTCAATCAGTTACTGTGACTTTTCATAATATATTACAAAGACGCAAAGCAAATGTTTCATCACTTGTTGCACTTGAAAACAAATCTTTTTACTCCAGTGACTCCCTAATTTGTGGTGCATCCATTATCACTATGTGGCAGCAGCAGCAGCAGCAGTAGCAGCAGCAGCAGCAAGCCTGTCTGACTTTATGCTTGTTTGCAGAAGTGAAGTTTACGAGGTTTCTTGAATGCACCGTGAAGCTGCTCATCTCAACTCAACACACTGTAGATCCCACAGAAGTGAGTAAATTACTAGGGTCTTTGAATGCATTTCATTAGCTACTGTTATTTTAGCACACTGTGAATCCTGCATTGCTTTCACTAGCTCTCATGCGCTGGAGTTTAGAGTGAATGGAAATGAATGGGTGAGACTATATTATGTTCATCTAACAGATAGGAAACCTTCCTATAACCTTACCTACACATCCACAATCTTCCAACCACCAACTATGGCAGTACCATATCCTATCTTTCACTATAGAAAATGACACGGATATAAATAATTAGAATAAATCAATCTAAAAATTAAGTTATATATCTGAGCACATTTTAATTGACACTTTAGAAATAAGGGAGTGTTTAGTCAACACTGGAGAAAGGTTAAGGTGAAACCCTCAGTTTGTTCTCACTGTTCACTGTGAATCACAGAAATGTTCCTCTTGAAATTGACAGACAGAAGGGATCTCTGTCTGTGCATGCGAGGGTTTGATCACTCTTGAAAAGAAATGAAACAGCAGGCTTCTTACCGCTCTGGTGGGATTGCTCTGATCAATGGGGTTTTTGAAGTCTGTGCGGAGCTCATCAAACGCGATGATCTGAAAAAGATAACAGGCATTTGTTGTCCCTTAGTTACTTTTTAAAATCCAGTGCCAGTGCCAGTGCCACACATCTAAATGTCTATTTGGTACAACTGGTCTATTCAACGCTTACACTTCTATGCCTACATTTTTTTTCTACACACCTTACCTCATCCTGCACAGCTGCAGCCACACTGCTCACTTTGCTTGAACACACATGGTGATTAAATAGTTAATGTGTAATTACTTACTGCCTCATTCTTCCCCCTTTACACTCTAGATTAGCTCCTCTTGTTTTTACACAATGTGTCTTTAGCGGTTTCTTTTTACTCGAACAAACTTCTTCTTCTTCTTATAATGGCGGCTTGCATCCATGATGTTCCACAGATCCTCCTGGTGGAGTGTTGTTTTTGAATGTGACCAATCTCCATTTAATGAGCCTCATAGCAGTAGGAAATATAATTTCTTTGAGTTGCCTCTTCACATTAGGGAGGTCCCTTCACTGCGTGTTTTTGAAATCTCACCTTAAAAACACTCTTCTTTCATGACTTCCATTGCAGTGTGAGGTGTAGCCTGTATTTTGCTTTACTGTTGTTGCATTTTTTATTGGGGTGTTAGTGCTTTGTACTTTTGAGGTGAGATGTTTGTTCCCATGTTCTACATCTTTTCTGAAGGACAATTGCCAACTGTGTTATTTTAAAAGGGCCCTGTAGAGAACATTTGAGTGGATAAATGAAAGGTGGGGAAAGATGTGACACATTTACATGAAATCCTGAATGATTTCATTTCTTTTTGCCATTTTAGCAAAACAGATGACACCATGTTAATGTTCAGCACTGGTAGCACTCTAACTGCTCCCTGTGAGGAGGCTTTGAGTGGTAATTTTTCTACCCAGTCCGCTTGATTAATTGTCTGTAATAATTATAATTCTTCCTGCATAGACCACCAGCTGCGCTTATCATCAGTCCAGCTTTTAAACAGCAAGCGTCACTAGCAATGGCTCATTGAAAAGCAATAAATACAACAGGTACTATTTGCAGATAAGTGAGCATCAGCGTCTGACTCGTGACAGCGTCTGATATTATGAACTCTCTGTTTGAGCAGAAACAGTTTGGTAATTCCCCTCCGCATGAGTCCATAAGGCTCTCCCTCGTCTTCTTTCACACTTAGCTCTGTTGTAAACAGATGCAGTTTCCATGGCAACATTGCAAGCCCCTAAGTGGGCACCATGGTTACTTCACAGTGACTCTGATTGGTGGAGAACCACATCGAAGTGGGGTGCCATACCCTCCTGGTGGAGGCAGACATGGTGGAGGGAGGGGGGGGGAATCGGAGTTTGATGAGCGTTTCAATAACACGCTTGAGTGCTGAGCCAGACGCACACTTCTCCTCATCTCCTTCACACGCAGACACACTGACTGACTCATAGTCTCACCCACTTAGTCAATTGGTGCGTTAGTCATTTCAAGTCATATAATTATATATTTTTTTGTGTTTTGCATTGTTCCTGCATCTATATACTGATGTTAAAGGTGAGAGATCGCCGCTTTAGTGTTTGTGCTGTCTGTACAAAGCTGGTGCATTGATCCCCAGCACATTTCTGTGCAAATAGTGCTCAAAATGCCACAGGCACACAGATTCTCAACAGTCCTGTGGCCAGATTTATGATCGTTGTGTTATGTCACCTCCCTACACTCATTACATGCAGTTTGCCGGAGCCTGAACACTTTGTTTGAGGAACACTTTATTGCCAGTGCTCTGGGATCATGAGAGACAGAGCCAGCTGGAATCTGTCTTTGTGTCAGACGTACTATGACTAGTGGTAGACTGCCATTTACAAGAATCATTAGATGCACAGATGATGATATAAATGTCCAGTGTGTAAGACTCAGGCCCAGTCCCATTTCTCGTGTCCCTTTTCCTGTAATTACACAGGGTAGTGGTTAAATTTAGCCGTACTGAATGGGATGTCCCTTTAAGAACGAGACACCACATGTTTATGTTGGAGATTCAACATACCACCATCAGTTACCAGTTTATGATATGTACAAAAGATAGCAAACACGTTCTTTTGTGTGTTTGTATGTGTGTAATCACTTTTTCATGAAATTTGTTAGTTTTTCCATTTATATATGTTGTTTTGCTTTGCGGAGGCTGCCCTCTTGCACCGCCGCCATGTTTTGACAGCAAAAACCAGCCATGGCGTGTGTTTTGTGTTTTGAAACAGAAGCTTTCTGCATAAAGGGAGATGAATGGCATCCTCTCGTCGTTCCCCGATGCTTGTGGGGAAAAGGAGTGGTGAGCGGAGGAGTCCGCCATTTGTTACCATCTGCTGTCTCACCATTAGATGTCACAAATTCTTACACACCGGTACCTTTAAGGTCCCATGCGTTTAAGAGTCGTCACACTTCTCCTTCAGCTACGCGATGCTCCCGCCACCAAAATTAATTATAATTCAACTACCTGTCTTAAAAGCTTGTTTGAAATGGGAAAAGGGAACAAAATGTAATTTAGTGGCTTTTAAGAGGTCAGGCTGTCTCGTCAAGAACAAACAACACCATTTTGGGAAACATGCTGCAGCATATCATTATCTCTAGAGGACCTGAGCAAGGTATTTGTGTGTGTCTGTGTGTGCATCTGTTCTTGTATTTGTTACCTCCTAAAGAGCTTTTCTGGCATAAACACTGACCTTGTCAGGACTATTAGACTTCTGGGACAGAAGGAGACCAAAAGCTGGTCCTAATGAGGCAGAACCTTATCCCTGAGGAACTGGATAAGTTTAGGGCTAGTTAAGGTCAATATTAGGCATTAGCTGGTTATAGTTAAGGTTAGGGATTAGGCTTTGTCTAGACCAGTGGTGTCATTTAATGAAGCACCTCTTTACAAAGCATATTAAAAAACGACCTGAAATTTCTTGAGAACAAGAAGTGCAATTTCAACAACATTTATGTCTATGTTTACCATTTACACATGCGTGCATTACAACCTACAGATCACAGTGGATCTACAAAGGCACAAAACATTTAGTCACAGGTATCTGGAACTGAAAAATATGGTATTTGACTGCGAAATGTTCACAAATTCCAGCCCACGGGCCATGTTTCTCCCCCCTGGTCTAGACTGGTCTGTCCAACTTAATGGAAGTCAAAACAGTGTCCTAAGAAAAACATCTTTGCAAACCTGTGTGCGTGTTACTGTCAACTGACAACTGTGGGTGCATTATGGTTGTCTGCCTGCGTGGGCTGGTGCGTGGTTGTTTTCAGGCTCTACATTTTTGTGCCCGTTTTAAGTTTCAGTGAGTGTGTGTGTGTGTGTGTGTGTGTGTGTGTGTGTGTGTCCATTGTGCACAGTGCCACTCACCTGCCATATGACAAAGAAGATGAGCGCAGCGCACAGCACCAAGGTGAGCATGTAGCAGAAGGCCGCAAAGGTGAACGCCATGGCCGAGCCAGCCAGTCTTAACGGTGAGACGTGTGAATAGAGACACACGAGACAAAACGAAGAACTTCCTCCCACCTGTCCTTAGCCTCTCTCTGGCTATGGCTCACTCTCCCTTTTACCTTTTGTGGAGGTTATTGTCTTCCCCCCTTTGTGTTGTCCAGTTAGGTTAAGTTCTCAGTTACGATCAATCATCTGCCTGACTTCTCTTCCACTCATGCTGTGTCTTTGTGCCACTTTGTACAGCTCTCTCTAAACAGCACGATGACCCCCCTGTGCTCGCTTTGATTTAGGAAGCACTTATATGAGTCAGTCTTTTTGACTGACACAGGTGTCTGTTGTTGGCCTGGTGCACCTCTTTTTTTTTGAGTCTCTGACAGACAAAATGTCTGTATCCTCCCCCTCCCTGTAGTTTCTCTTGACTCAAAGCCTACACGTACACATTTGCTTCTCAAGTGTCCGACAGACACGCTGACAACAGAAGCACAGGATTCTTGTCGATAGTGAGCACAGTAAGTGCTGTTTTCAAAAAAGATTATTGTGGTTATTGTTTAAGGTGGTTATGGCTTGTAATGTGGTCAGTAGTTTTTCATATGGCTTCATCATTTCATCTGTTGCTCCAAATCAAGAGCATGCTTAATGACGCACATGTCTAAATCATAGTCGAATGTAAACAAACATAGCTGCGGCGTATTACTTACAGAGACAGTCTCTTTGCGTGTTACTTATTGTATTACAAAAATGTTAAGAAAAAAAATTAAAGAAATGATGTGAGGCAACGAATATTGGAACTGGGTTACAGTTCAAATGACTATATAACATTACAGTGCCAATATCACACATTTAAGAGGACAGATATAAGATCAGAGTATAGTTTCAATTAATTAGCATGGATCAATACCTGGACTGGTCTTAACATCGAGTGGAAAATACCTGTGTCTGGTTGGAGACGTGTCTGCCACTGTACAGTCCACTCTTTCCTTGTCTCTGTCAATTTGGGTCGACACCATGTCAGAATGCTCTGCTCTGCATCTTTCCCTCAGAAGCATCCCTCAAATTCTCCCCCAAAAATAACAAAAAAGGCATTTAGATCTGCCTCTGCTGACGAGCAGAATAAATAACTCAACTCCGAGGGAGATGTGGAAAAAAAAATGAAAGAAAGGAAAATGGAATATGTCACCAGAAACCTGCAGAACATCTACATGTGAGACACTTTTACGCTGCTTTTAAAATGTTTCCTTCTCTTAGGCAAAAATCTCCACAGCCCTCAGGAGTCATAGGTTAATTAGTCCACCTTTCTGTTGTCTCCTCTTTCTTATTTCCTTTCTTTCTAAACCCCACTGTCTTTAGTGCTCTTCCCGGAGATTTTTAAAAACAGACCTGAATGTGTTTCCTGAGTCTACTGTCTCCGTCTCTCCTCTATTTCTCAGACTGCGAGAGAAATATTTCTATCACGCTTGATGTTGTAACAGTCGACCAATAGCATCACTCTGTCTCCCTCCCTCTCTTATTTGCTCTCTCCTTCCTCTCTCTCCTCCTCTCTGTCCATCAGTCTCCCTCTCTCTCTCTCTCTCTCTCTCTCTCTCTCTCTCTCTCTCTCTGTCTCTCACACACATTTATACATTTCCATAATCCCTTGTTCCCCAGAGAGTGATGAGGGGGCAGGGCAGGCTGCAAATGTTTCTCCTTTTGTCTGTATCTCTGTCTTTCTCCATCACTCTCCCTCCCACTGTCTCTCCCTCTCAACAAAGCCCTCAATCATTATTCAGTTCATGAAAATGTATGTTCTGTTATGTCTGAGGGTGTTGCTCTCACTCACCTGTCATTTCTTTTATTTTTCCGCTCTATTAGCTTTTCACTCAACATCGGTGACATTGTTCATTTTAAGTTCATCCCCTCATGTGTAATTTTTACAAACCACTTATTGCACGTAATATTTGAAAACATTGCAAGACTTTTTTAATCTGTGTACCACTTATTCTTCACACAATTCTGTACAGATGCTGAAGTCAGCAGCCACTGCTTCAGGGAAAAGCCAAATAACACAATGATCACCAAAATGTCAAGGTGACAACTTTTATTCCAACACACTCGCAACCTTAAAAGTGCCTCAATACCCCTTGTTACCCCATTAGAGCTGCAACTCATGATTATTGTCATAATCGATTATTTTAATTATTTTAATAAGCAATCGCTTGGTCCATAAAATGTCAGAAAACGTTAAAAAATTTTGATCAGTGTTTGTCAAACCTGGAGATGAGGATGTTCTCGAATGTCTTGTTTTGTCCACAAACCAAAATGAATTTTTTTGAATGATTTCTTTGTTATATGGGGCAAAAAAAATTAAGAATATATTCACATTTAAGAAGCTTAAACAATCAGAAACCTTGTTTTAATGATGCAAAAGCTTCAAACCGATTGTTTGATTATCAAAATGGTTGACGATTAATTTAGTAATCGATTAATCAAGTAATTGCTCACTCCTTCCACACCAAAGACCAAAAAGAAAACGAGGAATTTTACAGCACAATACATCAAATGCATTCATTTGTCACTTCTGTGTTTGAGATCCCTCATTTAGAGTTACCTAAATTACACAAACGTTCCAAAACAAGACAGCAGCAGATGAGCAACTTTTGTGTCCCTTTGACCTTAAAATGCTGATTTACTCCATGGAGTTTGATGCTGGAGAGTAAGCACAAACTTCCGTTTCTAGCCAAGACTTCGGTAGGTGTAAGGTTTACTAGTTGAGCCTGTTAATCGTCGTTTTTTTTTCTTGTTTTCCTGTCTCTGCACATCATACATCCACACAACCTCAACTACCTTAAAGTGAAAGTGATCATTGTTGACACATTTATTGTAGCAGGATGTTATTGAACCAGGTAAGGCCTGACTTTTACGAAGCCAGCACTTCATTTGCAGCTGATAAGAAATAAAACACAACAGACAGGAAGACAACAAAGTGGAAGTATTGGTGCATCGTTCTGTTTTCTAAGCTGTTTTCACACAGAGCATTGAAGATTCCCAGGGGAATTCGATTTGGAATTTGTTCTAGGACCAGCGGGTAAAAAGAGCAACGGTATTTTTGCCCTGCTCAATGGAATTCTTTTAAACCTGTAAAGAGAGCCATCTGGTAGAAAGAAGCTGAAGATTGTTTGAGAATATTAAGAGACTGCATATTCAGTATATAGAGGGAGTTTACCCAACATGTACATTTACACCATATTTGCCACCTGGGATCCTTTATTTGCACTAATCTGACCTGTGTCAAACTTGCTATGGTTGATCCTTTCAATCGTTTTAACCCAACATGTGTCTGCTTTTGCCTCCAGCAGGTACAGAGTGGTACTTCAGGAGCTGAATTTGTGCTTGTGCATGGATATTGTCCAACATCTGATTGATCTGCACTCTTTTATTCTCTCTTCACCAACCCTTTCCCTCTTCTTTTCTGGCTGGAACTAATTTATTACAGGGCCCTAAGTTTGCCAACAAAAACATTCTTCACTCCATTACACCAGCACCAGCAGCCTGGATGGCTGACAAAATGCAGGTTGGCTCCATTGATTCATGCTGCTACCACCAAATTGTGACTCTGTACCATCTGCATGCCTCAGCAGGAATCCAGATTCATCACGCCGGGCTCCTTTCAGTGAGCATACACTGCACACTCCCATTCCCTGTTCTCGACTGACTGTTTGTGTCAAGGTTTGATGTGCTGTGCATTCTGAGATGCTTTTCTTTTTCGTGCCACAGCTCATGATCAAAGTCCCGGAGATTACTTTCCCCCCTTGATTCTGATGTTTGATGTGAAAATTAACTGAACCTGACCTGACCTGTTGGAGCAGGATTTAATGCATTGTTACTGCTGCAGGGTGATTGGCAGGTTGCACCAATAAGCAGCTGCAGTTATTACTGATGATGTTATGAGAAGTTTATCAGTTATTAGGTTAAGTATTAATCTGTTGTGAAAAGTGTTTCCCAAACTTTTGTCATGGGGACAAACCACTATGACACGTTTCACAATGTAAATCATGATGGCAGATTTGTGCATAATTACAATTAAATAACATTTTTGACTATTTTACTGCCTAAATGTTATGTTAGTATATTGAGGCTGATAGCTGATACTTTGTCATGGAACTATGATAATATCCGGGTTACAGCACAGAGCAACAAATTGAAGGTTTTCATTCATTTGGGTTAGTGTGTTGTAAGTGTTTGGGGGATCCCCTACAGTCTGGCCAAACCATATGTTGAGTGAATTTTTCATGTATATTATTGGAATTACATTTGAAATATTGTGTCGCAACAGTGACTCAGCTGATGTTGCTTTTATCCAATTGTTGTTTAGCCTTCTTTAGCAGGAGCAGTTAAAAACAACTTCAGTGGTTTGGTGCCTGATAGAGGAACCTCAGTTTTTACACAATCTGGATTTAGCTGCTGTAGTCAGTTGCATTAATGAGGTAATCATTCGTGATACGTTAGTTTAAGTCTTCAAATTAAACTCCTGCATGGATTTTATATGTAGGTGGAAGATGCTGTCCATGGTGCTGAATGATATGGGCTGAAATTCAAAGGCAGCCTGTGACAAATACTGCATATTTGCTGCCTGGACGACACTGGACTAAATGTGATGTTGTGTGTATATTGACCTTAAAATGAACCAGACGTATTATGGGATATGAAACCATACAATACAATCAAAAAGGGATTCAAAAAATTGTAAGAATATTGTAAGAAGAAAAGAATAAACCTAATTTGTAGCAGTAATGAACTTGGTTTGTTGTTAATTTAAGACACTAGCCATTTTAAATGTATTCTATAACTTTAATAATTATTGTCAAGTTTGACAGTGGTCCACTGATCAAATTAAAACCACAGCTCCATCAACAATTGGTTATAAAGATAAGATGGGGGAGAAATTTAAATTGGTAGATCAGCACAGAGGCATCATCATAAAATAGCGATTTCCGTAGGATGTAATACACAGTGTTTTTCTCTTTTAAGCCTCTATCCACTAGGGATGAGCATTTTATAAAAAGTGTTTACAATGTTTTCAATCTTGGTGATCTAACGGTCACATTAGTGAGCAGCAGACTGTGTACGTTTTAGTAGATGTAGCAATAATCTCAGGCACCAGCTTGAAAAAGGGAAGAGCACTGGAAATGCGCACGGACCAGGAGTGTCTGTACACATGCTGCGGTAAATAATCATTCCTCATGTTGAAACCTACAGGGTTCTTTTTTTTTTGTACTCGCAGTCACAACCCACTGAGCATTTACTTGCTGTTTTTTCATTAGTGGGTTTAGACTCCCCACTAGTGGTGAAAGCATGTGACTGTAAGCACTGATTACTTTCATGTTCATGTATGTTACACTGCAGAAGGTCACATGAAAACCTCACAATACAGCAGAAAAAATGACAGCTAATGCATTTCTATGAACATGAATATTACTGACAATGTGCCCCGATATCTAGATAATGCTTTTCATCAAATGACAGTTGTGTTTTAGATTGATGAGCAGCAATAATGACATGTAATGTAATGTAATGTTTTACACATGCATGTAAGTCTCTCTCTCTCTCTCTCTCTCTCTGTGCATGTGATCCACATAATGATAATGGGTGGCATATTACTGCGAATAAAGACCATGACGGATATTTAAATTGTCCACAAGATGGCAACAAATGAGAAGCAGGGCGACAGTGACACAGATGCTCACATTAGGTGTCTAACAGCGGCACTGATGCACCGATGAGTCACTCTCATAAACTAAACGTTAAATAATTGACGGCCTTTTCAGGCGTCCTCGCTTAAAGAGAAAAACAAAACACCGTCACTGACTGTTTAGAGGAGGGACTAATTGAAATGATAAATTATTAATTATACAAATTATACATTCATCCATCCATCTTCTACCACTTTGCTGTGGCAATCTCAGCTGACATAGGGCCATAGGCGGTAATGTAAAATGGTGTGTTTACCATTAACTTGGTTTATTGTCCCCAGTTTCTGTACATTTGCATGTCTCACTTTGGAGATGTCTGACGGTAGCAGGCTTCTGCTGAAGTGGGCTTCATTGCATTTCATACTTTTGAATCTCCTTTGTGGTGGTAGGAGTTGGCTTTAATGTTGAATTGAGTAATTGTACAGTAATTATGCTTGATTTGAATATATTATGTTCACAATTTAGGTTTGAACAACATGTCTTTTGCCTGTTTCCTGCAAATGAGCCGGTTACTTCTAATTGTGTTCATGCAGCGTGATGAGCTGTTGCAATAAATATCCTGTAAATTAGCATCCTCAAGAATTGCAAATCACCCCGTGGTCTGACATATTAAGCAAATGATTCCACAGTCGTATCATTTCACATTTGCGCACTATTGACTCAGGAATCTGAACCGTATTACTATGAAGAGGGAGAATAGGAGCGTGTTTATGAACACTGTGTGTTACACCACTTCATATTTCAAAGTATGTTTTTTTTTTATGGCTTGTGATTTTATTCTGTTGGTTTTGTCTGATGCTTTTATTCTTGTGGTTTTATGATGTCTTCCATTTTATGTTTGTATGTCTGCTGCTGTATACTAATGGGTCCAGCCTTGTTGAGCTTTATTGTCCCAATAAGGACAATAAAGTATTATTATCTATCTTCTGTATATCTATCTATCTATTTAGCCCCAGATACCTGAAACATAATTATATATGGCGATAAGACTTAAAGAACTGTTAAAAAACTGTCATCAGTGTGAATGAAGTCTCCAGTCTGGTGGCAGCTGAAGCTTGAGCAGTGAACAGCCGAGGGCAGTGTTTCGTGGGGTTTGGCATATCGATATCAAAGACGGTCTCAGTGGTACGCGCAGGCGTGTGGATGTCAACAGCTATGCCACCAATACACTTTGAGATCAATGTGATATCTCCTGCTGCTCCTCTGGCCCCAAATGAAATGTTTTCTCTTCTAACAGCTTTATTGATCACCTTTAACGATGGTGGTGAGGATCAAAGACGTTTACTGTACCCAGACATCTCAGTGTTTCTGTTAAAAACCTGTTGTTGGTTTTTAAAAGTCCACATTCTCCACCAGTCACATATGCAGGACACAGTCATACATTGTGTCCTGCATGTAGGGCTGATATCTGAACTTTGATGCAGATTCCTGAACAATACTTTGTTGTTAAATCAGGGTTAGTCAAACTGGTGGCCGGGGGGCCACATGCGGCCCTCCAATTGATTACATGCAGCCCGCCCACGAAAGTGCTGTGCCACAGCTGCCAAGCAAGGTGATGTAATATAAGACTAACTATATATGACATTCAGTTGTAATTATTGCTTTATTAAATGTATTACACTCAACATTAAATGACATGCATTTAAGCTGTTTTCTATTTATTTCACTGTTTTTGTGCATCATAAATATGTATTTTATTGTGAAGTGTACATCATTTTATATCAAAACAAGCAATTTAACTTTGAAATTCTGTTTAATAACATTATGAATATCTTATATTGCCCACCCGCTACTGAACAGTTGTGACTTTTTTCCACTTTAATTTTCTCTAGACCGGCCCCCTCCTGACCAGACTACATGCTCTTTGGCCCCCAGGTCATTTCAGATTGACACCCCTGCTCTGAATGGTAAAAGGTCTGTATTTATATCATGCTTTTCTAGTCTTGATGACCAAAGCTTCTTTACACTACAATTTTACCATTCACATATTCATTATGCAGTGCTTTTTCTATCACTCATCTTTTAAACCCATTCACCCCGTGGGTACTCAGCAGGAATCAAACCCAAAACCTTTGATTTGAAAGACGGCTTGCTCAACCACTCACCGACCCCCACAATTCCAGTCCATCGCAGGACCAACATGCACACTCACACACTCACACCTATGGTCAGTTTAGAGTGTGCATACATGTTCTCTTTATTCCTCATTTTTCATTATTTGCTGACACAAGAGTATTGAAGTTCAATACCCAACACTGAAGAATGGTGGAGTGGACTGGTGCTCGGAGAACAAACCTGTCTCTGGACGCTGGGAAGACCGAGGAGCTCATCATCAACTTCAGGAGATCCCAGGTTGAGGTCCAGTCACAGAGTGGAGAGGGTGTCCAGCATTAGACTCCTGTGGGCTCAGATTATCAACACACCTCACATTATATATATATATATGTATAAAGGGTGCAGACCCCTGGTCTTTTCTGTTCTGTTCTATTCTATTTAAATATACATGGGACCAAGGAGAACAGAGGCCACCACCACAGAGGCCACCCAATTCTTGAAGATCAGTCTTCAAGATTGTGATGGTAGCCGAGGGTGCGCTGTTGAGTGGGTGTGGGTTTGGCCAGGAAAAATCAGAGGCAGAGTGAAAATATGGACATAAAGTTTTATTCAGGCTTGAGTGAGGAAAAAAAATCAAGCATTAAGTGTCCATGGGTAAATTCAAATAAATCAATAAAATTAAAAAGGAACAAAAGTAAATCAAAATTCGGCACAAACTCAAAAGTCAGCAAAAACGATAACAAAATTCGAAATCCGCTCATAATCAAATACTCCGAGTCACAGTTGCTCACATGCAACAGGGTCAAGACCAACTGACATACACTGGACACACAAACATATAGCAGGTGGCCAGCACCATTTACATTTAAGGGGGGAACATATAACCAATAATTAATACATAAATAACAAGACAGTCTCTAAACCAAAGTACATGTTCTTAGTTGTCAAATGGAGACAGATTTACAAAATAAATAACAATGGAACAGGACACATCACAGAGGGGGTTTGATCAAGACCCACCTCTGTCATCCCTATGGTCATACTGACTGTGGACTAAGCCAATTAGGCCCGGAAACAAATAAATGTTCACGTTTCTGGCCGGCTCATTTTCGCTGCCGGACAGACGCGGTCAGACTGCGGACCACAACAACGCCTCCAGCGCAACCGGTAATCCATGTCCATGTCCGGCTGCTCCGCACTCGCCCGCGGAGCCGAACTTAATACTAGCTCAGTCTGTACAATAACTTCTCTCTTTAGGGGTCGCCACAGCAGATCATCAACTACCAATGGCTCTATGTTTATAATAAATCATATTTAATTACACTAAAAGCTGGGGTTATGAATTTCCCTCACACACATGCATTATCTATTCAATGAAGATTTTATGGCCTTATTGTTCACTATAGAGTGGACATTATACTACAGTATTTTTGTCATTGTTAGGACCACAAAACCAACTCAACATCCAGAGTTACAAAGTAGAGCTGTCACCGTAGCAACGCAAACAACTCCGCTGAGGTTGCTGTGACCACAAATCAAATGTGTTGTGCCCTGCGGACGCTGCATCATCTGCAGCGTCAAAAAAATACAATAACACTGGGTGGGCTACCCAGTGTTATTGTATTTTTTTGATTTATATTTTGCACATATAATTAAAAGACCCATGCAGTTCAGTTTTGAGTTTATAGGTAACATTTTTAGTTAACTTTATTTATGGGTAACATTTTTAGTTGTGAATAATCACTGTGATTCTTTCTGTTTTGCCTTAGATTTGTGAGTTGGCAAGACCTGAAGCCTGTGGGAGATGGACCATAAAAGGGCCGTCCACATGGGGTCAGGAAGCCAATAGATTGATAAAACTGATTGATTTGTTAAAGCGTCAGTATTGTTATTGTTAATCCCCCCGGGGGCTCTGTTATATAGTCCCTTAGTGACGTTTTGAAGCGGTTATTCGTTGTTTAGTTGAATCCTTTATTGGTTATTCTGTAGTTGACCTCACATTTTCTGTAGCTTTATTTTCTGTTTGAATTACTTTTGTCTTTGTACACTCTCACAGTGCAGACAAATATAGAAGACAGCTTCATGCAACATCTAATCAGAATAACTAGTTGCAGATGAGGATTAAGATTTTGGTTTGTATCCAGTTTTTCTGTAAAGAAGAGTCAGCACTGTAAACACCAAAAAAACATTTTTTAGGTAAAAGCCTGAGGCTGATGTTACCAACATGAAAGAAATGTATTAATCTGACATTTAAATGTTTCGTTAGTTATAATAAAATCACACCACCATTACTCATGACCTGCTCTTCTGAAAGGCAAACCTTTATTATCCTAATGTGTTGAGTTATATTTCTGTCTTTCTTTATATCTATTTTCACTTTCGGAATAACTGATTGTTGACTGATTGTTTTGCTTGTTTCGTTTGTTAATCACAGACAAACGTTTTGCAGAAGACCAGTTTAATTTTACAATTTTTGACATGAAGATGCAAATTATTTGAAGTACTAGTGTGACTAGTGATAGTGTTTAAGGGTGCTGTCCATGGTTCTGAATGTCAGGAAGTGAAATGTGAAGCTATATAGCCTGTGACAGTTATTGTATATTATTTTCTGACTGGATTACACATGAGAATGTGATGTGTGGATGTTGATCTTCCAATGAACCATCAGTCCTATGGGCTATGAAACCATACAACATAATTATGCTTCCGGGATTTGAAAAAGGTGACGTAAGAAGCAAATAATATCTTGAATATCTTGAACTGAACCATCAACCAACCTATAAGCACATATTGTATATCGTATGACTTGTTCTTTGCAGTTATTGCAATCTAAGTTAGTTTTCATAATAAATGTATGGATTATCTGTTATCATTTACTAAATGAGTGTTGTGGGTTAATTGAGAAGATGAGTGGGTGGTGAAATGTGAGCCTTTATATATGTTTATGTATGTAAATATATCATGTGGGTGATGTATGTTCCATCAATGTGGTTTATAGTATGTTTTGAATTGGACACCGTAAAAGACCAGATGGTTCATCCCAAGGGACAATCCATTAATATAACTGTTACAAATTGACCTTTTCTGTTACAAGCCATACATTTATAACACTGATAGGAGCGTGGGATATATTCAGAATGTTGTCATCGTGGAGGCTTTAGATGAATATATTACGTGTACAGGATGTGTTAACATAAACACTGTCACAGGTTACAACTTGGACCCTTCTAAAAGGCTCGGTTTACAGTATAAAGTGTTAGCTTGCTGCTCCTGAAACTTGAATGTAATTTTGGGTGCATCCCTTCCTCTGGTGTCTTCAGATCCCAGTGTAATCTAAAGTTTGCTGTAATCATCCCTTTAGGTGCTCTACGGCCTAGATTTCCACCATTATTACAGGCAATCATCCACCAATAAAAGCTAAATGAATTTCATACAAATGGAAGCTATATTTTATTTTAGCTGCGCTACAGCAGTGTGCTGTTTCCTCACACTGTGGTCCAAAACTCCCATAGTCGATGACACATTGTTGGGTGAAGACGTTTGTAGCGGCTGGAGGATTAAATAAATGTATTGATGTCAATGTAGATGAAGTTAAAATGACCACAGGACTAATATTTCAGTTAATGTGCAGAGACTGTGACTACGTCCAATATGTTAAATGTCAGCATGTTTACACCAAATACTGTATCTGTTAAATGGAAAGACAGGCTTACCTGTAGCAGTGTTAGCATTCTAATAGTAGGATTAAGGTAAAAGCCTATAGCTTAGCTTATGTAACCTCAGTACTGCATTCATTAATGGACATTTATAAAAGTCTGATGATACATATGGATACAGTTCTTATTGTGTAGGCTTCATTAATGAAGGTGGCTGCTGTCCGTGATTTTTTGTATGTGTGTGTCTGTGTGTGTGTGGTTACATAAGGTACGAACACATAGTCAGCGATAGTCAGAGATATATTAAAGAGACAAAAAGAGTTTCTAAGCCACACTCTCCTGCACCAAAGTCTATAGAGAAAATCTGTAATTTTAACTCACAGAGACATGGGCACTGCTGTCTTGTTCGGTGAGTTTGTATCAGCTCATCCTTCATTCAGAAAAACTGAATGAAGGATTTCCAATGCAGGAGTCACAAAAATAACACTTTTGAACTTGCTGATGGAGACAGCAGTGGGACAACAGCTCCTGTGTACTGTGATGTAAAATCGCTGCTTTTCTCGATGGACTTTGGTGTGGGTGTGCACAGGTTACAGAACACAAACTTTAATTTCCAGTGCAATAGGGCCAAATAAAGCAGCAAGCATATTCCAAATATATCATTGTAGATTTTATTAAGTGAGTTTTCTGCTCAAATAAGCGAATAATTGCAATTTGGGTTTGTACACAACACAGTACTTTCACATTGGATCGTACAGTGATGATAATGCAACTCAGTATCAGACTTTCATAAAACCTTATCTGGCTGTCAAATCCAATAGCTTAGCATTCATTGCAGATTTTTTGATTGGTATTATTTTGGAGAAACACACCCCGATGACATCAGTATGCCTTAAAAAGGGTTGTTTTTCCTCTGACTTAAGAATACATTTGGCTTTTCACCAGAATTGTGTTCACTGTTATGAGTTTCAACTGCCCATACTTTTGTTTTTCGAGAAAACAAATCATCAAGTTGCAAACTTCTCCAAGTTTTATAATAATGTGTATGATTAATTGACATTCCACATTAATATTTCAGGGTAAAACTCAGAGTAAGTCATTTTTCTGTGGTAGATACAGTATCTACCTTATTACCACCCAGACTACAACAAACCTGCAAACCTACACAGGCAACATCTGGCATTTGTGAGTCTCCTAACGAGTGTTGGATCTCTGGCTTTCAGCTTAAAACAGCACGTTACGGCGCTGATATTAACGCTAATGAGCAGAATGTGAGGATGTAGCAGTGGAACTGTCATTCATCCCAGACTCCTGATGCGCATGCAGTCAGGAGGACCCGGCGTGCGCGTATACAGCGCTGAATGTGAACGTCTCCTCCCCTGTTTCTGCAGTGTTACTGCTTTTCCATCTCGCTCATCGCTTCTTGTGCCAAAGCTGGCCACCGCAAGAGTAAGACTCAACGCTTCCATTTGCATAACACTTTCACCACACTCCTGTGTCTTGTCACCATCCCTTCTTTTTTTACCTGATATCCATCGTGTCCTGATCTGTGTGCGCGCGTGCGTTCGTGCGCGTGTGTGTGTGTGTGGTTTCTTGTGTCCTCTCAATCCTTCACCATCCATTCACGCCTACTCCTCATGTGCACTTTGGTTCTTTTGCGTTTTCCAGCTCAGACAGAAAAGCAGATTTTTTCCCCCCTCCATCACAACTCAGTTTATTTTTCGGATTTTTTACAAAAAAAAAAATGCAAATGACAATTGTGAAGAATTTCTGACTGATACAAACGGGACGGATGAAGACAGAGTCATGCTTTTTTAATTTATTATTTTACGCATCAACAGTCGCACGTAGAGCCTGGAGAGGATAAAGCTGAGAACGCAATGTGGCTGGGTTTTTGTTAGATTTGGTGAAGGTGTTGCTGGAAAACAGAGACATTTAATACAATGAACTAATCAGACAGTGTTAAGTTTGCTGAGGTACCTGTGATTTGCAAAAGAAAGGGGGGAAAAAAAGATATTGGAGAAGCACCGTGGAAATCTACGCGTCACCAGCGCAACAAGCCCGCACACCAAGGCGGTGCGACTGGCACACGGGCTGTCGTCCTCTGTGGAAGTGGTGCAGGGTGAATCCACTGTGTGTCCAGGGTCCAGCTGAAATTCTTAGCTTTCTGTGAGTATGTGTGGTGGGACTGCTGTGCTGTGCGCATCAAATTGACTCACTCTGTTTCTCTCTCATGATGGGATAACCTGCTTTTCCTCCTCTGCATCTGTAATGTGCAGTAATCTTGCTTCTGGTCCTCAACCCATTTGTAATTCAACATTTTTGAATTCTCTCTATCTGCAACTGTGCTGTTAATTGATCTGTTGTTGTTGTTTTTTTTACTCCAGCTGCAGAAGATACAATCCCTTCATATCTTTTAATAAGATTGTTAAAACTCTCTAATCTTCCAATTACAGTGAGTCTTTTTAATCTGATGTTTGAAAACAACTCTTTAAAAGAAGCTGTCCTTCCACAGAGCAACATGAAAGGCAAGTTCACCTCCTGAAGCCATAAACTTCCATACTGAGTTGACTCACATACATCTGCACCTGGGTGAGTAATAGACTTTCTTGCAATGTTAAAGACACAGTATATAATGAAGCATATTCTTGTACGAGCAGCCAGATTTTCCACCATTATTTAGGGCTCGGAGGCTCATATACTGCACTTGCATGCAAACCAGCTGTTCATGTCACCTCTGCTCATATTTCAGTTTATCGATCGTGGCTTGATTTGACATAATGAATCGGCCAGGTTTCGTACGGGTTTTCCACCCCGCTTGTTTTTATGACTTCCCAAGATAGTAGGAATGGCATTTATTGCTCATTGCTAATTACGTCTGCCATCCTTTTAAAAAGCATCTTCTCTCACAAAACCACTGATGGTATCAGTGTGTGACTCATTATGTTGAAGTGTTTACTTGCCAACCCAGAGACTCCTCTTAGCAAACAGGAACACGTCTGAGGATTAAATCATCAACTTGTCTCATTTGGGTCAAAGGTGCTTTTTTTATTATTAGTTTGGAACTAGCGGAGATAACATGATTAAATTGGGGAACTGACTTGCCAGTAGCTGAAGTCAGATTGTTTTCTTAAATGAGCTTAATGTTAGCTGCAGGGCAGAGAACTGTGGGGTTTTGTGAGTGGTGGTGGTCCTGCCCTGGGATTGTGTTTTTCTAATCAATAAAATGTCTTAAGTGAGTGTCAGAATTTCATTTTAGATTTTGGTTTACAAAAAGCTTAAAACCTTAAAAATCGATCGCAGAAGGCCACAGTTGTCGTGTTAACAAGAAAATCCTGTCTGCTTCAGGGAAACAAGAAATAATTTGTTCCTTGACACAGTAAAGGCTACGTGTCAGTGGATGACACCATTACAAAAGACACTTTCTGTCTCTATAGCATTGATTAAAAAAAGAGAACGAGAAAAAAACTCTCCCTACATTTGCGCCAGTTGGAGAGAACATGCTTTTGCCATAGAAACATCACCCACTCAAAATTTGTGCAGCGTTGTTTGCCAAAGGCAATATCATAATATTATTATATTGCATGGAAATGGAGGAACCGACATGACAGTGCTGTGGAATATTTAATTCTCTCTGTGACGGACACAGTGTGTTCTTCTCAAGGTTTCCGAAAGTTAGGACATTTTCCACAGGTGGCTTTGTCACATTTCACTCATCACTGGTTCCTTCTGAGGAGTCACTGTCCATGGTGCTGATCTGACACACAGATGTTGAGCTCGCTGCTCAAATCTGCTGCTGCTGCTGCTGCTGCACAAGAACAATCTGTTCGTTGTTTATTTATGAGGCAACAGAAGAATTTGACAACCTAATTTCTACAGCTGTGCTTCACTGCTTTACCATGAAATGTAGCCTTTGATAGGGAGTGATGGAGATCACACGCGTCCTGTTATGCAGGTTAGAGTGGAGAGTACAGCTTTTCCTCTGCTGCATGTGGGCTGCACATTATGTGCTGACATCTCTCTTCTGCTTCAGGTGGAAAACCTATTTTTTTGAGACGGGGGAATGTCTTAAAAGTTTAATTGGGAAATGTCGAATTATACCGCTGAGTGTTTATTTCCTCTCTTCTCACATTGGTGCACATGTTCTCCCCTCTGAAGATTATTGATGCTCCACTCCCTTGATTGTTCAATCAAGCTGTTAATATGGTCACTGCTCTGCCAAGAAAAACACTGTGAAATTGTTTTATTTTCCCCCACCGACATAGTTGAAATGGCTTACGTAAGATAGAGGGAAAAATGAGGAGCAATAAACAGAATATTACAGGCTTTAAAACTGGGGGAAATGCTTTACTTCCATGAGAGCTAAAGATTCGTTTTTGGTATAGTTCAGGTTTTGTTATTTTGGATTTGTGTGGTTGTATGGAGTACTGAGCAAGGTCAGTACTGTAGTACTGTGTGTGCCCGCTTAAGTCTACATTTTTTCATGTTTCAAAAGTTTGCCTTACTTAAGTAAATCTGAGCAAAGGATTTCAAACACCAAATTCACAAAATTTTACTTACTTGAACTTACTGATGGAATGCATTAGTGGATCAACAGCTCCCATGTGTTGTGGGGTAAAAATCCATTTTCTCTGTGGACTATGGGGTTTTGAAGCACAAAATATAGTCCAGTTGGAAAAAGCTGACTAAAAAGAAAGGTGCAACCATATTCTTAAGATATCATAGACTTAAACAGGTATAGAGTTTATAAGGTGAGTTTTTTGTTGAGTGGCTAAAGCACATGTTTATTTTCACTCCCTATGGCTGTCAAGGGCACAGGAGGCCCACACAGTGTAGTCAATGTTGACAATGTGTCAGTACTTGATACAACCACACTTCACCTATCCCTTTAAATAAGCATTTAATATATCGTTTTATTGCGGGAGGTCTCGTCTGCGTCAGAACAACTGCTCTTTTCTTGTTTACTCACTGCTGATTGATTTTTTGGAATCACCTCTAACTCAACAGTACATAGTGAACTGAGTCAGTAATACTGCCGGTGTAGAGCGGTAACATTTTCAGTGCTGCTGAGCACACAATGACCACATTACAGTATATGTGTGGGAGTTTGACTGTGTAGTTCAATACGATGTGATTCAACGATTAGTAGGTGCCAATACTTCTGGCTTTCCAAACTTGGACTAACCGAGCTGTTGATCCCACATCATTTGCATACAAAAGAGCCTGAGTTTATAAGGACTTTCTGATGTGAACACTTGTGGAGTTACATGAACATCTGATGTAAGTTCCAAAGATATTCTGATATAATAACCAAACATTATTATCAATTTTAATTCATATCATTATTTCATTTGCATCTCAACTTCACTAGAGAAGATACAGCCTTTCCTATTGTTGGTAGTGGAAAAATCTTCAGTCCAAACTCAAACTTAAAATCCCTTAAAAGATGTTAAACTTAGTAAAAAAGAAAGAAAGAAAGGAAATTATTTCACAGTTAACTGATTAACTAAAGTAGTAATTAACTATGTGTACTTATTGGTGCCTTGTGTTTTGTTCTTCATCTCACTTGAGAAAGACATTTTATGACTTCCTCGTAAAATGAAAGTTAAAAAAAAAAAAATGATCATACATTTTAACAAAGAAATAGTCAAAATATATGATTGGGCAAAACATATTATCATTCAGAGCATTGAAACCATCCAGCATTTCACACCGAAATATTTTTTTGAACTGCCTTTAGCTTTCACTGTGGTATAATGGCTTTTTTAATGCCACAACATTTATTTATTTCAACCCACAGAGCCATTCATTTTTCAACAAGATCTCGTATCTATGTTGGGTGAGTTGGACCCGGGTGATAAGTGAACGTGACATTTCCCATAAGAATGTGAACTTATGTTCTCAAGCCTCCAGAATTGTGATTTGGAGGAGGATTTTTGCGTAATGTTGACATTTACGAACGAAAGTGCCAAGGTGTCAACTGCAAACACAGACTGGTGTCCACCTGTATGTGCCGTACATTGTCATTGATTTTACTCTAAATGGGAGCATGATTTACAAAATTGACATTATGTTCTATTGAACAAGATGTTATAAATCAACCAGCAGAGTCGCCCCCCAGTGTCTATCCAATAAATTCTTAGTGCAGTTTATTCTGGACTCTGGTGGTCAATCCATTTGAACTTAGACTTGACCGACTGTAGCAACCCCAGATAACACAGAATGGACAACCTACACATTCTCTAGAAATGACCTTCAACCTTTTGAGGCACATGGAAGTTGGGCCCTTGTGAATCAGCAATTCACCTTTACATAATCAATGTAACACTTTGATTTTCCACTCACACGTCTCTATCTTGTCTCTCTCAGTTTGCACAGACCTTCACATGTAAAGTGGAACTGAACATCAGCAGTGTCCAGTCATCATCGCCTAACCATGTTACAACTCAAGAATATCCTGAACAGCTTTCCACCAGTCACCCCATGTATGCTCCTCTCTATTCTGCTGGTTCTGCTCCCTGGAGTCACTCATTTCTCCCAGGGCAGCGTCAGCCATGAAGATTCCAGCAGCATCTCAAACAACTGCTCCAGTCAAGACAACTGCTCTGAAGGAGTGCTGCTGCCCTTATGGAACCCCCAAAACCCTGCGGTGGGGGACAAGGTGGCACGCGCAATCGTTTACTTCGCCGCTCTCATATACATGTTCCTAGGCATGTCCATCATCGCCGACCGCTTCATGTCTTCGATCGAGGTCATCACCTCTCAGGAAAAGGAGATCACTATCAAGAAGCCTAATGGCGAGACGACCACGACTACTGTGCGTGTCTGGAATGAGACGGTGTCCAACCTGACACTGATGGCACTTGGCTCATCAGCGCCGGAGATCCTGCTGTCTGTCATCGAAGTGATTGGCCATAATTTCGAGGGTGGATCTCTGGGTCCCAGCACCATTGTGGGCAGCGCTGCTTTCAACATGTTCATTATCATTGCTATCTGTGTGTACGTGGTGCCCGAGAATGAAACGCGCAAGATAAAGCACCTCCGGGTGTTTTTTGTTACCGCTGCCTGGAGTGTGTTCGCCTACATCTGGCTGTATCTCATCTTGTCTGTGTTCTCCCCCGGAGAGGTGGCTGTTTGGGAGGCCGTCCTCACCTTCCTCTTCTTCCCTCTCTGTGTGCTGCAAGCCTGGATCGCAGACCGACGCCTGCTCTTCTACAAATATGTCCACAAGCGTTATCGTGCTGACAAAACCCGTGGCATCATCATTGAGTCAGAAGGGGATGCCATGTTCACAAAAATGGACCTGGAGATGGACGGCCAGGGTGTCAACTCCCACACTCACCCCAAAGAGGCTCTGGATGGGATGCTGGAAGGTGTGGAGGAAGGTGGAGGGATGAGCACAGAGCAAGATCAAGAGGAGGAGGCCCGACGGGAGATGGCCCGCACTCTGAAGGAGCTGAAGCAGAGGCATCCGGAGAAGGATATGGAGCAGCTGATTGAGATGGCAAACTATCAAGTGTTGGTCCAGCAACAGAAGAGTCGAGCCTTCTATCGCATTCAGGCCACACGCATGATGATCGGAGCAGGGAACATTTTGAAAAAACACGCAGCTGACCAGGCCAGGAAGGTCGTGAGCTGCCATGAGGCCAGTGGGCAAGAAGAAGATCCCAACACTATCTATCTGCAGTTTGAGCCCTCTCACTACCAGTGCTTTGAGAACTGTGGTTCACTCAAGCTGTCAGTGAGCCGTCATGGAGGAGAAAGTGGCTGCACTGTGAAGGTATGAGGAAATATGAGAATAGATGGTTATAGTCACTTTAAAATCAGCTTCTTCTTTTTTTTTTTAGGCTTATTTTATTATCATTACGGCAACTAAATGTTTTTTCTCTAATTCTCTGTGCCACACAGGTAGACTACCGTACAGAGGATGGAACGGCTAATGCAGGCTCTGACTATGAGTTTGCTGAGGGCACTCTGGTCTTCAAGCCTGGTGAAACCACCAAAGAATTCACCGTTGGCGTTATCGACGATGACATTTTTGAGGAAGACGAGCACTTCTACGTGCGCCTCAGCAACCCACGAATTGTGCACCGCGCCGAGGTTTCCCTCCTGGAGCCAAGCTCCATCACCTCCAGCAATAGCACGGTGGGCATCTCCTCCCACGTCCCTCCTAAGGCTGCCCTGGGCAACGCTGACACCGCCACGGTTACCATCTATGACGACGACCACGCTGGCATTTTCACATTTGAGAATAACAACATGAGGGTCAGCGAAAGCATTGGCAACATGCAGGTGAAGGTTCACCGTACATCTGGGGCCAGGGGGAAGGTGGCAGTGCCGTACCACACCATCGAAGGCACCGCCAAGGCCGGGGAGGACTACGACGAGGTGTCGGGCAAGCTGGAGTTTCAGAATGATGAGACCATGTGAGTATCAATTCCTCTCTTTCTGATGCAATGTCTTGTTGTTGCTTCTAATATCTTGATTATACATTACTGCCCACACACTGGTACGTTAAACAGTCCTGCTAGATTACTGTCGGTTGTCTCTTCACCCCTAAAGGATGAAAAGACTGTTTTTATGAGTCATAGATATATTCACTGCAAGAACTTTAGATCATTCGGATGGATGATGTGGGAGGATGAGATAATTGTGAGGCTGATAATGAAACAGTGAGGCTGATGGAAAAAGAAGAAGCACAGAGGCATATTTCTATGAATACCTGCATGAATTAACACACAGAGGTTTATGGGCGTTCAGTGCATTGCAGAAATGAAAGAATGTACATGTATGACAGTTGTTTCCCAGTTCTCCAAGTGGGAGAGTGTTTGATTGGCATTCACTCCCGGGTGAAATGAGTCTGTGATCCTCAAGGGGTTTTCACTTTAGCTCTGATTGACATCAGATCCATTCATTTATTTGTCATCTGCTTCAGTTTTGACAGCCATGCAAATTTGGTGGTCATTTTGTGGCGCAATCATCTTCCGACCGATTAGCATAGCATTTAGCCATGAGTGTTTTAAATAAACCTTACTTTTAAAAACAGTTACTTCGATCACTGAGCTCCATTGTGTTGCTGCTGTTTGTGGCATCACGGGTCACGCACAGATGATACAGATGAGGAACAAACACCACAGGACAGACCAACCACTGGCACTGGGAAATGGTGCTGCAGTCATTTATGATTGCTTACACACTTAAATTTAAAATAATGCACTGAATTTGAAACTCGACTCGCACGTCTGTGTTTTTCATAACAAACATTTGACACATATCATCTACATTAGCCACATAATCAAAACTGAATGTGCTCTTTGCTGGAAACTGCTACTGAAACACCACACTTAATCCCGTAATCTCAGGATGCATATGTGAGGACATCAACATCAGATTAGCTTTTTTGTATTCAACAATTAAGAATAAACAGGATTTCTGTATGTTGTAAACAGCAACTATGAACACAAAAACAATATATACCCACACAATTAGACAAGTAGCAAATGTGAAAAATATTGTAGATTTAGCACAGTTGTTTACAGTTTGCAGTACAAAGATAAAACAGTTGGTGTTTGTGTGTATAGTTTAGAAGCTAAAGTATCATTTTAGATGTGGGTTTTGATGTCGTGCTTGCTTTTGCAAGAGACTTAAGGTGTTTTGTGTATATTGTCTGTGTAGTTTTTGACGAATCTTAGTTTCAGGGAATGTGTTTTCTTTTCGTTACGGAAATCATGGTTTTACCCGCTTTCTGACACAGAAACACAGTGGAGATGAAGACTGAGCTGAAACCGGTGCTTGTGATGAAGCCTGTGTGATCATTTGAAATAAAAGGATCCGTGGATGCAGTAGGGGAGAGTGGTGGAATGAAAGCAGAGGGAGGAAGAGTGAAAGTCTGATGTGTCTCCAGCTTTTCTATTGAACGCTGTGTAGCAGTGTTTTGCCTGAATAATGACAAGCACTTGTTGTGCTGTTTCTTTTCATGATGAGGTGAGCAAAGAACCTGGCAATTATCCACCGCTGTGATTTCTTTCTCCTGTTTTTGATGTCACTTAAAAAAAGGGAAATGCCCTCCTCGACTGCATCAAGTCCCTCACAAAGCGATTTGCAGCACAGCGAAGGACAATACAAATGCAGCGAGATGTGTCAGATGGATCGGTCTGCCTGAAGAGGATTTCAGAGCGTGTAGGTGTGCTGCGTGGGATGGCTGAGTGGGAGGAGAGTCAGGTGAATGCATGGTGTCAGAGAGAGAATGAAGATCTTACAATCTGTCTTTATTGTCTCGCAGTTTGTTTGTGACAGTTTGCTCGCACACATTTATCACTTTTTTTGTCCGTGCTTTTTGCAACATTTTGCTTGTGTGTATTTCCCATCAGACACATGTATGTGTGTGTGAGAGATCTTGTATTTGTTGCCTCTTAGGACTTTTTCTGGCATAAACACTGACCTTGTCAGCACCAGTAGTCCTCATGGTGACCGAAATCTGGTCATAATGAGGAAGCATCTAATTTCTGAGGGACTGGTTATGTTTCGGGCTAAGAGTTCACCTGTGGTTTGGTTAAATTAAGGGATTAAGGTTGGGTTAGGAGTGGTTAGGTTGTCTAATTGAATGGAAGTCTGTGCAGAGTGCTTAAAGGGATAGTTGTGTGTGTGTGTGTATGCGCATACACCCACATGAAACAAAATGTTGCTCCAAAGGGACACGATAACAGGAGCTTCTAGAGTTTCCAAAGCAATTAAAGTGAGTGAGGAGGGGTGAACGAGTCCCGAAAGTTCCCAACACACCTCAGAGAGAACAGAAGGTGCGGATAATGAGACGGTAGTGTACACCGATCAGCCATAACACTGAAACCATTTATCAGTTTTAATCTTGTGGCAGTATACTGTACTTATACAGTAAAAACACAAGCCGCAACGTGTTCATATAGTTTTCAGCAGAGCCTCCCAAACTTCTGACATTTGAAGACCCTGAAAATTGAATTGAAACTATTTTTGCCCATATTACCAATGAAAAAGCATCATTGGTGATTGGCGGGAGTGTTGCAATAATTGTCTTTTGAATGGTCAATAGATTTTGTATCCTTAATCTCAAAAGTAACGGTGATAAGCCCTATGTTGTTCGGTTGTAAACACAATCTAATAGTTTGCACATTAACTATTAACAATTATTTCAACTTTATATCACTACTAAAAATGCGATATAAAATGAATCATAACTTTGACTCAACAACAAAAAAACCCCACACATTTTTAAAAGCCTGAATATTTGACCTGTAAACAGGATGTCCATATAAGGAGTTGTGTATTATTCCCACTGCAATTTACCATGGGTGCGCCTGTGGCACAGATCCGTGCCACGTAAGCACTAAGGATTAATATCCAAGTAAGAGGCCCAAGTGCAAAATAGTGTACATGATGTAGAGCAGGCAAAGCAACTGAGATTAGTAAAATAAAATGCATTTATCCAGCATTAAAGTGAATTAGTGTCATATCACACCACACATATCTCACATATGTTAGTTGTCGAGTTCAGTTAAACAAATGATCAATGCAATTACTTTATCTCCCTGTAAAACATTCCGTGTAGACAATGGACACTAATTATATGAATTAAAAATGAATAAGAAACTAGAAACTGTTATGTACAAATTAAAAATAAACTGTCAGGGAGATTTCCTCTGATTACACACAGAATTATGTGCTTTAAATGTTATGGCTAATGGGTGTGTAGCAACGAGAGATTAGAGGTCAGCCCTCAAATGGAGACAGACCTTTAGATAAAACCCTCACCTACTGAGGCATGACAGTAACACAAGCATCTGCACTGCAATTAACTTTATATTATTTGAACTCTGGCTCTCCACGACAGTTAGCAAGCACTGTGGAGAACCAGGTCCAGCTGAGCGGGACAGTTTTACCAAAAGAATAGATGAGAATAAATGCTGTGGGAAATGCCAGAGCGTTGCTCCTGTGCAGGAACTGAAAGGGTATAAGAGGAATACTCTGCTCATGCTGTAGGTTTGCAGACATGAGTCAGAACTGCCAGGTTCAGTTGGGTCAAATTACAGCATTTTTCGAAAATATCCTCCATCAAAGGTTTGGAGACAGCATCTCAATGCTGATGTTCAGCACAAGGCATTTATCAGAGCTGGAGTATAGAGCCTCGGAGTCGAAGCTCTCCAGCTCAATAGATTTCAAAGTCTTTGAGTAAAGTTAGAAAATAAGTCTTGCTTTATGCAACACACATGCTTGAGTCAGACTGAATTTTTTATGAGGTTGTTTAATTTGGAGAGCTCAGTCTGTTCCGTTAAAAGATGGAGGCGGAAGCATATACAGTATGCAGCATATGCATTAACACTCATCAGCCACTTAGTTAGGTTCACAGGACAACGTGTCAAGAGGAGAGGTACATGCTGAGGTCTTCTGCTTTTGTAGCCCATCTGCTTTACATTTTGAAATGTGTGTTTCAGAGATGTTCTTCTTCATGGCCTGGTTGAAAGTAGTTGCATTGAGTTGCTGTCGTCTTTTCTATAGCATCGCATTTCTCTCAGAGAACCTTTTTTTTGTTTTTCAGACCATTCTATGGAAACACTAGAGATGGTTGTGCATTGTAAAATCTTATATCAACTGTTTCTACTCAGTTTGAATGGAAGTCTCTGGTAAAATGAGCTTCCGATTCCCATTTGATTTAACATGTCAGGAAACATGTTAATCGTGATGTTGCTTTTAGAGGAATACAGAAAATCAAGCCCAGCATATATTTTTTGAGGGGACATTGGTGTGAATGACAGCTGGTATTGTGCAATTGTCTGTGAATTTCTGGTTTAAAAAAAAAATAAAATCTACAATCTTGAGGCCTCTCAATGGGAGTTCGTTTGCAACCAGAAGATGACGTCCTCTTTTTCTAAAAAGTCTCTGTTTCTTCTCCATTCTGATGCTCAGTTTTGAACTTCAGCAGGTCTAATTAGTCATTTGGAATAAGCATTGTATTTATATGAAGTAGTTACTGTAAACGGATGTACCTAATAAAGTGGCTAGTCAGGGTATCTCTGTGTCTCTAAACAAGATGTGTGTTAAATGCATATGTGTGTTCTTTGCTGAATCCTCCCCTGGATACTAAGAGCTGACACTCAGCAGTGAGCCTGCAGGCGGCTCCTTGTCTCTCTGTGTGTGTTTGTACCGTTGTTGGATTTTGTGTGTCCTTGTGTATGCGTGTGCCTGTGCTACTGGTCGATGTTTGAGCAGGCAGAGGAGTCAAAGAGGAGGAAGGCTGGGATTCAAGCGTTTGACACCAGGCCAAGAAGAGTGGTTTAAGATGTTCAATTATAATTTGCCGTTTAGATTCTGCACTGCAGTAAATAGATTATGATGTTTGTGCGCACAGACCCAAAAATAAACAGGCTGACTGAGAGATCCATTTCACGTCATGTGTTTATGGATTAGCGGAAGACGTGCACGGACCCTTTGATGGCTGCGTTGTGCAGCTTCCTCTTGTCTACGTTTTTTTGTAAAAAAATAAAAAATAAAAGCGCCTCAGATTGTGTGGCACTATATACAATGGTGGAAGCTGAAGTAGATAACTGGGGCAGTTACATAAGCTGGGATGAAAAAGATGTAAGGAAGGCGAACACTTGAAAGGAGAAATCAATACTCTGATATTCTTTGTTTCTCATGCCTAATGTGGTCCAGATCAATGTCTACCTGAACAAACATGGCAGCCTTGGGTGGATGGCAGGACTTTGAGTCGGAGTTGTTCAATGAAAACCCCCCCACAGATCCCTCCTGCCTCAGAGCCCCAAAGTTCCTAACATGGGTGTGTTTTGAATTTCATGTGGTGCCTTCTCTGAAACCACTAAGCAGAATGTTATATTGGCATAGGAGGAGTGGGAGTTGTTGCAGTCACTCATACATCGCCAATTACAGAATGTAATTGTAATTATTAATGTGGACTAGGACAGGATGATAGTAGGACACATTGTGATAAAAAGCTCTCATAATAAATGATCATAGTGAATTTCCTTTATTGAGTACGGGAGAGTATTAGGGCCACGTGTAAAAAAAAAAAAAAAGAATTCCGTCAGAATTCTGAGATTTTTTCACAAAATTCATGCTTTTATTGTTTGTTTTTTTGTTTGTTTCTTTTTTTTACATGTGGCCCTAATATTCTTCCGTACCTGAGAGAACTGCAAATGGAGAAAAATAATAACATTTCTAGTTAAATACAGTAAATAAGTTCACATAGAGGTTGACCAAGGTCTGGATCCAGACACAGATGCTGTGCTTTGCTCTCCTGACATGGACATAAAATCAATAAGTCATGGACACTTGCTGTGTTTTTATTTAGCATTTATGGCACCAGAGGTTCAGGAAATGCCGACAGCCTGAATGTGTACTGAATCATAAAGCGACGCCACTCGGCCAATCACATCGGTGTGAATCCCAATTAGCATTCAGACTGGAGTCAGTGGGTGAGATGCACACAGAGAGAGAGACAAGAGGGCAAGCAACAGACGGATAAATAAGGTGAAAGGAAGAAATATAAACTTCACGCACAATCTTTTTTTGACTTGTTTCTTTTCTAAAATTGGGCACTTCTTGACTACACACAGAGATTCTACACCTTTGCTTAAGGACACTTTTTGATTTTAATCGATCACCTCTGAGTTAAAGGATTCTA
The DNA here is from genome assembly GCF_019176455.1 of Solea senegalensis. Taxonomy (NCBI): domain Eukaryota; kingdom Metazoa; phylum Chordata; class Actinopteri; order Pleuronectiformes; family Soleidae; genus Solea; species Solea senegalensis. The sequence goes on from NC_058033.1 coordinate 14,533,450, forward strand.
AGACTTATTCCATAGCACCACCGGCAGGGTCAAATAAATTGAAATATTTCAACACAAAACTAAAAATTAAAATGCTGTACTGACATTCATTGTTCCTGCACGTAGTCTCACAGTGTTTCCTTATGTCACTAATCTCTTCCTGTTACGATGTCGTGCGGTTGTGTTTATACAGACGATAACATAAATTATGATCAATATCAAAATCCCTTTGCCTCTGTATGAGTATCACTTTACGGGAGAGACGAAAAAATATGTTGATCTGCTGCATAAACAAACAGTATTTGTCAGTGTTTATCTGTGCTGCAGCCTGAGATGGTAGAGGCACTAACTTTCTCAAAGACACTTCAGAATATTAGCTTAATAAAATTATTATCTTTCGTCCCTTTTTATCCCTTTTAAGCCACCAGTCATGAATCAGGTAGAGGAGCTCGGGAAACCCCTCTTGTGACCAGCCTGTTCCAAATGTGTGGTCCTTGTTAAAGGAAAATATCTGAAAAGAAAATAACTTTTATCCTTTAGCTGCATGGCAGCATCCTCCTTTAGTCAAAGGACATTTGACAGTCTGTCGTGTTCATGAATTCACTCTTTGTCTTGTCAGGCTCTCCGGAGAATTCCAGTCTGTCCCAGTGCAGATGGAGAATGTCTCCCAGGGTGAACATACGGGGACAACATCACTTACCCTCTGCCTGTAGGCAGATTTGGAGTCTGCAGTCCACATAACTTACTGTGTAGGTTCTTTTTTAACTGCGGGAGGACTGGAGTAGCCTCACTGAATCAACGCAGAATGTGGTGGAGTAGAAAACTCTGAATTAAAAAAAGGTTCAGGTTCAGCTACTTGAGAGATGACGCTGAATTTTGATTTTGTGTTTTCATGGTTTGAAAAGTACTCGAGATTTGGATAAAAGGCACCAATTTTTCCAACTGTATTCCTTTATAGCAAATGGCTATCTGACTGAGAAGTCTGATTATCAGACCGAGAAAAGAAAACAAGTTGTAAAATGAAAACTGCTCTGAGTGGGCCTCTCTTTATTCATCTTGCGATTAAAAAACACAATGTTGGTTGCATATTATAAAACTTAACTGTTGCCTTGCAGGGGCCTTTCTGCATGGAGTTTGCATATTCTCCCTGTTTATGGGTTTTCTCCATGTACTCTGGATTCCTCCCACCGTCCAGAAAACATGCAGAGGTTAATTGAACACTCTGAATTGCCCGTAGGCGTGAATGTGAGAGTGAATGTTTGTGTGTTGGCCCTACGATGGACTGGCAACCTGTCCGGTGTGTACCCAGCCCTTTCGCCCTGTGTCAGCTTGGATTAGCTCCAGATCCCTATGACCCTCGTGTGGTGGACAAAACCAGTAGAAAATGAAAGGAAAAAAAAAGCTTGACATTGAAAGTGCTTGAATTGAATGGCACATATTCCCTTTTCCCCGGTTAAATCCCAGATAATCTAGTCTAATCTATTTAACCCTTTAACACCGAGCATATCGCAGATTACACTTCCTTTTGCGTTACCGTAATTACGAAATGCAAAAGCATACTCACAGGACATTTTCTGGCCCTTTTATGGTTAAAATAAGCATACAAAAAAAAGTCCAGGGAGAAATTAGGGTGATGAGGTATCCACATATTCGGAAAACATATGCTGTCGTCCACAGATTCATTAGCCGCTTTGTGAGCAGCACATGTAAAGCCATTTCAGATGGTGGCCGAGGGCTTTATCACACTGCAGCTTCAGAGCACATGGACAAATAAACTGGCAAACTGAGAGCACATCTTCACTGATTCACGCTGCAAATACACTTAAAACAACCGAACACAGAAATGTGCTGCAACTGCCTCACAAGACAATGAAAATGTTCACTATAGCTGAAGTTGTTGGAGTCAGCGACTCCTCCGTGGTGTAGAAAAATGTTAGTCACTATAAGCGCTGAACAAGATGCCGGGTTCATTACTCCCTCGTGTTCCCAGGAGACACTCCCACTGTTGTCTGTGCTTCTTTCAGCAACTTCAGTGTTTGGTTCTGCTGCACTAACACTGCACAAGTGGGTTTGTTTGTATTGTGAGTATTATTTTGTCAAAATGAATGAATGCTTTCTTAATTTGCTGTTGCTGTTTTAAAGTGGTAATTCAGTTTTTTTGAGAATGGGTCACGGACGTACTGTAAATCCGAACAAAGTTATATTTATGCAAAAATTACATTTGGTGGCAGCAGTGGATCAACGACTCCTATGGGCACTGATAAAAATGGATTCAAATTGATTGATTTTCTCTATAGACTTTGGTGCAGGTGAGGAGTTTACAAAGTGACCCAAACTAGTTTCTACATGGAAGAAGCTTTAGAGGGAAAAATGTTATCGAGATATCATAAACATGAGCAGGTGTAGATTTTATTCAGAAAGTGTGTGCTAGTAGGACTAGTAGTCCTCATGGAGACCAAAACCTGGTCTCAATGAGGCAGAACCTCATTTCTGAGGAACTGGTTAAGTTTAGTTTATTTCCATTTTACTGTAATTGGTCTGTCACATACAGTAACATATACATGTATGTATTATGGTGACAATACAGAATTAGGTCACTAAAAAAAGGCAGAAAAAAAGTTTTTGAATTGCAACTTTAATCTTAATCTTTAACCACATGTAAAAAGAAAAAAAAGTAAACCGCATGAATTCTGATTCTTCTTTTTACTATATGGGGACTATATGTTTACACAATGGTGGTTCAATTTATTTTTTTGCAAATCATTTTTTGTGAGTGCTGAATTACATCATGATCTATAATGCCTTGATGTTTTTGGGTAGTGAGATTATTCAAATGACAACCAGTATAGAACCTTTTGATTAAAAAGTTAATTATATGGGGAAAGAGCAAACATTTGTACAGAACAATTTGGACGAATGAGCCAAAGCGACGGCAAATGACTGAACAGACTTTAGCATCTGATTGTCTAAAGACTGTCTATAAAAGTCTATAAAATCTGAGTGGTTCATTTAAGCTACAGTGCTCGGCAGCTTTCACCCTCCCATTAGCTGAAGATAGAGACTTAATGGTCCTCATAGCTGAAATTAGTTATTATTCATTCATTTATTTATTTATTTATTTACTTAAAATAATACTTTCTGACATTTACCCTGGAATTCCTTGCGTCAGTGAGGCAAACAGTGCTTCAACTTTCATTCTTGGAAACTCTTGAACTTGAAAAAAGTTGGAAATAAAAAAAAAAAGAAACAATTTAAAGTTTGTAGTCGTTTTGGAAACATTTGCCATTTGTGTTTCTGAAATAACTGCAAATGAGTGTCAAACGCTTGCAGAGCTTTCAAGTTAAACGGCCGACAAATCATCTTAATGCGGCGCATGAAGTTGACTCCCTGCTGCTCCCTGACAACCTTTCCTTTCCAAGAGGTACTTTAGTGTCAGGTCTCCAACAAGTAAATGTTTGTCTGATCCCTTTCAGTTGAACAGAATATTTAAAGCATTTTTATACACTTCTTCTTCTTTCAGCTTCTCCCTTTAGGGGTTTGCCACAGCAGATCATCTGCCTCCATGTTGTCCTATATCCCCTGTGTCCTCCTCTATTGCACCGACTGTCCTCATGTCCTCATAGCAGGTCTCACTACCATCTTGTATTTTTGTATACACTGCTGCAGGATAAACAGTGCCATCAAAATGGCTGTTGCATGCAAGTGGAGTACTCATATTTTATTTTAAAGCCTCTCCATGATGCTATGAAGTAATTCACCTAGTAAATGTTAACGGCTTGTTTAGCGCTTTCGTGTCCACTGTGAGGACTCGCTTTCACCTTTGCTCTCTCTCTTGCCTGACTTTCTCCGACATTATGGCGGCCAGTGACGTATTTGCTCATGTTTAAAATAAACTTCTTCCCTTCTTCTGCAAGCAGAAGCTCTTCCTGTGTGTTGTCGACTCCTGAGTGTACATGCGTATGGACAGAAATAGACAGCCACCCACATATCATTAGGGAGATGGAGGGAGAGAGAGGGAGATAGAGAGAGAGAGGGAGAGAAAGACTCAGTGTGACAGTGGAGGAGAAGGGCGCTGAAGCTGAGGAAAATATGTCGGTCACAGATTGACACCGCAGCCTCGTGTGTTTGCTGTAGTTTTGGGATTTATTCTGTTTGCGTCCGTAAATAGTCAGTGCTTTAATTTCCACAGACAAGAAGATACTGATGATTATAATAAAAATAACTAATGCAATTTGCAATTTGGTATGCTCACACATGTGGGAGGTTTGTAGGCTTTTCCACTAGATTTTATGGCTTTATTGGTGCTGAAGGAGTCCACCCTCTTGTGGAAAGCTGGGAAAACATATAATAAGATTTTTTTTTTTATGTAGTTCATGTAGTGTATTGCTCTACCGGATATTTGTCAAATTACTAAACCTCTTATCTAACAGCTCTGATGCATGATTCACTGTGTAGGCAGTTTTCCTTTTGGCTACTATGGTTATATTTGAATGCAGCACTAGAAAGTGCTTTTACTGGTTGCCAGGAATCTATTTTTGATGGCTAACAAGGCTCTACTTCAGGTTAATAGGCCCTTTGCATAGCAGTCATATTGACACACTGGTAAATCATCAAACTTAATGATGGCTGAGTTCCATTTAGCTTCCTTTCAGCTGTCCTGACTTAGATGAACTAAACAGAGCCCGAGTTAATGTGATCAATCCTTTGTGTTAATTTGACATTGTGCTTTCCCTGCTAAAAATCTGTCAAAATGGCTGCAGCGCAAATTGCCCATTCATTGGGCAGAATGACTGAATAAAGCCGCTTAATGACGTCGCTCATCTCTCCTATTCTCCCCGTCCTCTCGCCCTGCTGCTTTTTAGGAAGCTGCTGAATGTGAAGATCATCGACGACGAGGAGTACGAGAAGAACAAGACCTTCACCATAGTGTTGGAGGAGCCCATCCTCCTGGAGGTGGGACAGAGACACGGTGAGTCGAGGACACAGCTGCGCGTCAAAGCAGCAGAGATTTCCTCGTTATTTTATGTCTAAAGATAGAATTCTTTCTTTTTTTTACCTGGCATCCACTCTCATTTATATTTTATTTAAAGTCGTAGCCTTGTGCAGTTCAAGACATGTGTGAGGATTCTGATACTTATAAGATGGTATGATGATGTGAAGGGTTAAACAACTTCAACACAGCAAAACTGAAATACATTAGTGCCAAAATATGTGAATAAGCCAATACATCGAGTAAAATAATAAAAATGTCTGTTCATAAATGATCTGTTTTTATATAGCGCTTTTCTAGTCCTGGTAAATGCAGGGGCAGGGGATTGAGCCCCATCCTTACTGTTGGAAGATGACCTACTCTACTAATGAGTATGAAATACACCGATGAGCAAAATTCTCCATCCTCCAATCCTCCATCCCCGATATTCTAATTCTGTCACTGAACTCCATATGTCTATTTATGTGCAGGCCTCGATTCTCATGTCATTGCATATGTGTTTGTCAATCAGCCTCTGAGGACAGGATTACACGGCGTCTGTTGCTCAGCAGACAAAAGCCACTGAGTCAGAACCACAGACTGTATGATGTTCTGCACCCATGAGACTGGCGTTCACTGTCTTATTTTCTTTTAACCAATCTCTTCCTAAGTCTGTGTGGGAATCGCTGGCTTACAGTTTGCTCACCTGTTCTTCTGCTGCAGGAGACACCAATGACAACAAAACAGTGGTGGGACCTGAGGATGTGTCAAAGATGGGCTGCCCGTGTCTGGGAGAGCACACGAAACTGGAGGTGGTCATTGAGGAGTCTTATGAATTCAAGGTAACCAAATTGAGCAGTGTTGACCTATCACACACTGAGCTGTATCATTTGTTTTTTGTTTTTCTCACAAGCTATGAAAGGCTGATGAACTACATAATCTCATTAGTTCTTACAAGTTTAACCTGTTCTCTCTTCTGCTCAGCTGTTTTAATCCTTAAAGCGGAAGCTTTTGCCTGGACGCTTTTTTGCATTTTTCTCTACGGAGCTCCCCCTACAGTTTCAGAGTACACATTTTTACGACACCACCAGAAACATCTCCTCCTTCCCTTCCCCTCTCCTGTCCATGTGCATTTGTTTTCAGCCGACAAAAACAAGCCGTGGAGCCATGTCCATGCTGGTCGGCATCCGTTTTGCATGCTTCTGTAATTCTGATGTTTACTCGCGTGTGGCCCCTTCAGTTAAAACATTAATTTCCTCTTCCTCGCAGAAATGCACTTATTGTAAGTCACTTTGGATGAAAGCGTCTGCTAAATGACATGTAACATGTAAACAAACCATTCAAAATGGCATTTACCTTAAATATTTATCACAGCCCGTACTGAATTGCTTCCCCCCCCCTTCACTCATTTTGTTCAGAGTTGATAGTGACTGAATAAATTGCCTGGTGTTTTCAACTAAACGCAACAGTATCTGCTAATTCATATTATGAGTGTTGGGGATTAATATTTAATCCGACCAGATGGGTGATAAATTATTAGTTCTGTGCATGTAACTAATGGCTCTCCCAGCAGAGTCGCTCTCTAGCCATTTCATCCAGCATGAATAGTCATGTTGGCGGAGAAAGTTGTATCATTTATCTGTAATGCAGCTTTCAAGGGATAATCCATCAAATTGTGTCTCGCGCTGCCATAAAACTGGAGGCATAGTTTGGGCAGAAACTCAAAACAAAACACCCAAATCAGTTGAGAAATATTCAACTCACCGAGCTCCACATGACTCTCTCTGTATTTGTTAGTACACAGGTGCTTAAAGCTCATTGCCTGGTGACATTGCTGCACTGCACACATGGTAATTTTTTCAAGTTTGTGCAAGGATTTTCTAAATTGGTAAAATGATCTCCCTATGTAAAATTGGTGTTATGCCACTTTAAGACCAAATTAGAGCTGTACCATGACGTTTCTTCCACTCGTGCCTCTATTTTCTGCACTGCAGCTTCACGATGGCTAATTGCCTTTCCCTAAGGGACAGCATGATTTTGACTTCCTGTGCACCACAGTGGTAGAAGACGCCCTCGGTTCCACCTTAATTCACCACGTCATTCATCATCTCTAGTCTCACATGAAAACGCTAAGATATTTGTCCCGTCTGTAAAATGGCTTCCAACTTGTCCTGTTCTTTGTCTTTTGGGACATATCTGCAGAGCACAGTGGACAAGCTGATCAAGAAGACAAACCTGGCTCTGGTGGTGGGGAGCAGCAGCTGGAGAGAGCAGTTTGTTAGTGCTGTCACTGTCAGTGCAGGTGAGTCGTGGCGTCCTGAAATGTCTCATGTGTTCATCCCACAGAAATGGAAGCTGTGGAAGAGGAGGAGGGAGACCTGCAGGCTGACTCTCTCTCTCTCTCACTCTCTCTCTCTCTCTCTCTCTGTGTGTTTGAACCACATTTTTTATTTATGGTTGTGCATTCACATTTCTGCAGCTGCTGTATTTGTTGAAATAAACTATATTAAATTTACATATCAACAGGAATGTCCGTGGATCTTAACCCTTTATAACAAGTCTCAAAAAAAGTTTTTTGCTTATTTTAAACCATAAAAGGACCAGAAAATGTCCTGTGAGTAAGTGAGTAAGTGAGTAAGAGTAAGAATAATGTTCAGTGTTACAATTTACTGCACGTTAAAATGGTGTATTAACGATTTAAAATTAAGAAAAACAAAAAGTTTTATTTAAACTGTAGTTGTACACGAACACCAGATTTTGCGTCTTGAATTTGACATTTGAACAGTATAAAACAGTATAAATTTTTTTTTGAGTTTTTGTCTCAATATCAGGCCTAAAAATGGAAGCTATTTACAGGCGTTTTAACTCTCTCCTCTCTGGTGACAAACACACTTTCCTGCAACAGTGCGAGTGAAATTACCAGAATCTGCTGGGATTTTTTCCAAGAGCACAAACTGTTGCGTAATTACAGTAATGCGAAATGTTATCTGCAATACTCTCGGTGTTAAAGGGTTTTAAATACAAAAAAAAATTATTTTGTAAAAGGACTCAAATACTGCACTTAGGGCTTGATATATAAATAAGGGAAAACAAAAAGAGTAGGAGTGGCAATTATCAGTAATTTAGAATTAGTTGTAGTTATTTTTGCACACACACCAATTAGTGATAGTGAATCTGACCTCTGTATTTAACCCATCCTTATTACACACCAATAGTGAACACACAAGCGGGGCGCAGGGGCAGTGGGCAGCACTTATCTGCAGCCGGAGAGCAACAGGGGATTGGGTGTCTTGCTCAAGGGCATCCCAGCTCTGGGTTTGAACCAACAACCTGTCCCATAAGTCTAAAGCCGTGTTTCCATCGAGTTTGATACAGTACGGATCAGGAATAGTACCAAAATAACCAGCCCTACCATTCTATTTTTGGCACCCTTCCCTTTGGGTACTAGAGTAAAATGGTATGATAAGATCCAGCTCCATCTACGACAGTGAGCTGATTGGGGCAACAGACTTTTCCAGTTTTTTTCGGCTGTCTTTCTCTTCAATGCCCGCAGTCTATTCTTATACCATTGTTGTCTGTTGTTGGAGAAACGCACCCAGGTGTTCTGAGGGACCCCATTTCAGCTCAGGGCCCCAGGCAATTGCATTGTTTTTCAACCCTGTTGCCACATTCTTACTACTTTGACATACTACTGTAAATCCTGGTGATGCAGTGTGTGGCTCACCACTCAAAGTGAACTGGCCACCTCGGCCTGAACAGTTAACAGCACTGGAGAATTTATGTGGGTGTATATGGTCCGTGCTCCTCACTTTTTATGTTGTCGTTTTGAAAACCTTTCATTTTAATCTTAGATTTGCACCAGTGCACAAAGCATTTGGGTTATTAGCCACCAGAGATGTTTCATATTTATGACTGGCTCTATACTTTCATTTTCTCTCTTCCCAACTCGGATGGACCTCACTTAGATTTGCATGCAAAATGGGTGCATATAGATATATAAATAGACAGTACACTCGCTGCTTATTTGTCTGTCTCGGTCACTGAGTCATTGCTCTATTTACAGAGGAAATGTAAAGATTTGAAAAGATGCCTCCCACACATACATCAAATGGCGTAAACACGGCGGGGCTTAGTATATTCTTGGCTCGAATTGACATCAGGGATGTTAGTAATGGATAACAACAAGTCAGTATTTCACCAACTTTTTCACAAACCTCTGCCAAGGCCACTCAGTTTCCCACAGTGTCAATACGCCTTTCTTTTTTGGACAATAAATTCACTTTTTGAATTATGCTGCTCACATACAGATAAAGAGAGAGAGAGCCAAAGTGGGACCAATGACACAAGTTTCTGTAATTCTGTAATAATCAAAAGTAAAAAAAGAAAACACAGCAATTGTTTTCACACCATGCATGTCCTCATTGTCATTTGCAGGTGACGATGATGAGGAGGAAAGTGGGGAGGAGCGCTTGCCGTCATGTTTTGATTACATTATGCACTTCCTGACAGTTTTCTGGAAAGTCCTCTTCGCTTTTGTCCCACCCACTGAGTACTGGAATGGCTGGGCCTGCTTCTTTGTGTCCATTTCCCTCATTGGTGTTCTGACAGCTGTGACTGGAGACTTGGCCTCTCATTTTGGCTGCACCATCGGTCTCAAAGACTCAGTCACCGCTGTGGTGTTCGTGGCCCTCGGCACTTCTGTTCCAGGTGGGTGTGTGAGGGCTCTCAGCCTCTGACACCGAATGTTTCAGTGTTTTGGTTTTTTTCTTTTCCCTCTGGTGTTTGCCAGTGCAGTAAAAGCAGCTGCATGGGGCGACTTGTGTAGTTTGTGCCTCCTGTCAGAGAAATTCTCTCCATTAAGCAGATGTAAATAAAGCAAAACCCTGTTTAGCTTGTTATTCTCTCCGTGCTGCCTAATTGTTTTCCCCATTTCACTGTCTTAAATACTCTCAGGGAGCAACAAACAACAGTATAAGAATTGGGTTTTGACAGATTTTAACTCAATAACTTCCACACTTGCTCCTTCAAGCCAGCAAACTAGTTAGGCTGGGCAAAACCCTACATAAATAAAAGAAAGTCAATCATATGACAACATTTTGACTTAGGAGTATAGGAGTGTAGGGGCACTGTCTTGTTTTCATTTACTAAAGCAGAATCGGTTGAAAAGTGACTGTGTGTTTGTGAGATTGTTTTTGTTTGTGTGGTTATATTTCCACTGGTCAAAAAACATGTTTAATCTCATGGTTTTTTCAACCAGTGGGAATGTGTTTAAGTGGCAGTCAGACCCAGGCCAAATGGGTTTTTATCGGCTCTGGCTCTGATCAGCATCAGTGGGAACATAAGACCTGGGTGAACATGCTAATTTCCTCTTTGTCGACTCTATTTTTGCCAGAGTAAAGTGGTAGAGCGAGTCGACAATTTGTTCACCTGTATTTTTTTTTTTACTATTTTGAGTTACCCTATCCAATCAAGGATACTGTAGAGCTCTACAGAGTACTGTAGACCGAGTACTGTAGAGCTCTACAGAGTAGACAGAGTACTGTAGACAGAGTGCTGTAGAGCTCTAAAGATTAGACAAAGTACTGTAGAGCTCTACAGAGTAGACAGAGTACTGTAGACAGAGTGCTGTAGAGCTCTAAAGAGTAGACAAAGTACTGTAGAGCTCTACAGAGTAGACAGAGTACTGTAGACAGAGTGCTGTAGAGCTCTAAAGAGTAGACAAAGTACTGTAGAGCTCTACAGAGTAGACAGAGTACTGTAGACAGAGTGCTGTAGAGCTCTAAAGAGTAGACAAAGTACTGTAGAGCTCTACAGAGTAGACAGAGTACAATACACAGAAGAGCTCTACAGAGTAGACAGAGTACTGTAGAACTCTACAGAGTAGACAGAGTACAATACACCGAAGGGCTCTACAGACTCGACAGAGTACTGTAGAGCTCTACAGAGTACTGTAGACCAAGTACAGAGTACTGTAGACTGAGTACAGTCCACTATAGAACTACTGTAGACCTCTACACAGTACTGTAGACCAAGTACAGTCTACTATAGAGCTAAGGTAACAAGTCACAAAATAACACATTTGTGCTCCACTTTCCAGTTGAAAAAGGCTGTCAAACAGCACAACAAGGCAACAAACATATTCTTAAGATGTGGCTGAGCAGATTTTGAGCTTTTTGTTAAGTGACTAAAATCAGTTTTTCAGGTCCATATTTCATTTTAAAGCATGTTATATTTTAGCTTAACAAGATATTTTAGAGACATGCTAAGAAACATTACCACAGGGTTTGTATTTCTTTATTATTCACTATAAAAAATATAAATTTCACAATTTTTCTGTTTTATGTCTGTTGTGGGAACTGTCTGACTGCAGAGTTTAAAAACAATTATTTCTTAGCATGACTACTTCAGTGGAGCACTGCCCTCAGGGGAAAGTTTACTGTGAGTCTGACAGAACCACTCAGAGAAATAGTTGGACAAATTTGGAAATATATTTATTTACTGTCTGTCAGAGCATTAGGTGAGAAGATCAATTGCAATCACCCAGGAGGGGGACAAAGCCTGGCTTTGTCCAAACATAAATCTGCCTTCCAGCACCTCTATAGACCTAGCCACCAGAAACTTCTTGGCTAACGAATCACCAACAAGTCTGTAAGGTATTAAAATAATATTAGTTCCTCATAAATAAAGCCATCACTTTCACTTAACCTGTGTTTGTCAGCTATCACCACACAACGAAAAGATTGATGATAAGATTATATTCATGTTCTTAAGAAAGAAGCTACTTCAGGTAAATGCTTATGAATATTAGTTACCTGCATTTTATCAAAATAAACAATATTTATATTACATTTTATGACACCCTTTGTGTCTCAATGTTATGTTTGAAAGGTGTTTGATGTCAATGCACAGTTTAGGACAAAATTATTAGCCCCCTATGAAAATATGAGGTATTTCCTAAGTGCTGTTAAACAGAGCAAATTATTTTTACCACAGCTTTTTCAAACATCCTAGTTATTTTAAAAACCAAAAATGACCAGGGTCAAAAGGATTAGCCCCCTTAAGAACTGACCTTTTTATTGAGCCATAGCATTTCACTTTGTAATGCTCAGAACCTTTCAAATCAAGTTAGAACAGAGGATTGTCTCCCAATTTACACACAGTATAAAATCTTCAGTAAGGGTTTGAGCTGTCACTTGAGAAAGCATCATGCCAAAAACAAAAGAAATCAGTTTAGACTTAAGAGTAAAAGGATTATTGATGCTCACAGAGCAGGAGGAGGATAGTACACAATTGACTATTAGCATCAGGGGGCTAATCATTTTGACCCTGGTAGTATTTGGTTGGTGAATACTTTTAAAACAGTAACATTTTCATAGGGGGGCTAATAATATCATCCTCAGGTGTAACTATCTGTTCAGTAGTGATGATATTTAACCATAGACTGTGGGACTGTGGGAAGCCTTGGAAGTGGGATGGATGAAGCAGTTTAGCAACCACGGGGCGAATTGAAGTCTGTGGGTTAGTGAGCTTCTCCTTCTCACTTGATTTATAACGTCAGTAAACATTTTCCCTGAGGAGTTAATGGTCTCTATTGCTAGTTTCAGGTCGTCTTCAATAGAACGTGTCAATTTTGTTTCTCCGTGTTCCCATTTAGAGGGTAAAAATGATGGCGTGATTTCAGTGACGTCGCAAATCTCAAGTCTTCACAGTGGCAGTTCCTTTTACGACCAGAAGACTGCGCTCATATTTTTTTACAGCCTTTACAGAATTAGGCGTCTGCGTCGAAGTCTGTATTCAACATTAATCTCCACCAGAAGTCCATCAGCACAACTTTTGATGGACTGTTTCACGCTTCTCTTTGTTTCACAGATACTTTTGCGAGTAAAGTGGCAGCCATCCAGGACCAATATGCTGACGCCTCCATTGGAAATGTGACCGGCAGCAATGCGGTGAACGTGTTCCTGGGCATCGGCGTGGCGTGGACCATCGCGTCCGTTTACTGGCACACTAAAGGCCAAGTGTTCAAGGTGGACCCAGGCTCCCTGGCCTTCTCCGTCACCGTCTTCACCATCATGGCACTGTTTTGCGTGGTGGTGCTCCTCTACCGCCGGCGTCCCAGTGTGTCAAACGGAGAGCTCGGGGGACCACGGACAGCGAAGCTCGTCACCTTCTTCCTCTTCCTCTCCCTCTGGTTTGTCTACATCCTGCTCTCCTCTCTGGAGGCGTACTGTCACATGCCCGGCTTCTGAGACAGAAGGACACGCACAGACACGACTCGCTGAACGTGTGGTTTTTTTTTTCCCCTCTGTTTTTGTCGATTTTCTCAAAGGTTTATATAGCTATTTGTATCGTTAGTTTATTTACTGATAAGAGCACAATATCGGAGTGACTCTGGGTCTTTGAACATTGGGACTTTGCTACCATCCACTCCGCTGTGAATGATAGTCCCTGAATCTCCTCCTCAAAGTTGTCCTCCCTTTTTTTTTTTTGAAATGTTCCAAAGAATAATTATCTAATCAGTGCCAACTAATCATTAACACCAAGCCTTCCATCACTTGGTCTGTTAACCTTGAGGCATTGTGTCCTCTCTCTGAGGACAATTACTGAGTTTTTACATGTTAAGCACGAGGCTGAAGCAAGATGTGAGGAATATAAAGAGAAATACACGACGAGATGGCATTGCACTTGGTATTTATATAAAAAACAGAGGAGATTTCTGGAGCAGGAATGACCTGTACAACATAGATGTGTGTTGATATTTATTACTCAATCTTTACATTAAGTATTCACTGTATATCACGTGTAAGATGAACATCGTGTGTGAGAGTTACGTGAACGAGTACGTGGGTTTCTTTTTGCACGTAACCAGTTTTGTGGTAAACAGTTTTAAAGTACTGTATGTGATATTTTGATATAACACTTGACGTGTCGATGAACTCCTGTACATGTGAACCACAGCTGTATCATAATCTCTTCACTGCCTGGTGCCCCCTGTGTCATGAAGCTCTCTCCATCAGTATCACATTGCCATGGTTTTTCTAGAGGAGCTGGAGCAGAGTGTCTGCTTTAAACTGTAATATGAAGTGTGCGTGTGCGTGTGCGTGTGCGAGTGTGTGCGCACTCCTCTGGTCTCCAGCACAAAATGTCGGCGGGCATGGGACTACACATGGAGCATTCATTTTTTTTTCTTTTTTTTTTGTTATCTGCCCCCGCTGACACTGTGAACGTTTTGCAGCAGCATCACTCCCAGTAAAAGCACAGATCCTCATTATGGCACAATCGCCCAAACACATCCATCAACTGAGATGAGAAATGTGCTAAAAGAGACAACGTGTACAGTATTTCCCTGAGAGTTGCTTCTTGTGTCATGGAGAGCAGTTGATATTGAACTTTCTTTTTTTTTAAATTTAACCTAGAATATGTAGAGCCATATTTATTGTAACGGTATTACAGTAGAGGTATTTATATGATCCGTTTTAGTTTTATTGATATGCACGTTAAATGTAGAAAAAAAGTGGAAATAAATGTTGCTGATTTATGATGCCGTAAAATGCCTCCTTGTTGTCTTGATTCCATGTGAAATTAAGACGGAAAAAGTATGGGTTATGTTAAAAATAACATATAATTAACTTCGAAGGATTCAGGATTGCCACATAACCCACAAAAAACAAAGACAGACAACGGACTCAAACTCAAAGTAACTGTAGATGAGTGTATTAAAACACTTCCAGCTAAATGTAATTCGACAGCTGAATCCTACAGAAAAAATGGTCCGTTTCAGTTATTACATGATTAGATTATCACTGATATGAAGGCGGGATTCCACTGTCAATTTCAGGTCAGTCGTTTTGTAAAGTGGTTTCCATGTCTCAAGGTCGTACGATGAAAGGAAACTCTGGGACATGAGCAATTTATTTATTACATGAAACCATCACTATTTATTGCACTACAGCACAGTATTGAGTTACTTTCTTTGACCATTTTAAATAAGCTTATAATAACTGGAGGACACGCGATAATCATCAAATGCAGACATAGAGACGTGTCTGTGGAAGCCCAGACTCAATCAAGTGATCGCGTAAATGAACTGACAAACAATAATATCCTTTCCTACTTTCCTGAGGAGCCGTGAAACAGTGAGTGAGTGTGTGTGTGTGATTTTTCCTGGCTAATAACCACATCATGTGAGATAATTATCATTAGGGGAGAGTGCCGCTCCACTGATGAGGTGAGCCGTTGATGAAGATGACCTCGCTGAGCTTCTGTTGTGTGATTTTTCAAAGTGTTAGGTGTGGGTTTCATCATGTTGCTGAATCTCTGCAGCAGCAGCAAATTGCACAAAATAATGAGAGAAGGGGGGGAAGGGTGCATATAAAAAGTGTTTTGTCATTTTCCCCACCGGAGCTCACACAGTGTCTTCATAATGGTGCTCTCTTTATTGCGAGCATAAGGATGTACTAATTACAAACATATTGGTGGAGAAATGAGCACACACAATAGTAAAGGATTTTCATACGGAGACACACAGTCAGTTTTTGAGTCTTTTTTTAACACAGTGAAATTAACTTGTGGTCTGTGACAACTGGGAAATGAGTTCCACACGTACTGTCAACTCTGGCAGGGTTTGTCCAAAATGGGTCAAAAAAGTCATAGTATAGTATGTCGTCCGAAATGGGTCAAAAAAGTCATAGTATAGTATGTCGTCCGAAATGGGTCAAAAAAGTCATAGTTTAGTATGTCGTCCAAAATGGGTGAAAAACGTCATAGTATAGTATGTCGTCCAAAATTGGTGTGATTTTGGACGACATACTATACTATGACTTTTTTGACCGATTCTGGACGAGACAAGACTTTAAAAAAAGACAGTGAAGAACCATGAGGAAGTGAGTCTGACACTTTGAGGACTTGAACAACACAACTTCATGGTCTGATGAAGTAGATCAGCTGATTAAAGTGATTCTAATGTTTGAAAGACTCTGAGAATTTTAAAAACTCAAGAACACCAAGAATTTCACCGTCTGTTCAACAGCACATATAGCTCACTCCATCAGAAGATGACTTGTGTCACTGAGGTTGAGAGTTCAACTCCTACTGTCAACTGATCTTCTGCACTGCTTTCAAACTAAAGACCAAAATAAGAAGTTAAAAATACTAGCAACGTGTTGTCCTGCAGTTCAGGAAGCATAGCTCCTCCTTGCGGAGCAGGACTTGTATGTCTGAGGTTGTGAGTTTAAGTCTTACGATAACCCTCAATTGACAGTTTTCAAAATTCTGACCTGGACGAGAAAGTTAAGTACACCAAGTAAGTCTGAGGGTCACCATCAGAATGAATGGCTCACACCATAAGAACTAGACTTGGGTCGCTCAGGTTGTGAGTTCAAGTCTTGCAATCAACTGAACTTCTTCCAACTTCAGACCAACATAAGAATTTAAAAATACCAGCAACGTTTACTTCTGCAGGTCAGCAAGAGTAACTCGTGCTGTAAGAATAAGACTTGCATGTCAAAGGTTATGAGTTCGAGTCTTATGGTCACCATATTGAGTGTGATGTTCAAAGTAAACAGTCAAAAGCTCTAAGAGAACCTGGAGAAGAGAAGTTGCAGGTAGCTCAGTGTACAAGAATGCTGCTGTGAAATCCAGAGCTCGTAGGTTCAGTTCTTGTGAGGACCAGTATATTTTAAAGGTCAACATCCAAATTGAAGATTGAAATGAGACCGAAAGTCCTTGTTGCAGCAGGATTTGGTGGTGCAGTGGTTTTATTCACAACCATGGGAATGGTTTACAAGGTTACAGGGTGACCGGTTCGATACCACAGCCTTGCAGGTTCCATTCGGCAGCCTTGCAGGGGTGGGGCAGGGCAGGTTGTGCAAGAGGTGAGGTTTGGGCAGGGCAGGTTGGGACAGGTTGGGACAGGACAGGTGAGGAGAGGCAGGGCAGGTGGTGAGGTGAGGTGAGAGGAGGTGCAGGGCAGGTAGTGAGAGGAGCAGAGGGGCAGGGATGGAGTGAGAGAAGCAGAGGGGCAGGGCAGGACTGAGAGGAGGAGGAGGGGCATGGAAAGGTCAAAGGTCAAATACTTTATATTACACTGTGCAGCAAAAGGTAACCGCATTAAGACACTTAGGTGGTGGTGGCCGGCCACCACCACCAACTTTAATCGCGGTTGACGGTGGGGGGTGGGGGCCGGCCACCCTTCCAACTGTTTTGCTTGCTGGACTCTCCAGGTGCGGCGAAGGCTCTCACCTGCTGGTCGCGACTCGACTTTCGCCACCGGGGGGTACGACTCACTTGGGGTTGGTCACCTGGTGTGCTGTGTCAATCAGCAAGAGGTTAGGTCTGGTTCTGTTCCAATGAACAACCGCCAGGTGGGGAACTGAACCTGCCACCTCACTGTTGAGACACAACCTTACGGTTTGGAACAATGCCACCACGCCACAAAGGCCGCCTTCGTCTAGGATTGCTGTCTGCTTTTAATCTTGAGTTTGGATGTTGACCTTTAAAAGCTCCTGCTCCTCACAAGAACTGAACCTACAATCTACGGACTTCACAGCAGTGTTCTTGTCCACTGAGCTATCTGCTCTTCACGATTCTTCAGGTTCTCTTAGAGCTCTTGACTGTTTACTTTTAACACTGAACTCAAACAGTTGAGTTCATCATAAGACTTGAACTGACAACCTCAGACATACAAGTCTGACTCTTACAGCATGAGCTATTCTTACAGACCTGCAGAACAACACGTTGCTGGTATTTTTAAATTCTTGAGATTGGAGGGTGAGCTTTAAAAGCTCCTGCTCCTCACAAGAACTGAACCTACGATGTCAGGACTTGACATAAGCGTTCTTGTCCACTGAGCTACCAGCTCCTACAGTTTTTCAGGTTTACTTTGAACACTGAACTCATACACTTGAGTTCATCATTAGACTTGAACTGACAACCTCAGACATACAAGTCTTGTTGTTCCAGAAGAAGTTACAGAACAACACGTTGCTGGTATTTTTAAATTCTTGAGATTGGAGGGTGAGCTTTAAAAGCTCCTGCTCCTCACAAGAACTGAACCTACGATGTCAGGACTTGACATAAGCGTTCTTGTCCACTGAGCTACCAGCTCCTACAGTTTTTCAGGTTACTATACTATACAATGACGTTTTTGACCGATTTTGGACGACATACTATACTATGACTTTTTTGACGTTTTTTACCCATTTTGGACGACATACTACACTATGACTTTTTACCCATTTTGGACGACATACTATACAATGGCGTTTTGACCAATTTTGGACGACATACTTTACTATGACGTTTTTGACCCGTTTTGGACGACATACTATAACATGACTTTTTTTACCCATTTTGGACGACATACTATACAATGACGTTTTTGACCGATTTTGGACGACATACTATACTATGACTTTTACCCATTTTGGACAACATACTATACAATGACGTTTTTCACCCATTTTGGACATATTATACTATGAAGTTTTTCACCCATTTTTGGACGACATACTATACTATGATGTTTTTGACAGATTTTGGACGACATACTATATTATGACGTTTTTGACCGATTTTGGACGACATACTATACTATGACGTTTTTGACCCATTTTGGACGACATACCATACTATGACTTTTTGACCCATTTTGAAAGACATACTAACCTATGACGTTTTTGACCGATTTTGGACGACATACTATACTATGACGTTTTTCACCCATTTTGGACGACATACTATACTATGACGTTTTTGACCCATTTTGGACGACATACTAACCTATGACTTTTTACTATGATGTTTTGACCCATTTTGGGCGACATACTATACTATGGCGTTTTCACCCATTTTACATACTATACTATAACGTTTTGACCCATTTTTAGACATACTATACTATGACTTTTTTGACCCATTTTGGAAGACATACTAACCTATGACGTTTTTGACCCATTTTGGACGACATACTATATACTATGGCGTTTTCACCATTTTGGACGACATACTATACTATGACATTTTTCACCCATTTTGGACGACATACTATACTATGACGTTTTTGACCCATTTTGGATGACATACTATGGCGTTTTGACCCATTTTGGGCGACATACTATACTATGACGTTTTTGACCCATTTTGGACGACATACTATACTATGACTTTTTCGACCCATTTTGGACGACATACTATACTTTCATGTTTTTGACCGATTTTGGACGATATACAACACTATGACGTTTTTGACCCATTTTGGATGACATCCTTTACTATGACGTTTTTGACCCATTTTGGACGACATACTATACTATGCGTTTTGACCCATTTTGGACACATACTATCTGATGACTTTTTCGACCCATTTTGGACGACATACTATACTTTCATGTTTTTGACCGATTTTGGACGATATACAACACTATGACATTTTTGACCAATTTTGGACGACATACTATACTATCACGTTTTTGACACATTTTGGACGACATACTATACTATGACTTTATTCTTTTTTTTTTGGACGACATACTGTATTATGACTTTTTTGACTGATTTTGGACGACATACTATACTATGACTTTTTTGGCCGATTTTGGACAACATACTATACTATGACATTTTTCTTACATTTTGGACAACATACTAAACTATGACATTTTTGTCAAATTTTGGACGACATACTAAACTTTGGCAATTTTACGACTTTTTGGACGACATACTTAACCTTGACATTTTGTCAAATTTTGGACAATATACTAAACCATGACATTTCTGTCAAATTTTTGGACGACATACTTAGCTATCACATTTTGGTGACTGCATTATAAAATCTGAAAACATGGATTGAAGTATTTAGACAAAGTGGTATTTTGGTTGAATCAACCTTTAAAACACCAAGTTTTAAAGCAGAGAGAGAGGCACAATTCCCTCCTCCTCCCAATTCCCCCCTCCCCCTTCCAAACACCAGTTTCTGGAAGGATAACAATTCAATACAGAGAGACTCACAAGCCCCTCCCTAATTCCATCGCTCCCCATTCTAGGTTCTCACTAGAATGCCTTGCAGTAGCAGGCACTAACTATAAAGCCTCCCAGTTCACCACTGTTACATCCAAAATCCCCTTAATGGGAAAAAAACATAACAATTGGGCCCCCAAGAGCTGATCCTAATGGTATTTTTTGCAATGACATCCATGAAGCCCCTAAAACTCCACTAATATGCAGCTCACCACTGCTACATCAAAAACTCCGAGGATGTTACAGCTGCTGCTGGTGAGAGAAGCTTCTCAAGCCTTATAAAGACTTAACTGAGGTCCACCATGAGCCAGGAAAGATTTTCAGGAATGGATAAAAATTTCTACTCAGGAGATCTTTGGACTTAGAAGATATAATGGCAGCGTTTGCTGCAAAAAGGCACAAAAGCAGCACATTTAGATCCACTGACCCACCCAACAACTGCTTTTTTTTAAGCCTTTATAGTACAAGAATTATATTTTTACGACTTTATCGTCGTAATATGTCAACTTTATTCTCGTAAAAATTGTCTTTTTTCCTCATATAATTATGAATTTTTACTTGTAATATTATTACTTTTTAAAATTACAACTTTATTCTAGTTAAATTACGTCTTTATTCTAGTTAAATTATGACTTTTTTCTAAGATTCAATTTCTTTTATGTTCAGTTTGGGACTCCATTGCAGTATAGTTTTAAAGGTGACATCAAATGCTTGTATCGCACATATATGTTAGTTATAGAGGTCTACTTACATATATGAACTTGTTTTCATGGTTAAAAACCTCCTAATCGCTGCAAACGAGCCGATCAAAATATCCCCTCACTGACGCTCTCGTTAGCCGTGCTGTTTCAGACCAACACCACACCCCCAGAACGTGGACTGTGTTGTGATTGGCCAGCCAACGAGAGCTTTCCCACTGTCCTGTGATTGGCCAGGTACCTGGAAGTGACGTAATAGATAGGCCAGCTCTCAGATACACAGCTCCCCCTCTGGCACGGTGGATGCTCTGCATCTCAGCAGCTACAACGAGAGTAGTTCTTCTTCTGCGGTTGAATGTACGCAACCGGATGTGCCCGGACTAGTGCCCGCACCAGGAGGCGCTATGGTGGTGAGAGGAGTGGTGAGGTATACTAATGACAACATCAACATACAGAAGTGCCGATCCGCTTCGCAGAGCCCAGGAAAACAATGAAACCCGATTTTCTCAGCAGTGGCTGAAACTTTAGGGTTTCATAAACGAGGTCATGACGCAGATACACACACAAACGCAGCGTTAATTGGAGCTTCCGGTCTATGTCGCCTTCAAGTTATTCATGTTTAAAAATAAATGTCCATGATGTGTGATAACTACTGATTACATTTTTATGTAAATAAGGGCTTATGGTGTAAAGGTGATGAGGGTCAGGGATGGTGATGGGCCCCAATTAGCTTCTTTGCCCTCCAGAGTAAATGATTGCCTCTGAGGAGAGCCAAATTATCATCTGAGGTGAATTTGAATAAAATAGACATGACATTTATCTGGTAATATGTGTATGTGTTTTTCAATAAACCTACTTATTAAATAGATCTCTTGAAATGAAATGGCAGTATAAATTTGTCAGAAATGTTATGGATGGATGTTATGATGGATGATGAAATCCAGATAAAGGCAGTAAAACAAGATTACAGATGCCAAATGCTGTTTGACACGACCGCTAGTCAACATTATATTGTACAGAAATTTGATATTGTCATGATTTATACTGACAATTGGGGCAAAAATGGTTTGTCATCATAAGTGGGTTCAATATAAAAAGTCACTGAAAAACACTGATCTACACAGCCACAGCTCCAGGACGATTTTATTAAATAATGTAAACCCCAATCATAAGCAGTAAATCTGGTCTCTGGCTCCTCTGAGTGGTTGCCCCGGTTGCCAATTGATGTCCAAAGATAGAGTTCCTGAATAATGGTTCAAATTTTAATTTCATCTTGGCTCACAGATATTTGATTATTATTTGTCATGCATATTTTCTTGCGGCATAATTTTTGCTGTCCTGAATGGTAATTGGGCTGTAGACTACACATACATATATGTATATATATATATATATATATATATATATATATATATATATATATATATATATATATATACATATATATATATACACATATACATATATGTACATATGTATATACGTACACACACACAGTGAAAAACAGAATGGCAGCCTGTTCTGACTGTACTTTTGATACATATTTTACAGTGTATGGTTAAAGCTTGTTGTACTGCCCCCAAGTGGCCATAAAATCTATTAAGTCTAAGTTTAAGTCTAAATTCTACTTGGTTAAAGGGACAGTTTGACTTTTGCAGAGATTGTACATCTGATATATTCAATACAGGACGGTGATCATACTTCATAGTATCATAGGAGATTTATACAAAACAGATATAAGGATAAGGGAGGATAAGGATAAGATAACAATGTCCCTGTCTTGCAACCTGTCTGTTTGAGTACAGCCCTGTTTCTGTAACATTATAATAATGTTAGATTCATATTTATCGCCCATGAAACAAGTGCTTCTCTCCCTCATCTGATAAGAGGAGTTCATGACAAAGAGATAATGGAAAATTCAATTAAAATATGGCTTCACTGGTAACTACAGTCCAGCCAGTTTATTCACGATTAAACAT
Source organism: Solea senegalensis (assembly GCF_019176455.1). Taxonomy (NCBI): domain Eukaryota; kingdom Metazoa; phylum Chordata; class Actinopteri; order Pleuronectiformes; family Soleidae; genus Solea; species Solea senegalensis. The sequence continues at coordinate 14,556,090 of NC_058033.1, forward strand.
TTTAAGCCTACAAACTCTCATTTTTAATGTTTGTGTAGTGAGCTGCAGCTATGGGTGGGAAACGCCGAAAATTACTAAACAGTATATCTCGACCAGAGAAGAAGATAAATGAGCGTCTGAATTAGAGAAGCATTAAAAAGTAGATGACTGAAAGCAGAGAGGAATTTGAAGGCAGATGCAATCGTTGATTAAGCAATTGAGCCTCAGACGACGTCTCTCAATCTCTTGCACATGTTGTTGGTGGATGTCTAACTATGAATTATGCCTTTTACATTACATTTGTCTCCTTGCCTTTTTATTCCCCCCCTCTCCTCTTGTGATAAGTCTCCTCTGTTGAAACGCCACTTCTGCTCAGAGCAGACACTCTTTTAACCCACATGAAGTTGAAACAGACAGTGGGAGAGTTATGTACAGTGCGTGCAAGGACACAGTTATGTGGTATGTGGAGCTCACATTTCCATGTTCCAGTAATTTCCTAGCATCCAATGCTCTCCAGTGTTTTGAATTTGGATTGCAGGAACTGTTTTAAACATTAATGGCCACAGTTTAACATATTGTCCTCTTTAATGTCATATGTCCAAGGATGGATTACTGAACAGGCCTTCTGTGCCCAGTGGCTCTGGGTACCTTGAATCCCAAGCCTCTGCATTACTTTATTGATATCTTTGCTACTACATTATTCATCCTGATTATTTTAAAAGGTCTTGTAGTGACTTCAATTCAATTCAATTTTACTTGGATAGCGCCAAATCATAACATACATTATCTCAAGGCACTGTACATAGACAACCTCAAGGAGAGCAGAGAAACTCAACAGTTAGCACAATGAGCAAGCACTAGGCATCAGTGGAGAGAAAAAACTCTGACCAGTTGGGGTGAAAGGACCAGGAGCAGATATACAACAACTGTATCAGTGATGACATGTTTATAGAACTACAATGTAATCTATATAAGCAGCAGCAGAGACTGTTGATAACAATTATACTGAATCGACTTTTAATTATAGCATCATAATAATAGTGATGATATGTATGGTAATAATAGCCTCGAAGTCATCATTTGTCTGCAGCAACTTTTTGGTATTTAATTTAAATAACAATATTTACTAAATACTGCACTTTTACTTTAATATATATGCTGAAGTCAGCTGACTTGTTACTTTAAACTATTACTTTCACAGAGGTAACAAATCCTCTTAGTGATGTCTTACACCACACCCAGGAATAGCACCTGTAAAAACTGTCTATGCTGCAAAGACACATAAAAATGGGAAAAGTCTTGAAAAGAGTCTGGCAATAAACTCAATAAAATGTGTCGATATCAGCAGAACTGCCTCGACTTATGTGTTGCATATGAAACAGGTGCATCTCTCTGTGCTGGTCTAATGAAAGGAGATCAGGACAGAATGTGGTGATCCCAAAAACAGGGCTGTTTCAAAAACCTGAAACTTAAAGCTGCAGTTTGTAACTTTTGTAGATTTGTTATGTTGTTGTTGATATTATTCTGACTCTGTTTGGTCATTGTGAACAGATACTGTACAATGGAACATTATTCATATGCTGGGTCCTTCATCTGAAAACAGGGTAAAGTTAAGCAATTTGAGTGACACAAGAACTAAATGATGCTATACTAGGATTTCAACCTTCAAATAATGTCTCCATGATCATTTTGATGATCATGGAGAACGGCACCAACTGTGGCACCACATTGCCTGCATTGGCACTATGGAACTACGGAACTATGGAACAGAATTCTACTTCATGGCAGACATCACAGGTTGAAACGCCAGGTGGAAAATGCAAGCTATGCAAACTACAGTACTATCATTCTCCTGTGTTTTTCTCTGGGGTTCTTGAAAAATAAAACAACATAATAATGATATAAAATGCTATAGCATAGGCTACTGAACCCGGTCTGAAGACATGGTTGTACGTACGTAAGAAGTCCGGCTTATAGATTTCACTGGTATCATTGTCTTGTCAACAAATCCATATGATCACGACATACTGTATACTGCGACAGTTGTAACACACTATTTACCAACTTTAAAGGATGAGTATTCGTATCCTGTTACTGTAACATAAATGTTGTAAAAAGGCTTATGCTGTAATCACACCGGACATAGTTCACACACGGAATAGTCATGCGACAACTTTACATACAAAGTCTATGCACCGATGTGATTCTGTCGCCCATTACATCTGTTTAAAATACGGCGACTTGTGGCCAGCGATCCCATTGTTTCACAAGATGTACTAAATGATCCCGTGGTGCAATAGACATGATGGGCGTGGACAGAGGTGGAAAGAGGAAAGAATATTCTTATCGAGTGAAAGTACCACAATTTTGATAAAATTGCACTCAAGTACAAATAAAAGTATTGGTCTAAAAAAGTAAAAAGTAGCTTGCCAATTCACCTGTCCTCATGATTCCCTGCCAAGTTTCTGGTGCGTTATTTATTTATTTATTTATTTATCTTTTAATTCAGGCCAACATTTTTTTACTCAGTATCGAATGTGATTTAAAATGTAGCAAAGTACAGTACTTCCCAAAAAAAACTCATAAAAACACAAAAACACATAAAAACCTACTCAATCACAGTAACGTGAGTAAATCAAATTCATTACTTTCCACCTCGGGGGCGCGGAGTGACGCGGCAAAATCATGTTTGGTGTGATCACAGCGTTAAAGGTCTTTTTATGGAGCATCTATCTGCAGCGACATGTTTGATTCAATTTTTTATTTTTTTTTACTAAAATACTGCACTTTTACTTTGACGATGTTGAACACAGCTGACACCCTCTTTAACAAAGTGCATACTTTTAATGTTTGCTCACACATGTGATTTGAAAAGCATTGCCCCCCCCCCTCCCCCACTGGCCCGCACGTGCTGCTTGCTCGCCCCTGAGCCCTTCATCATCCCCCCGTGCGCGTGCGTGCGCGTGCCTCTGTGTGTGTGTGTGTGTGTGTGTGTGTGTGTCGCCATTGGTCTGGGATGATGTCATCCACAGTGGAGACAATAGAGCCCACCTCCCCCCGTCAGTGTCTCCTCCTCACACACACACACACACACAAACGCAGCTCAGCTCAGAGTGACACACGCTCAGACGTGACGCCAGCTGAGTCAGCCAAGCACTTCTCATCATCATCATCATCGCTCTTTGTTTATTTGTTTATTTATTTGTTTATGTGTCTGCTCATTCATTATTTTTTTCCAAGTCCGGCAGAGCTTGTGCATCTACTAGTCAAACCAAGTTTGTTTGTTTATTTATTGAAAAGTATGTTCCTGTTTTAAATACATGAACAAAGGAGGAGGAGGAGGAGAAGGTTGCCTCACATCTGGATCGTTCTGTACTCGAGACACACACATACACACACACACAGAGACAGAGACGGAGACAGACGTGAGGATGTGTCCCTCCGCGGCGCACAGACGATGAACACAGCACGGGACTTCTTCATGTAAGTCATCGTCATTCCTGTTTTACTAACGTTACTTTATCGTGTCGGTGGTGGTGGTTGTGTGTCGGCCTGCAGTCTTCACGGGCTGTGCTCAGCTGCAGCTTCACGGATGTGCTGATGTCTTCTCTCGCGTGTTTTTGTCAAATGAATGCGCTGCATCGCTGTGTTATTCACCGCTGCTCGCGTGTGTCAAGAAGCCATGCTGTCAGGATTGTTTGCCATGACATTTGCCATTTGTTGAGATAAACAACTGCAGGCAGGTGAAGGTTACAAGTGAGGAATGGACCACATGATGCATCCCCATTATGCCCACTTAACTGAGTGGCTATGTGAGAGTAAAACAGGCCTGGTGGCCCACATCAGCTTTATTTCTCATTGTGGTGAAAGGTTCAAAAGCTGCAAATATGACATTATAAAACATGGAGAAATCAAGCTGTGCACCATCTAGTGATTCCATAAAGAGGAACTTAATGATTTTCAATTTCTGAGCTGCAGAGTAGAGCCATAAACAATGCAGAGGAAGAATGTTAAATAGCCTCTCAGCATGTATGGGTCTGCATCTGGTGGTGCTGATGAGAGGCAGAGCAGGAGCGATGTGCTGCACATTACTTTAAATAGCCACTGTCAGTGATTTATTGACATGCATTTCATAGTGAAAGTGTCTGCGGTCTGTGTCACAACTGTCAGCCCCGGCAGAAACACAGGGTATTCTGAGTATAAGGATGTGCAGTGTTACCACAGAAGGAGACACACACACACACACACACACACACACCTGTAAGTGATGAGGCTCCATCTGGAAATCACTGTATTTACAGTTTTCTCAGGAGGCAGCAGGGGTGTGAGGCGTGCAGGTTGTTCATGTGGAGCCAATGACATCATAAGAGTCATAAAAAGAAAAATCACTGCAGTGCATTTGCAGAGAAACTTTTTGGTTTTTAAGTCTATATGCCCTCATATGAAAGGGTCACACACCAGACAAATTAAACACCCACATAGACATGATGCTGTAATCGGACGTGATCGCCCACATGGAACGAAACATCGTGCCATGCAGCTCACAGTTGAAAATTGCTTTTAGTTCATATTTTGTTTTTCTTACTGTAATTTGTAATCAGAACACAGGCAGCCACTGTCACGTTAATAGTCTCATGGCTTTGATTCTATCAGCAATGATCAGGTCTTACTTTCTATAAGCCTGCAACATGTAAATTATGTTTTTAATAACTTTTTTTTTTTTTACATTAGAAACAAATGGACCCTCCGGTTAGAGTTAAATATTAATCTTGACAAGATTCATGTGAATATTCATCATTTATGGGCAGCATTTTCAGATTATTGTCATTATAGAGGTACATTTTGTAAACTGACCACAGGATTGCTTGATGATGAGCAGCTTTCTTTTTGTGATAGGAGAAAAGAAGAACTTGTATAAAAATACTAGATAGAAAGGTGGCTTAGATAGTTGTATGTACCAGTGAACTTTATGTCATGTAGATGACTGTCATTTGTTACTGTGCTCCCGTTCACTCCCACAGGTGACAGACATAAAGGTTGTGAAATAGAAACTGGTCTGCAGATTCAACTGTTTGCTTTGACTCATTCTGATGCCCTGCCCCCACAGAAACCTACACAATGTGTCCCACATCCCATATTGCAATGTACTGCAAATCTGCCCGCGTCAGTGCTTTGTTTGTAAAATAGAGTCGTAAAGATTAGCTGATTGATCGATTAGTCCGTTGCTCAAGAATTTACTGCAAGTGTTGCATGTGTATGACTTTGTGTAAACCACACAGTTAAGATTATTCAATACAGGAAAAGCTCATTAGTTGAAGCTCTGCTATGCCGAGAAGCTAATAGAAATAATAAGTGAAATAAAAGGGATCTTTTGTTTAGGAGTTACATTAATTATATATAAATTATGATTAAAATAGCATATTCATTTTAATCTCCTAATTCTACCAGTGGGACAATTTTAAATGAAAACAATGGCTGTGCAGAAGCATTAGACATTTAAATACCTTCATTTGGTTTGACTTCCTTTCATAGCAGAGCTTTGACAGTTTTCATTGATAGTGGTAGACACAGCTGCCACTATCAATACAAATAATTTCATTAAGCATCCGTATGTTGACGCTGCGGGCTGGCAGTGGCGCTGAGGGAGCTGTTGTTGTGACAGTGTGGCAATGTCCTGAATTCTTGTTTTCAAGCAAACTTTCTTTAACTTGTTCTCTGAGGATATGGAGGATATAAGTTCAGAGAGAAGAGAGACATGTTTGCTTGCCTTTTCACACTGGAAATAGATGTTTGTATACTGCTTAATGCCCTTCACCAAAGTCCATAGAGAAAATCAGTGTTTTTAGTTGCTTGCCTACTGCTGCCTCTTTGGATTATGGTTGTGGTATCTGGGTAAATCTGAACAAAGGATTCAAAATATCACATTAGATCTTACTGGTGAAGGCAGCAGTTGATCAACAACTCCTGTAACATGATGTCAAATTGCTGATTTTCTATATGGACATTGGTGTAGGGACTGAGTGGTTTTACAAAGCGAAAAAAAACATCAGTTTCCAGGCCGTCTAACAGTGAGATAAAGACTTTCGCCGGCGTAGATTGTATTTTGCGAGTCTTTTGTTAAGTGGCCTCTTACAACCACACTTCAAAAAAACCTGAACCATCCCCTTAAGCACTGTCACCTTCCCCCTTTTCTGGTTCAACTCAAACAAACTACTGCGACACTCGCACAAAGGCTGACACTGTGCAAATTTGTTCATTTTGTTGCCGTCACAAAATTGTTCTGAACGTTGTGTCCACTATGTGAGAGTTTGCAGGAGTAACACTGTCACAGACATTCACAAAAATGGAAAGAAATATTCATGCTTGGCTTATCTTAAAGTGGCAGCAAGCTCATCTCAACCCACCACAAAAAGCTTTTTCCAAGGTGCTTTCCTCCATTTCTACTCTAAGTGTTCTATTTAAAGACTGCAGTCAATTTTTTCCATTTCTTATGAAAGAGCACAGAGGCTAAACTCCTGTCTCATTAAATGAACATTACAATGTAGAAGCCAGTGTGCTGACAGAGGTGGTGCTACTCTGATTGGCATTAGTTTGCTTCTCGAATTGAATGTATATGAAATTGACATATTTTTACATGTTAAATAGTAAAATAAAAGTATTAACGACTAGGGTTTTGAGTGTTTATTCGATAATTAAAACAAGCTTTCTGATTTTTCAGCTTCTTAAATTTACGGACTGAACAGGTATTCGATTAATTGAGAAAGTAATCGACAGATTAATTGATTATGAAAATAATCGTTAGTTGCAGCTCTAATAACGACTTACTGTAATAGTGGATGTAAAGTGAGTTCAGAAGTCCCGGTGTTTCGGCCAGTGTGAAATCAGATTGACTGGAGATGGAGATGCTGAATGTTTTCCGTCGCGCAGCTCACTGATTGGCCAGTTTGTGCTGCTGCCTCCATCACGTTCTGTCTGCATGACTGTGGAGATGAGATGATGTAATTATTTTTGACTCCCCCTCAGCTCAGCCTGTAGCGGCGTTCGGCTCTGATGAGTTGCTGAAACTAAGCCGATAAAACTGAAAAACCACATATTTGGCACAGGGCGAAACAGCGAAACACAGATTAGCGATGAACGTGAATGTTTTGTTGACATTCTTAATGGTGTGGCATCCCAAACAGTCTGGCTCAGTCAAAGCAAAAGCCACAGTGTTTTAAAAAACAAGGCTCATCCCCGCATGTCACCGTTGAACCATTAATCGTGGCGTTGTTGACATAGCACACGTTTGTTTGGCCATCTGAGTCACAAGCTTACATCATTAAATCTGTTGCTTTAACCTGATTATAGAGTGTGAGTCATGACTCAAGACCACATCTCTCATTATTTTTCAGGTGGCGATTTAAGCTGCAGAGTGCGGGGTCACTGATTTTGATCGTTGTTTGAGGGTTTCATGGTTTCATATGTAGGTTATTAAAATAAAGGTTTGCAGGTCTTTGTCCGTCTCCTCTCATCAGACAAGCGTGGATGGATTCACTTGTTTTATTTGTGACAGATGATCCGAGGCAGCCTCTCCATCTCTGAGACGCTTAGCGAATATTGATATATTTTGTTGTGTTTATTGTCCACGTCGCGACCCTCGTGTGGAGGATACAGCGGTAGAAGATGGATGCATTATTCTTTCTTTTAGAATCATTTGTATAGGTTTTGATGCAACATAGGAAGTTGTTGCTGGACCTGTAGTCTGGATCTGGATGCAGACGCCATCCTATCCTATCCAGGCCCGTGTCTATTTCCACAAATCATTGATTAATGCCACGATTTGACAGAACGTTTGTAATTTAACTGGCTCAACTTTTCTAGTCTTGATGGCAACAGACCTCCAGGAGATGCAGAGTAATTACATGCACTATAAAATGTCATGTGACACCACTCAGACCGTCATATCAGTGAATACGGATGAGTATATCGACTGGTCAGTAAAGGGAAACAAATACAGTATCACAGGGAGGGAAAGACAATGAACTTAAAAAGGGAATTTAAAGCTGCGGCAGGCAGGATCACTGGAAAAGTGAGTTTAATTGACAGGGAATGTTTTGGGGTCACCACTCTTTTTGTTGAGCTTCTCTCATCAGATGAGTAAAGACAGATACATGGTCCACAAAACCAATAATACCACGATACAATGATTCTTCCAATATATTGCAGGACAACCATATAGCGATACATCATGATATCTGTCAAACTGAAGACAACAAATGTCCATGACAAGTTAAAAGTGCAGGATTTCTCTATGTATTCACAACATAGAGAACAAAGTGCATTAAGTCTATGTATTGAACGTGGATGGGGCATCACTTAAAGTAGCTTTCTCCGCCATTATCCCACTATAAACTCCCTCCTCTTTGACCAGGTAACTTAGAGTGCCCAAGTTTTAGAGTACTTGAAGGTCCCAGAGAAGTTCAAATTGTGAAATAAGGCACTAATCACGAAAGAGTGATTAAACAACATTTAAAACAGCAGAATCCGGGCTACATGACTGCACATATATATATGTATATATGTATATACGTATATATATATATGTATATATATATATACATATATATACTTATATATATATATACATATATATATATACATATATACATATATATATATATATGTATATATACATATATATCTACATATGTGACAAACACAGCTCAAATAACAACTAAATTAATTACTACATATCTCAACCCACTCGCCACTTTCTGGCTCTTTTTGAATGGGAAATATATGGAGGTCTGATTTAATTTTCAAAAAAAAATTTGGATGTATTGAACACCAATAGTGATATACATATGAAATAAGTAGTTTTGTACAAAATTCAAATGTTAAAATATTGTCTTGGCATATCGATGATCGTATTATATTGAAGAAGGAAGACGATATTTGACTAAATTGGTCTTCTTGTTGCAAAGGCAAGAGTGCCAACCACTACAAAACAAATAACAACAAAAAAAATTCAATAAATGAAATAATAATAACTAGTCACCTTATCTCTCACTCCATCTTAACCTAGTTTTACTATACCACTGTCTGAAGTACATGTGAGGAAAAGGAGGATGATGAGAGAGCAAGTGACGTGTTGGCGACGATAATCGTGTTACTTCGCGAGCTCAGTATTTTCTCAGGTGGTACTTGGTATAAAAAGTTTGAGAAATACTTGTTTAGGGAAACGCTGGTAAACATACAATATGACATACAGATTTTAATCCCGTATCACTTGTACCGTTTGGAATTACTTGAGGGTTTATATTGTTTTCGCAGTCACTGCATCCAAATGAATTTGACAGCCCCTGCGTTATTAAGTACAGTACACTGTATACAGCTCATTTGACTTAATTGAGAAAGACTTCCACCCACTTGCATACATGAATGTGAGGGCCTTGCTCATTATAGCCCTCCCTGTTAGTAACTGACTGGTGCTGGGTATCTGGGGTTAAATGTCTCATTGAAATGTTATTGACCACCTTTACGGTTCACTTTAAACGCCATGATCATTCATGTCATTTTGTGGGGGCAGCAGGAGGTGATTCACTCTCTGTAGCTTTATATAATATCTACAACCGATTCCATTGCACTTATAATCAGCCTTTCCACCCGGCCTAGATGTTGAGGGGAAGACTGACTCATGCTACTGTATATCCAGCTGTGGTACCAGTGTCACAGGCCTGCAACTGCAGGGCTTTGGTGATCAGCCAAGTATCTTGTCAGGCTCAAGCAAAAACATCGGAGCATCTGCTTGGTTTGTTTAGGTTTGGTGCCAACTAATGCTTCACAATCCCGATCAATTTCTGCCTCTCTGCCAACATGAGAATTAGCTTGATCTTCGATATCAGCGTCTGCGTGGGACAAAGGAATTTCACATTTGTGTTCTCAGCTGGAGGCATTTTTACTTCAGTCACATCATGAAATCTCAAAGGAAACCCGGAGACATTTTGAACTGCTCAGTGATTTTTTTATACGCCACGCAGGAGTTGTCGATCCACTGCTGCCTCTATCATTAAGTTCAAATGCGTTATCTTGTCACTTCCGTGTTTGAAATCCTCTTTTTCGACTGCACCTCAGTGACACAGAGTTTCCGAATGAGGCGTGTGTTTAAGCTAAAATTGTCCTTCCGATAAAAGCAGAAAACCTATTTTTAAAGATTTTGCAGAGCCTTTTGTTAAGTCGGGAAAAGCGGTTTTGCCTTTTTGTCACTTAGAGCGAGGGTCCATGTCTCAAGTGGAAGCAGCAAAGTCAATGTTGTCCAAACAGAAGATTAGAGACCAGTGACACGACCTGACCCGAGACACAGTGAACGCTGTCCAGAGCTTGTCCTGTTCCTATCTTAGCTGGGTCACAGAGTCTGTCAGTAACCCTTGTCAGTTTACTCACAGTGTTAAGTCAACACACTTGATTACACTGGAACACTGGGATCCATTTCTGCAGGAGCCTGTTTCTATGATGTATGACACCAACTGTTGGATCCTCACTGCTCCAAGAAAAAGACTGTGTGCAACCCTCTGGCTTTCTCCTTTGTAACCAGCGCCCATCGCTCTTACTGCCAATCTGTCAGTTCAGCTTTCTGGGTAAAAGACTAAATACAGAGAGAGGTGGCCAACGCCTGATAATGTATGCAAACTGCTGAGCAGAAATTTGGAGATGTGGACTCATCAGACTTCATGTCATGTGAAATCTATGAATTGTCCAAAGCCTTTAAAGCTGGCAGGCTCACTGAAACGTGGACGGGAGAACACAAAGAGCCAATAATGTGACAAGGCAGCCTGGCATGAAACCAATAATTACAAAAAAATCAGAGAACACAAAAACCTTCAAAGACAACTAGCAAATATCTCAATTATTACTGACCTACAGGACAGAAGTTTGCGGCAGAGTTTGTAGAGTGATGACCAGGCTTTTATGTGGAGTTTGGTGAGGAATAAGAATCAGGTGAGCCTTGGCCACAGCCAGCCACACCCCCTTGCCACACACACACACACACAGTCTGCAAGAGGAAAGAGGGAGAAAGAAACAACAAAAAAGAGATCAAAACTATAAAAGAAACAGAATCCTCACAGAGTGGTGATCCCGAATGCAGCAGAGCATATTTTATGAGCCAGTAATTGAGCAGCGCATCACATTATTGCCTGGTTTTTGCACTGGTGTGGTCCATTCTGCTGTGTGGGTGTTTTAGGCTGTCAGGTGTCTTTTGATGAAAGAGCCACATAAAGCTGAGTCTGAGCGTCGCAGAGAGGGAGGGAGACGAGAAATCACCATCAATCCTGCACCGACAACCACATGCTATGAAAAACAGAGGCCTCCTCCAGAAAAATGTCCCTGCACCACCTCTTCAGCTACAGAGGAACTGTGTGTGTGCTATGCCTCCTGTATTTACACACTGACGGATTTCTGTAAGGTGCTGTCATTTTTACCCTCTTTCACACTAAAAGTTTACTCTCACTCCCTCACTCGCTCATCTTTTACCACTTTATCCTCCACATGAGGGTCGTGGGGGAACACTGGTGCCAATCCAGAGTTGGGATACACCCTGGACAGGTCACCAGTCCATCACAGGGCCACATAGAGGCAAACAACCATTCACTCTCACACTCACTCACACTCACCCCTATGGTCAGAGGCTATACATCATGTAATATATAATGCATTGCCAGTGGTGAAATGTAATGTAATGTAATGAATGTACAGTAACAACAACACTCTCTTGTTTAAAATCAGTGGCTCCTAACGGTTTTGAAGGCGCCAATATAATGAATTCAAATGAAGTAAGAATAATATCGAGCTCTAGCCCAAGTCGTAGATGGTTATGGTAGTTTAAAACAGTATAGATTCATGTCTTGTTGCACCTGAAACGATGCCACATGGTTGCCAGAAATGTAGCCATGTAGAAGAAATTAGCATGGTCACCCAGGTCTTGAGTTTTAATGTCAATCGAAACCGAAGCCAATAAGAGTCATTTGACCAGGAAATGAATTCAGAGTAAGCCATTCCCATTGGTCCAGTTGATTTTTTGACTGGTGGGCACATAGTATTGTATTTCCTGTTTTCAAGACAAGGTTAATGAACATGTATACTTGATGCAACACAGGCCCAAGCAGACGAAATTTACTAACTAAAAGTTACTGAAAGTGATGATAGCAATGATGATAATGTTGCAGGTTTTCCCCATGTGTTTGATAAAGTCTTAAGTCGTGTGGAGGGAAATTAGCATGTGAACCACTCTGCCTGTGATTATAATGCTGTTATCTTTATTCTTCTGGTGGGTTTGCAGTGAGCAGAGTGAGGGCGTCATCATCTCTCCCGCAGGCTCATGCGGCTCTTACCGACTGGAACTGAGTGGCTCCATTATTTAAAAGAAATTATTTATTTCTTTTCATCATTACACTCTGGTAAGTGTGAATTCGGAAGCAGCTTGTGTGATCACAAAGCTTAGCATAACTTTTTTTTCCCTTAAATATGAATACGTCCATAATCAGGCGCATATATCCCTCTCCTTGATCAAACCTGTGACTCTTCTATATTCAGACTCATATGAGTCGCTGTTGAACGTCAAAGTTTTATGAAGGTACCTTTTATGCTTCAGTTCTTCTGAAAGGTGTAATTTCATAATTAACTCTGAAGTCACGTCCCTTTAGTCATATTATGCAATCTGCCCTGTGTGTGTGTGTATTTGTGTGTGTGTGTGTTTGCCCTGCGAAACTGGTGACCTTTCTAGGATGAACCCTGCCTCCTCTCGCCCTATGTCAGCTGGTATTGGCCCCCCGTGACCTCATGTGAAGGACAGAGTGAGTTTAATCTAGGAGGGAACGCCACTTTTGCACCTCCGCTAGGCTCCTATTGTAGCTGCACAACTGAATCTATACCATTACATAAGGCTTTGACCAATCACGGGGCAGTTCAAAGAGAGGCATCCGACTGGCTGCTACACTAAACCTATTTTGCATACAGGTCTGTTCCAGTGCTGGATGCACCAATACAAAAATCCTACACTGCAAAGAATCCTAAAAAATGAAAGCGTCGAAAACACCTGAGAGTTTCAGAAACGGAGAGATCACCTCAGGTCATCTGTTTCCTGTGAGACAAGTGTGTGTGTCCGTGTTCATCTGATGATGCAGCTCAGGATCCGCAGAGAGCTTGTGATCCTAAAACATATGTATTTCTGATAAGCTGCAGATAAAACAACAACAATCAACTATTTTTGCTCCAGTGTTCTTGCCTAGTGCAGCTTTAAATTGTTTCCTTACTTCAACGAGTGACACTTGTCGCTTTACAATGTTTCATAGTGTTTTTCTGAGAGTTTAATTGGAACACAAACCTCTCAAAGTGCTTTACATAACAGTCCACATTCCCGCAGAGTTCTCCACCTCCCACCTGCTGCTCTCTGATGTGACAGCTCCATTACATTTGCACAGTGAATGGATATTTTAATGAAGTACAATATGAGACACCTCATTCTTAACGGGTTGTTTAAAACCAAAAAACAGATAAGTCTGAACTTGTCTGAACTCTTCAATGAGATTTGCTTGGAAAACAACGTCTAATACAAATTGCGATCAAAGCAGAGTAGATTCAAATGCCTTCAAATGTATAATTAGTTGTGCCTTCTGTGTCTATGATTTGCCAGTGTACCGTAACACTGCTCTCTGGTGTTTTGTCAGAGTTGTCACATTGGATGCCACCTCTGATGCAACTAGGATCTGGCAACAGAAGCTGTTAACAAGCAGAGCCGTGTTGTTGAAAACTGTCAAATCACAAACTGGAAAAGATCAAGTTTTGATCACTAACAGGCCTGCATGCTTTGTCTGCTGTAACTTCCAATGAGGCAGACTGAAATGGCTCTTTTAGATGGACGATTACTGACGACACACAGTCACTGTGTATTGTACACACACACACAACCGCAGGTACTTTGCAGCCTTTTATCAGGTTTCCATTTTAGTGTCCATTAATGGCATTGAAAGACTGATCAATTACAACTTCATAACAGGAGTGATTTTACCGAAATAAAGTGAATGAAATGAAATTGCACATAACATCATCATCTAATCAGGGTTCAGATCATAGTTAATATTAAAAAGGCAAACTGCAGTTGTATTGGGTGGTCACGTCTTTACTGAATTGAACCTGATGCTGTGCTGACACAGCCGTGGCAAAAGATTTGAACTTAAGTCATTTTTTTTTGGTGATAAGAAATCAGAGAGGGAAGAGTCTTGTGTAAATGGACCACCTTGACGAGAAAGCGGCTGTGACTGGAGCGTGACTGATAAACTGTGCCCTGCAAGGATTCATTTTGGACTAAATGAAGCATCTCAAACACCAAAGTCACAAAATAACACATTTAAAATTGCAGATTTTCTCAATGGACTTTGGTGGAGGGAGTGAGCAACATGACCTTAAGTTTCCTATTTGAAAAGACAAACGCTAACACTGAGATAAAGCAGCAAAGAGAAATAAAATATAATACACTCGAGCAGGTGTAGTTTTTTTTTTTAAAAGAAGCTGAATTCAGTTTTTCCTTGTGTCCTTGCTGGCAGCAATGTTTTTTAGTGAGAGCGTACATTGGTGTCTCCAGTTGGTTCTATGCACAGGGAGCACACATAGCTGTATGCATCACTACCTCATACATAAAATGGAAACATACCTTTAACATAATGATATTTTTTTGTATGTAAAGGAATATTTCTTATATTAACCCTTAGTGCTCATGTGGCATGGATCTGATTCATTTTTATTCATTTTATATCGCAGTTTTAGTAGTGATATAAAGTAGAAGTCACAAAATAGACCATTCTTTCCTTCTTGTTCATAAAAACAAGCCAAGTGAACTTTGAATTGTGACATATTTCCAGATTTCACAAATTCAATCAATATTTGGAGTACTTGCTTGTTTTAGTTAATCAGATTGCTAGGTTGTGCTGAAAAAAAGGATATAAGACAGTCTATATTGCACATTCTTATATCATCTGTATATACTGTATGTTTAAACATAAAAAGACAAAATGCTCTTTTTTCTAAGGGTTAAAACCAAATCTGACTGTAAGTTAATAGATGTGCAGCACAAGCTTGCATAAACAAGAAAAACATACATTTTAATAAATAATTATAGCTAAATTACAGTAGGCCAGTAAAAGTACAAAGTGACGTTTGTTAACACTATATGAAGCCCATCCGTTGGTTAACGTTTCATTTATTTATTTCTTGTCATGAATAATCATTTAAACTGTTTTTACTGTGCATCTTCTGTGTTCCTGCTGAACCTGGAGCAATGAGTGAGTGGAAAGGCCACTGGCCATGCAGTTTACAGTGTGTGAGAGAAAAGTGATCAGAGAGATTGTGACGTCCACCATGACAAAACTGGGTCAATGTAATCCCCACCCCCTTCACCACAGGCAAAGCTGAGAAAGGAAAAAAAAAAGAAAAAAAGATGAGGACACCGTCATCATCAGCCGACTCTGTGTGCGGATATAAGCATGGAGACGCAGGACTGTGCTTTGTTTTCGCCATGGGTCAGTAACTGTGATGCTGGGACATAAAAGCATCTCCAGATTTGTTTGACGTGTTCCTTCCTCCCCTGTAGTGTGTGGTTTAAAGTGTCACGTTATAATCAGTCCCCCCTGCAAATTCTGTGTCTCTGTTAACATGTCCCCCTTTTACCTTTTGTTCCTGTAGCCTCCTGAGAGATTTATGATAACTGTGGCCGAAACGCTCTACACATACAATTCAACATTCTCACACTGCAAGAAAACAAAAACAAACAAAAAAACAATTATGTGATGCGCCAGTTTGTTGTTTGGCTGCTTTTGATTGTGCTTTGTCGGTCTGAATATTATGAAGTATGAAGCTGTAGTAAGAGTTTAAAGGGTCGCTTCATCTAAATGGCAAACACGAGTGCCTCTTTCTAGACTCAGCGGTTTATATCAAAATCACAAGATGACCAATGCTAATATTTGCACCAGAATCAAAGTCTATCAAATCAAATTAATATTTCATCTATACAGGATTGTGGTGTTTGTACAGTTGACTTACTAATACTTGAGTGTTTTACCGACCTGTGCGTCCATCCCTGCAGCCAGTGTGGCAGAAAAGTAAATTAAAGTACTCCATCAGCCAAACAACACCTGGGTGCATTGAACATCTCAGATTGATTTTTGATTAACAGTGTGTGAAGAGGGCGGATTGTCACTTTAACGACAATAATATTTCATCTGAACATTTGAGAGCAACCTTAATGAACAAACCAAATGGATGTAAAAATCGTCTGAAGGCCTGTAGTAATTGCACCAACTTCATGTTAAATACTGTGTAAAGCACTTTAATAACATAATATTATTGTCTACACGTATTATGTATGTACTTAGAAGCCACACTCAGGTAATCTCTTTTTGCTGTGTCATGGTGAGAAAGCGTTTTTGAAGTCGAGTTGTATCGTTGTTGTTCGTGGTGACTTCCTGTTTATGCCATGGTGCAAACAGATGCTCATTTTAAATTGCCCTAAAGGTTTAATGTAATATAATTTATACCAGAGGCAGATTTAACAGGGAGGGACTTGCCATTATGTACGCAGGGGAGGCGTCAACTGAAATGCTTCTCATTCACTTTGAATGGAGCGGCGTCAAATATTGCCCAACTGCGATGTCTGTCAGATGTCAGTCAGTCAAAACACATAACGGCACACAGGCACACAGTATATATATATTTCAAAGTAGTAGTAAAACATAACAAAATGCACATAACAAAATAATAACAATCTAGTTCACCAGGTAGAAAAACTCAAACATCTAATGCATATAAATAGGTTTAGCCATTTGAATAAATAATGTTAATTCAAGTGACTAAATGTACAAAATCAAGGACAAAAAGCAGTTTTAAATTAGTTCTAAACACATTAAAATGAGCATTAAATGTCTGGTAAATGCCCTGGTATAAGCAGACTATGAGGTGCATGCTTGAATGGATTTGGCCAAAAGAATATATCCATTGAAATCAAACATGTTCTTCAGTATGGTATCCTCTTTATATTTGTTTTCCGTCATTTCCAGCAAATGAAATACAGTATGTGTAACAGTGTGACATGATTGATTGTTGCTTTGGTATTTTTCTTGAATGTGTATGTTTTAGTATGTGAATATGACCCTACAGGCTAATTACAAAATATGCAAATCATGAGATATTTTGTGGATTTGGGGCTTTACATTTCATTAATTATTTGAAATTCTTATTTCTCTTGCAGAATATTTTTTAGTGATAATAATTTTCACAATTATGTATTTGCTCAGTTATAAGTATTCCATAGCTGCAATTTTACATCAAGATGTAACAATGGTGTTTAAACAAATGAAATGTAAAGTCTGCCCTACACTGTCAATGTTTGTGACATTCCAGTCCTATTCTGACTTTTCTCTCTCCCTCTTTGATTTACAGCTTTGCATAAACCCAGATGCCTCCCCTCCCTCTTGACGAGCGCATAGTGGTCATTCAGCGCCCCAAAAACTTAACCCTGTGTGAGAGTTCCCCACAAACCATCCAGCATCATTCCTCTCAAATATCAGCTTCTGTCAATGGACAAGTCAACCACCCTCCTCATCTCCACTCGTCACAGTCCCATTTCTCTTCACCTTCCTGTAAGTCACTGACTCTGGAATGCAAGCGCAGATCTTTGCGTGTGCAGAAATCCAAAGGCGACCAGCCTGTCATCCCAGCGGGTGCAAGACACAACCCCAGTCACTGCCATAGCAATGGAACAGTAACGCTTGACCCACGGCTGCCCTCCCACACGCACACAATTGATATCAGGGTGAGTGTGGACAAAAGAGGACGAGAGGGAGGAGCCAGTAACTCATTAGGGCGCAGCGGGAGTGTAAAAGGTGGCAGAGGGAAATGTACCTTCACACAGTTGGATCAAGGACAATGCAAGCAAAAGACTGGAACCACAGAGAGGCCAGGTGGTGCTGAATACAAGTCACAGCGAAGTCGTCAGCTGTCGACTTTCCCCGGAGGGGTCCTACAATTCGTACCCGCTCAGGCTCAGCAGCATCAGCTCAGGAGTGAAAAGGAGAAGGAAAACACAAAGTTTCATACCAGAAGTGACCAAGAATTTCCCTCTCTAGGTCACAAGAAGAATTCCAAACTGGGAACTGTTCATCAAAGCCATAATAGTAACAGCCTGCCCTACCAACGCAACTCTGTCCCTGTGCCCCATGCTGCCATCTTAAATTCAAACTACCCCACATCCCCTCCCTCCCAGTCTACCCATGCCCCAATTTCCTTTCAGCAACTCAGCCAGCCACAGCCATCCCGCCCCAGGGATCACCGCCCCCACATTCTTCGTGGTCTTCCCCTCTCCCCCTGCTCTTCCCATGCCGGAGGCTTCCCCAGCCCTGACCACACCTGTACCATTGACTGCACCCATCCATTCAGTTGTGGCTGCTGGAGGTTGGTAAGATGCAGAGGGTGTAAGGCAAACTCTGCCAGCTGCCAGGGAGGTGGAGGAAGCTCTTCCACCTCATTTTCTGGTGTTCATAATGTTGGAGGATTGAAGAAAGGAGGCAAGGAAATGGGCCTGAGAAATCTAGGTGGGTGTCTCTCCACTGCCTCGACCTCCAACACCTCCTCTTCTAATAGCACTGTGTCTGACTGCCGAGCAAATCTATTCAAACCTGTCCGCTGCACCTCCTGCTCCAGTGAGGCCAGAAACTTTGAGAGTCCTGCCGTCCTTCGCAAAAAACTGGTTGGGGGATGTCTGCCCTGTACCCCTTTGTCCTCTTCAGCTCCTCTCCGGGCAATTCAGAGCTGTGTCACAGGATGCAACCCCAAATCCTCTCAGACTGGTAGTTCCACCTGCAGTTACTGCAGCAGTGACCCCATAGTCGTCACATATAACCCTCGTCGAGGAAAACCTCCAGGAAGAGGCTTTGGAGCGGCTCAGTCAATGGGTATGTTCCAAGCCGATGATGATGACTACAGTGTGCGTACGATCTGGCCTGAAGAACTAGCCAAGAAGATGACCCATTCTAAAGCCCAAAGGAATCACTGTGCTGGGGTGGGAACTGGGGTAGGGAGGCCCAATCCAAGCCAGGCCCAAAATGGCAGTAATGGAACAGGCCTTGTCCTCTTGGACTGTCAAAACCTCCAATATGCACAGGCTCAGCTCACAGATCATGCTGGCCGGCGGCGGCTGCAGCAGGGACGTATGGCTGCCCTTGATTTTATGGGTAGTAGGTCAGGACCTAGGTATGATGAAGGCCAGAACTCACTGAAGAGACTTTTGAATAAAGGAGAAGATGGAGGAATGGATGATGATTCAGAGCAAGATGAAGATGCAGCATATCCTCCTCGGTCCCCTTCTCCCCACTCTGCATCCCCGCCATCACCTGTGTCCTTTTCACCTCCACCATCTGCCCCCAGCACACTCATCAAACCAAAACCCTGGCAAAGAGACAGGGAGGGAGGACACTCTTTGCCCACAGCTCAGTCTCTGCACCTTGCCCTGAACTCCCTGAACCGAGAGCAAGAAGAGGAGAAGAGCAGAAGTAAGAATATCTTTAAAGTCACTTGTGCAAGTAGTAAAAAGCAAAGATGTGTTGAGAATGTAAAAAGATATCATCTTTGAACTGTAATGCAGTCTCTAGCATGCATCTGCTGCTACTATTCTGAGCGGACTCCATTTAATGTGAAGCCACTGCAAACATTTAGCTTCTTTACTTATAGCCAACAAATACTGCTAATTAGCATAGCAACAATTTAAAGTGTAACATTTCATCATAATGCAGACAACATCTTTCTCTTTGTCCTGTCTTCTGCCAGTGCACCTTTCTTTGCCACTTTCCTCGTCCTTGCCTGCATCTCTATCTGATGAGAGTGTGATGACTCCTGACGCAGAGAACGCTGTGATCAGCCCCATCCTGCCATTCCTGTATCTGGGGAATGAAAGAGACGCTCAAGACCTGGACCTGCTGCTGCGCCTCAACATTGGCTACGTGGTCAACGTGACCACACACCTTCCCCTCTACCATGTCAACTCTGGACTGCGCTACAAAAGGCTGCCGGCCACCGACAACAGCAAGCAAAACCTTCGACAGTACTTTGAGGAGGTTTTTGAATTCATTGGTGAGATTTTAATCTCATATATGCTTGTATTTGCTAGTGTGTGGATAGGGTGGTTATATTACATGATTAGTTGATCAGAAACTTACAGTGGCCACATACGATATCCTAAAAATATGATTTATCACATTAGACAGCCTTTTCTGTCGCAAAACAGAAGTTTGTGTCACTTTGTTAACCGCTCACTCCCCGTACTAAAGTCCATAGAGAAAATTGGTGACTTTACCTCACAGCACACAGGAGTTATTGATCCACTGCTGAATCCATCAGTAAGTTCACATGTGTTGCTTTGTAACTTTGGTGTTTGAAATCCTTTGTTCAGATTCACACACAAACAGGGTGTTATCTGTTATGTGTTGTCACTGTAAATATGCCAGAATTGGCACATTTTCTAAATTACATCAGGCAACAGCAGGTAAGTTTTGAACAGGTAATAAGGCAGGTAACATAAACCACATTTTTGCACAGGACATGGCAGTTGGCACCAGATGAGAGAGTGCGTTATGCATGAGAGAATGACTAGTTTATTTTCAACCAGTGTTTGGGTTTTGGGGGGTTTTATTTATGGAAGGTTAAACGTGAGCCTCTGTTCTGTTTTTGTCCACAGAGGAGGCATATCAGAGTGGACAGGGAGTGTTGGTACACTGCCAAGCCGGTGTGTCCCGTTCTGCAACCGTCGTTATCGCCTACCTTATGAAGCACACCCTCATGACAATGACAGATGCCTACAAATATGTGCGGAGCCGTCGCCCCGTGGTTTCTCCAAATCTAAACTTTATGGGCCAGCTTTTGGAGTTTGAGAGGGACCTCAACTCTGGGGTGACTCCTCGTATCCTGATGCCTAAACTTAACGGTGTGGAGACACAGGTGTGAGAAAGGTCAGTGGGCAGGAGCATGTCGGTTTACCGCAAAGTCTGTGGTGGCATTCGTGAGCACGAAAGAGAGAGTGGCACACTTTAGTAGAGAGACTCAACAAGAACTACGACAGGAAAACGATGGCGTGTTTGGCAGTTTATGCACTTTTAACCCTGTGAAACATAAGACAAAAGACTCTTAGACAAGTTGACCGTCATCCTATACTGTTTATAAGATAATGTGCCAATATTTCGTATAGCTCTAACCTCACTCTTCTTTTCTTTTTTTTTCCTGATGTCATTTACATTCAAAGCCACGTTGAGAAAAATACTTTCCATTAATAACAAAAGCATGCAGAACATGAACACAGACATGGAAAGGGTTCATTGGTATTGTCTATTTATCATCAATCACCTGTAGCACCCAGACTGCATACAAAAATGGATAACGTGACATCTTATCCAAACCCCAAAGTGATGCTAAAGTAGCTGGTTCACCCCCCTCCATGATAGCAAAAGGGACATTATTATCAGTTGCTGCCATTTTAGGTAGCTTGCATTGATGTGTGTCCAATGTTTCAAGCAAACTTTGTTTTGATTATTTATACAATAATAATAGTCATTTGAAAATTTGCGATAGTTAACTGAGTCAGACTCACGATTGGCCTGTGTCAGACTCTGTAACCAGGATACTGGTTACTGTGCAGCCTGTATGCATGATCCATCTTCATATACAGGCCATTTCAGCACATAGTACTTCCCTTCCCACCTGCCAAATGTATCTTATCGCCAAATGATTTGTCACAAGAACGAGAAGAACTTTTTACACGGACCTCAGTCACCGTTTTCAATCATAACTCTTCAATTTGGGTTGTTTTCCTGCTTAAAACTGTGCAATAGAACAGCAGCATGGACCTAGTATGGATGGGAGCAGTATTTTACCGATAATAAATGAAGAATGCCTTAGGATGGTTTTATTTCAGTTAAAGATTCTGTATATTGGCATCGAAGCACTTTCACGTGTCTGAAATAATACAGTGGTTGTGTTGAAACCACAAACCAACAGACTTTCTTTTAATATACGATACTATAATTTGTCCTGACGTGCTTTAACAAACCAGACCATCTCCAAATGTGCACTATTTATTTTATGGTTAATTCATGAAGAGGATGCATTATTTGTATCAATTCCTATGATGTAAAAACTTGTGAAATATTCCGCTTGAAAACGGACCAATTATGGTGCGCAGTCGGATATTTTTTTTTTTTAACTTTCAGCAGCACACGGTAGTTTGGTTGATAGGGAATGACAGTAACAGCAAATAATACCTTTGTTCACCTTTCAGGTGAAAGGAATTGTATGAAAGTGAAAGCTTTTATTTTTGACCTTTTCATGACAAATCTTGGCTGGTTTCTGTTATTTTAACGAACGCAAAGGGACTATTATTTAATGTGTGCATGGCTTCCAGTCCCATAATTACCCTTAAAGCGGAATCTATTTTTCATTACTTTAATGCCTTTGAGAAGAAATCAGAGCACTCACATTGTTAGTATTGGTCATGTTTATTCCTTATCTGATAAGGTGAAATCAGATTAAGATTAGTTGTTCTTTTGCCTTACTAAATTGTGTCCCTCATGACTATGCATTTTTTTTTATTATTGTGAAGGCTTTGATTTAATTACAGAAGCTTCCTTCTTTCACTGTGACCCTATACCCTTGTATTGTTAAGATTCAAGCCCAAGTCAACTTGCACAATTAATCTTCCATGTTCCGTTTGATTTATGTAGCAACAGCGCATCCCATATTAATTACAGTGTAATATACAAAGTTAGCCAACAACGGGGAGAGACAATGTGATACAAACCGCAGTATGACAAGTATCATAGCTTTCATATAATATCATTGAGTTCATTTTAAGACAACAATAAGTGAAAGGTTTTCTAATCTGTTCACTAAACATGGTATTATCTGTACCGGACACATTTTTGATAGCAAGCTGTACATAGTTTTGCACAAAACACTTTTATAGAATCAATTGTAGGCAGCATAATTTGGCATGATGGATTATTAATTCCATACAGTATTAACCTTTCAGCATTATGTAAATCGTAAGTGTTTACAGCCTCACAACTTAATCTGCAGCATCACATGAGGCTTTTTGACGAATCACGGGACAGTTCAGAGAGAGCGTAACACTCCTATTGGTTGTTCCATTGTACATGCGTTGCATATAGGTTCCTTTTCATGAAAGGTTGCTACTCCAGCACGTGTGTTAAAAAACTGCCTATGCTGCAAAGAAACCCTTAAAATATGTCAAATCTGACATTAAACTCAAAAAACACACAATTTTTTGCAGAGATGGAGAGATTGCCTCTGATTATCTGCTGCATATGAAACAAGTGCATCTGTCTGTGCTCATCTGATTAGGAGCTCAGGACAGACAAGCACAATCCCACAATCTGACACTCAATTAATCATTTTACAAAATACAACAACTTCCTGAAACCAAAATGCCTTCAATTCAGCCTTGTGTGGTTTGCTTCTCTGATGTTGTCACATCAAATATGACTTGTTGGGTATTCATATATGTCTGTGTTTGTTTTGTTTTCTTTCTTTTTACAATTATTTTATATAACGGGAAGTTTGAGCAGAACCTTCCAGCTCCGCGGTTATATAACGGATCATCAGCTGTGCTCTGTGCAGCAAACGTGGGTCAACAAAAACCATATTCCTGTTTTTACCTCTCTCCTGCACTTCAGCTGGAGAGACATCAACCAAACATGCTGTTCACGCCTCCAGTCTCTCCAGCTCGGCTCGACGTGGGTGTATAGTGTTGCCCTGTGAAGAGGGCCTCTGTTGCTACAGATTTTTTTTTTTATACAGACTCTATATGCAAAATGGCTGTCGAAGCAATGTCTTTAATTCCACACTCTATGGACTTCCAGCGTTGACCTCAGATGTTTGTACTGGAGAAACACATGGAAGGAAATCGAAGGGCCAGAGTCTCTGTGTTTGGGTTTTTGCACTTGAGCAGAGGAATATTGTTACTTTGTGTATGATAAAATTTTTTAAGAGAATGGTGAAAATCCATGCATTACTTAAGCCTGATTTATAGTCCGTCACTCGATACTTTTGATTATTTCCGCTCCACAAAAATTGTATATTAACCTGTTTATGAATTTGAGATGATTTTATTCATTTATGCTGCTGAGAAAGGTTTTGAGTAAAGTTTTAATAAAAATTGCTGACAATTTTGTCAAATTTCTCCAAAAATCTGTCAGATATTTTGGAGAACGTTTCCAGAAAATGCTTAGGTTTAAGAAATCTGTTTAAAAAGCCACCTAATGTCGAGTTTCTCAGTTAATGGTGTTTAGATCACATGTCCTGCACACAGGAAGTGATTGGTTCATGTCAAGACAGATGGAGGCAACGGCAACATTGCGGTAGTAAAGCGAGACAACTGTAAACACAAAGACGCGCCCTCAAAAAGTGAATAATAAAATAAAAAATTAAATGTGAAGGGATAATAAATGCCTCTTGGCTCCGCTCGCCCCTGCGTTGCTGGTGTATACACACAAATGCTCTCTCAGTCAGGCCTGATGATATTGCTTCAAATAATTCAGAATAACAACATCACCACTACTGCAACTTTAAACTAAGACATCCTCAGACAGTCAAGAAAATTCTACAGGTGCGCAATATGCAAGGAAAAGTGTGGAGCAACGAAGTATAACTCAGGCTTTATTTGATGAAAATTAAATATTCCTGTTTGTATTTTATTGCCCCTTTTTTTTTTTAAAAATTAAGTAATTTCCTGTACCAAATACTGAATTCAAGGTTGTTAATGCATAGGAGTGAAGACGATGGTGATGATGATGATGATAGAAAAAAAAGCAGATCACCTTCCTTTTACTAAAGGGGGTAAGAACTCTTCAGGTTTGACTGTTGTAAAATTGTGCCGTTTCACCCCCCCCACTGCTGTCCTGATTCCTCCAGAAATTTCGAAAAAGCTCTTGTTATCTAACCTGTAATTCTCGCTCAGTAGTAATATTTTCATATTGTAGTCACTGTTTCCTTGTATTTAGACAATGTTTTTACCTTCATGTTGCCGACTATAATCTTCATGACTCCTCGAGGTGCACTGTGACTAATACGATGCTGCTATATCACAAGGACTTAGATTTTTTTGCATCACATTCTCGCGGATGCAAAAGTGGCGACTATCGCTAAAGGTTAGGACGCTCCAGTTCCGCCCAAGCTTCGTCGTGCCGCCTCAGTATTAATCTCAGTGACTGTACATACTGTGGGATCTGTAACAGTGCCTGTTGGTCTTCCTTATACGAGCACGGTAGAAAGCGCTGTGAGAGTAAAATGTAGCGGTGAAATATTTTTTCAGTGAAAAACTCCCATGTTATTAGTCACTGTGTTTGAACTGTCATGCTGATTTTTGACAAATTTCTGTCTAAGCTTGGTGGTAGTCTGCCCTTTAGTGACAGTATATTGGGAAAATGTCAGTCTAGAATCAGTCTATCCAAAAAAACGGTCACTGTGAATCAAAAACCATAAAGATGCATATTTGTATCACTGTTACTATGTGAGTCCAAATGTGTACACTGCAGTAACATTTTTTTAATGTTTTATTTTACATCAGAGTAAGTTCAAGTGCAAGTATTGTATGTGTATTATTTTTGCAATATCTGGGTGACAAAATTGACATTGACGGTCAAATCCCTGTGAGTCCATTTTTTTGGGTGGTTTTGTTGAAAGATATTTGAAGGATCTCAACAGCTATTGGGTATGTTGTCATATTCTGTGGTTCAGACACACACAGGATTGATCATATCAATGAGTCCAAATTATTTGTTTTAGACATACACACAATTTGTGTTTCTCATGGGTTCTATACATTAATTCAGCTGAGCCTGACGGTCATGGACCACGGTTGTTTTTAATTTCACGTTCTTGAAGCAACAATTCGCCAGGAATTCTTTAATGTGATCGAGGAAATGGCTAAATGTACAATAATACTAGCTATTACTGTGTCCCTCATACAAAGATATAGAATGATGAATTACGGGCCATTTGCCTTTTACTTTGCCTGAAGTCAACTGCACCTACAGTTGGTACGATTGAATTTGCTAACCATTATTCTGGGGCTCATAATGTTCCTTTTAGAATTTTAAATAGAGCTCAGACGTGTAAGTCCAAATACTGCGTCTATAAATCATCTTGTAGCACAACAACAATATGCAAAAGGTCAAAAAGTGGAGTTCTACTGTACTCTTCACATAATCTGTAGCAAATATGGTCAGTTTCAACAAACACTTATGGAGGAATGAGGTCTGAATGTTTGTGGTTTACAGTGTGTGTAAAGAACTGATCATTGGTTTACATGTGACCATAAGTTGATGACATGACATCAAAACTCCTGTCCAGGCACAACACATTCACACTAGCTGCTGCATAAAGATCTCTAAAAAAAAATTCAAAGCTGAAGTGCTCTGTGGACAGCCCGCTGCCTGTGTGGGTGACAACTGCACGATTGGCGGGCGACTCTCATCAGTTTTGTTCCTGTGTAAGTGATTCTTGTCTTCTCCTCTGTTTGTAGCTGAACATGATAATGTATGCAGTACAAAACCTGATGGCTGAATTGTGTTGAAGTTGTTGTACATGTTCATTTCTAGTAAATACACTGGAACTGGCTCTTTTCATTAAAAAAACAAACTGAGAAATAATAATAATAATCATGTGTGGGAGCATTTTTGTGAAAGCAATGATTGCGATGGACTTAACCTCAGCTTAGCAACCGATCACTAGCACTCTGTGAACGTAGTCACTCGTGGCTCTTCGGAAACTATCGAGCCGTTGCATTACCACTGATACAAATGGCCGGTTGTGATTGATGATTCAGATGATCAACCGTGCCAGAGCTGCTGTGCTTATTGTTACATAACAGCCTGTTTGGAATTCACTGCTGTGCTGTGGAGCAGCCAGAGGGCGGCTCGATCGCAGAGAGATTTATACAAACTCAGTATCTGACTGGCAATATGTGCAAAGTAAAGAGCATGAGCAGTGTGGGGCAGCAGTGCACAGGCTGTACAGTTTACTGTGAAGATGAGGAATTCACTTTGATTCCTCAGCCTGAAAATAAAAAAAGTTTATTCTTTCTAAAAGTCCAGGGTGCAACATTTAGGAGGGTTTATGGGCAGAGATTAAATTCACTCCCCCATAAGTATGTTTGTATAAATGTAGAATTGCTTTCCGCTTAAAATCGTTTCGACTTTGTACTCTTTCTTCCCTACTAACATCGCAGGTGCTGCATTTATTCATCGGTTATGTGATGCACTTGTGTTGGGAAGAGTCGATAATAATCACAGTCATTTTTTTTTTAATGATTTTGTGAGGGAAATACCTCCAATGCACCAAAAATCTGAATATTTGTCCAAAGCAAACATTAAACTCAGACTTTTTGAGCTGAGAAGACTGAGTCGTTTCTTCGACAGCGAGGCCCCATCATGCTGTGGCAGTAATTAAGTTCAGCTCATTTACAGACCATTAATGAAGTCAAAAGACAGTCCAGACTTAATCCATTGTAACGTTTGTAATATAATACGTGATTTAACATCTAACTGAGCTCATAAAAGTTATTTGCTTGCTGTATGCGGCATTTACCGCTTTTAATTGGAAGGACATCATAATAAAAAAATAGAACTTTTACGATATCTGTAAAACAATATTAATAGTTTCACACATTTTACTTCTGCATCACCAAACCTTTTACACTTTCAGCTGCTCCACTGCCATTATGGCTGCCTACAGTGTATTAAATGAATTGCCGGAGCCACCCACACTAATTACAACTGAGCATAACCTGCTGAGATGAAAGAGAAGCTCTTGGGAACCATCTGGTGATTATTTCAGACACAGCCCTCGCAGTCATGTTACAGTCGGTGGCTGCTGTCCTGTCTTTTTCAGAGTTTGTGCCAGGAAGCACTCATAAAAACGGTTCTAAAATGACACTAAATCATGATTTGGAGTCACATTTATATTAAAATTGGCACGATTCAGAGACAATACATACTTGTCATTCTTCTGGGGCCTTTCCCTGCGGACCAGAGCTGCATCCCTGCGCTAGAAGGGACGTTTGTTTTCGGGCCACAACGCAGTCCTCAAAGTCATCTGGTGCATGAATGGAAAAAGTACAACACAATCAGACAAGAGGTGAAACTTTAACATGTCTATTTAATGTTTTGTTTGATAAAGAATTGAATTACACAATTAATTACACAATTATTTATTCATCTTTAATTGGTTCCGTCTTCTTTCTCCTCCTTTATGCCCTGCTCTGTCCCCTCCATAGACCATAATATATGAAGGTTAGGCAGTGTGTATAGGAAGTGTGAATATATTGAATACCCAGTAGAAGGCGGCTCTTTTGGCTTCTCCCTCTCTAGGGGTCACCACATATTTGTGATCCGCATATTTGATTTGGCAGAGATTTTTACACCAGATGCCCCTCCTGATGCAACCTCCCATTTATCTGGGCTTGTGACTGGCGCTGGATGTGGCCTCCATTACAGTGTCCAGTTAATAATGAGCAATGGGGATTGGGTACCTTGCTCGGGGGTGCCCCAGCCCTTGACCTGGTGGGGACTCAAAACAGACTCAACCCTTCGGTTACAAGCCGAGTTCCCTTTCCACTGGGCTAATAGAAAGGTGACTGCTAGTTGCAACAAAAACAAATATTTGTGTATAGGTGTGGGAGAAGCCATTTCTATGTGCACAGCAGCAGCAGCAGCAGTATCCACCATATATAAATCATCCTTATCCTTAGAGGAACCTGGGGCAGTTCAATCAGCTGAGTCATTACACACAGAAGACAACAACAACAACACAGTGTAAAAGCCCAATAACCATGATGACTCAAAGGACACTTACTGGTCAGGACCCCAGCCTTTCTCTTGCCAGAGGTGGATGTAAGGGACGGGCTGGGATGAAGACCAGAGCACCAGCATAAGTTGGAGATGCTCTGGATCCAGCACAAATCATTTTTTATTCTACCATTTAGTCTCTTGGTACAGAATTTAATTTCTATTTTACCGCACCAATTATTTTATGACGTTCTAGTTCATTTTATACTGAATATCGAATATTATTTGTGCTGTTTTAAACTGAATCAGATCCGGACATTTTCAGATATTATAATATTTCATGGATTTATATGTGCCAGATGTGATAATATCGTCTCCTGTCGGCCTCCTTGCCTGCATAACGCATGATGCCCGAATAATAATAATACTGACACATCAACAACTTAAGATAATAAAAGCATGCGTTAAAAGTACATCAAATGCTAAATATATACATCCATAATCAACACACATAGGATCAATATAACCCCATACACATGTACAGTAATATCAAGTTGTATGTATATACATGTCATGTACATATACACACAAATACACACCTGGTCTGGTGTTAGTCCTGGCCCTGTCTGGCTACTACCAACAGCCGCAGCACTGGTACAAAACAAAATAAGAAGATATAAGTCATATGTCAGTGACTAGTGCAGTAGACGGTAGTACAAGCAGATTAAAATCTGTGAGCATTATTTAAAATCAGCTTTGAAATAAAAACGAAAGTAATTGTGCAATTCATCGCAACAAAAATAATAACACTACACATTCATGACACTAAATCAAATCAAACATTATTAAATTACAGCCTGTATGTGAAAACACACGAGACACGTCCTCCATTTTGAATTAAACAGTATACAGTATAAGCATAGGATGATGTGAAATCACTGATTTTTATCTGTTCTTTGAACCTTGGTGCAGGAGAGTGAGTGGTTTACAAACTCCAGTGTACAGATGGAAAAGTCTGCATGGCACGATAAAGCTGTAAAGATATTTCTTAAATGATCAATCACGTGTCCTTAACTGGAGGCATGTGACATACATTACCAGGAAATGTTCAAGTCTGCTCAGTTTGTTACATTGCTATGTACATTTTCAATGTCTTATTCTTCTTTGGTGTTTAACAGCAGCTCACATCCATGATGATGCATTACTGCCATCTTCTGGTGAAACTCCTACGCTACCCAGTGCATCATTTCTTTCTTCTTATGGCCTGTCCTTCACTTATTTCCTGTTCTTCTCTGTCCTCCTGTCTTCCTCAAAATTTAAATGTAATTTTGAATTGATTACAAGTCTTTTGCAAGAGATATTTTGAGCTTCTTCGGTTTTTAAGCATTCATTAGTTACATGTAACACATTTTTCATGCTTATGTTAAAATGTGTTTGGAGTATGTAATATTTACCTCAAATGAAGCTGACAGTTGTTACAAGTGTCTTCCTACATCTTGATGTGCCTGCGTCATCATCCAGCAGATGGAGTCCTTCAACTGCAGCCATAGGACTCATTTGAAGTACATCTGAAAAAAAAAGTTATTTCTTAACATAACAACAATATTAGGATTTGGTATATACTTGTAAGTTATTATAAATAAACATCCATAACGAAGTAAAAAATGAAATGTATAAACTATTTTAAACTTTATTTTTTATTTGCTTCAAATAACAAACTTACCACCGAAATGTTTTAGTTTATATAAATAATTAGAAAATACATTTTCAAAAACATGCATACATTCCATCAAATATAGTGCTGTATTCTCAGTTTTACTGCCATATCATATTTTGGTTTTGCTAATTTCTCCTTTCTCTGTGCACCGGTGAAACGTCGTACGGCAAACGCAAGGGAACATTTAGCGGTAATGCGAAACACCGTTTCGTTACCAGAGATAGTACATGTATAGATTGGTGGTCGCCGACAAAAAAATGGGAAGGGAGCGACCGTATCGTAGCGCTACTGAAGTCAAAGCATCACTAGCTAGATAAGTAGTTTAGCAAAAATGGCGTCGGACAGTTTTCGGCACCCCTAGGAGCTTGTTCCTGGTGACCAGTCTTTCTCTTCGTATTTGTCACAACAGTGACGTATGAATACGATAAGCTGCAATGTACAAATCAATAGGAACTTTTTGCTTTTTTTACGTAGCGTATCATAATATGTGTTTGTAGCTATTGTGCTAAGATAATTTGTCTCCGTGGAGGATGTTTCCTCCACATAGTCTTTGGTTTGGGAGCATCATTAAGCCTGTCTACTGAAAATAATAATCATTAAAAAATACATCATACAGTGACATTTCAGCATTTCCATCAACATGGAGGGAAGCTGAGGTCCCTTTTCATGTGTAGTAAATTCATACTTGTGTATGTGATGTGTAACATCTGGTCGATATTTCCCAATTTTAAATTGTGATGTAAACCACCAAACCAGACTGCAGCAGACAGTCCCCATAGCAACAGAGGAGGAGGGTGGGCATCACAAAAGGCACATAGACAAACAGTACTTCAGGATTATAGAGTTCATAGCCCATGCTGTATAATGTTTTTAGCACACAAAAAACATACAACACACAGACCATCTTGCTATATGTTGGGGTTTGCAACCAGAGAGATTGGTTGGTTCTAATTTCATATAAGAGCAGAAATGGTATGATCCACCCTCCTAAGACCATCATCATCAATTGCCCTCCCTCGGTCTGGCAGATACCACTTACTACCGAGGGGGTGAGCCCTTCCATCCACCAACATCCATTGCTCCTTGTGGCAGAATTGCAGTGCACTGGACTGTACAGAGCAGGGGAGCATCCAGGCTGTTGTCTGTGAGGGGTGGGGTCCGGCTACACTGATACCACCAAACACAAGCTCACAGAGGGACACAGAGAGGCAGAAAAAGAGAGAGAGAAGAGGGGGGAAGATTGCACCTGAAGAGGAATAAAACGGGTAAGGAGAAAAAGGGGAAGGATGGAGGGAGAAAA
Organism: Solea senegalensis; assembly: GCF_019176455.1. NCBI lineage: Eukaryota > Metazoa > Chordata > Actinopteri > Pleuronectiformes > Soleidae > Solea > Solea senegalensis. Next base: position 14,587,960 of record NC_058033.1, read on the forward strand.
AGGCAGTGGGGGAAAGGGGGGATTTAAATGTTGATATGTTTGTTTGTCTCATTTCCACAATTGATTTCACAGAATTCTTTTTTCCTTCTGTGGCAGATTTGTTGTCAGTCATATGCAGATTTCATACAGGTCTGTGTGTTTGTAGTGTTTATGTCACGCCACAGTGGATTTCTGTTTGGTTATTCTGGCTCGCAGTGGGAGAAGCTGCTGGGCCATGGTGACTAAACCTGACCGTTTGGCCCAGTTCACGTTTCTTTGACAAGTCAATTTGTTTTTGTGACCAGATATGATGACATAATGTAGCAGCTGGGCCAATTCTATGACACAACATCGACTGACATTAATACTTCGTTATCGGGGTTCAACTGGTTTCTTATATACGTAATAACACTACATAAATAGGTTTGTCTTAAGATTCTTTCACATATAGTTCATTTCATCACCTGAAATAGTTCAATAAAAAGGTAATTTTGAAATCAGTATTGTAACCTTCAGACATTAGGTATAGATTTTAACTGTGAGTGACATATCAAGATCAATTATCCCAGGGGACAAGGTGAGAAGGAATCTCATTCAGCTAAAATTGAAAAAAAAAGAAAAAAAAACTTTATTTTCCCTCTGGTTCAAATCCATAAATGTTGCTGTGTTTGTGGCCAGGATGAAAGGAGACACCCCAGTGAACAGCACAATGAGTGTCGGCCAAGCCAGGAAATTGGTGGAGCAACTGAAGATAGAGGCTAGTTTCTGCAGGATAAAGGTAAGACAACCTCAAACCTCACATTCACATGTCAGTCACAATACAGCAACACTAGTGTCCAGATATAATATACAGTTTACTGAAAGAAAACTGAACTTTACCTGTAATTTACGCTCTAGGAGATACAATGGCCTGAATGACTGAGAACCTTTACAGACAGTACACTGAAAGGAGAAGAATACAAACCTCACCCAGACTGCTGTGCAGATATAGAAGGGCACAAGTGACCTTCTCAGATGCTCTTTAAGTCAATGATTCACTCTGGAGGGTTTCCAAATGGTATTGGTTTCAATTATGTTCCAAATGACTTCAATCACAACCTTGCAGAGGCTCCTTAAAAAGAGCAATACAACAGCACGAAAGTCAAGCAAAGGACAGATCCTGTAGTCAAGTTTTCCTTTATGACAGTGGTCAGCAACTTGCAGCCTGTGAGCCAAAACTGGCATGTATGAAAAAAAAGTATGTTTTTTTCATTATTATAATCATTGTTTGCTTTTCTTCACAAAAATATCAATGCCGTAGAATTCAGAGCCTTTTTACTGAGTCAAAGACCTTCTCTTCTTTTCAAATACTAGTAAGAGTCTGTGGCAAATTCAAGGGACTTCTTTAAACTTTTTGCACAATATTTTTTGCCTGATGAAGATATGTTTTGGCCCAGTATTGCTAAGAAAAATAATTTATTTGCCGACTCCTGCTTTATGACATGGATACGAGTTGCTGGGCAAGAAATAGCTTGTCTCTGAACTGTATTTTAAGCTGATCAGTTTACTAAATCTGAGTGTATAACATATATTGGACATATTTACGCATTAAATAAATGCGTCATTTATCATTTCAAAATATAAAAATGTGGTGCATCGATTGTCACAGCAAGCATTTAGTCAGTGGACTTCATGTGTGTTTGCAGAAGTGATGAAATTTAACAGATCTCTTGAATGTATCTTGAAGCTGCTCCTTTCACCTTAACATGCTGCAGGTCCTGCAGAAGTGATACAATTTACCACGGTCTGTGAATGCATCTGATTGGCTGCCTTGGAATGTTTTGTTTAAAACATTCAAAAAGTAGACATCTTGACTCTTGTAAAATATATATGTGCATATATATATATATATATACATATTTTACAAGAGTCATATGGTGAGACATATGCAGAACCCTTTCAGTTTTGCACCTTCACATTAACGGCATTTAAACTAGTGAAACAGCCAGACTTTTATTTTGAAGGAACGGTCAAAATCACTGGATTGATATTGGAAAAAGTAAAATGGAAAAATGCTAAGCACAAAACATGGTAACAACATAGGCTGTTTACTTCTTCTATATGAGAGCAGAATATTCATGATACAGTTGGAATACTAAATTTTTTAACGGCTGGTTATGGTTTGGTGGAAAATGCAAGGCAGCTTTATGTGTATAGCACATTCCATACCCAAGGGCACCACAATGTGCTTTACATAAAGCCAAAATAATGCTTAAAATCACAAGCACATGAGAAAAGAAATATTTTACGATGACATGATCTAAAAAATATTCATATTTGGTGCTGATTTCAGTTCCAGTTTAGTCCAGTATCAGTTACTGTACATCTGGCTAAGTCAGACTCCCACTCTGAATCTGTTTAGTAAACAATAATAGTATTGATATTCTATCGTGCAAGTACAGCAAATAAAGGCTTAAAATAATAAAGTACTCAAATCTTTACTAAGTGATGCATCGTTTTTTTTTAATTAGATGATACTATTAAACAATAATAGTATTGATACCTCAACACCTTACAATACATAAAAAAGAAAGTTAAAAGTAGACATCGAGAACTTCCTTTCCTCAGAGCTCCGTCTTTTGGTGGAATAAAATCATTTGGAAAAAAAACAAAACAAATGCTTTAACACAATGTTTTAAGTGCAATGAACTAATGCTTAAAAAAGGTCAAATATGCTCATCCTACCCTGCAGGTATCAAAGGCAGCAGCTGACCTGATGGCGTACTGTGACGCACACGCCTGTGACGATCCCCTGATCACCCCTGTGCCCACCTCAGAGAACCCCTTCAGGGAGAAGAAGTTCTTCTGCGCTCTGCTTTGAGACTCATCAGGGATTGTTGCGGTTTAAAAGTACTGCTGTACAGTATGTACATGAATGTACAGTGTGTACACGTACTTCCATTTGAAATAAGACATCAATGTACTATAGTAACCTTGCATAAAAGCTGCCGATGTACAGTCCATGAACACGTACAAAAATGGGTTGAACTGAATTATTTATCTGATAACATTAAAGGGGAAGGTCTATATGAGAACTTGACATTTATTCAATAAAAAAAGTAATATCTAGACCCAAAACTACTATAGAATTTAAAAAAAAAAGAAAGTCACCTGGTTGAAAACATGTACATCTCTCATGCTCATACACATCACAGGTAACTGCCAAAAACAACAGAGCATCAAATGTCTTTTCGCTCCACCAATCATATGTTCTCACGCTTGGATTCTGCAGCATTTGAAACTTTTTGCCTTGACGTTCAATTTCCCACATTAGGTCTATGATGGGTGACGGTGGTGCTACACGTCTCAGATGCTGCTCTGATAAATTCTCGTCCATAAAATCCGTCCGTACGCCTCAGAACAAGACCGTTTTATTTTGGTGAATAAAAGCACACAGAGGTAAAAACACACCTTTTTCATCAGGATGGATATGATTAAGTAGAAGTCTAAACACCGAATGCCCCCCCATCAGCATTTAGATTATCTTCCATAGTTGCAACCCATGTGTAAAAAGATTGTTTGGTAGTTACTTGTATCCAAGACTATTTATGAGTGGATTATAAATACATAAACAATTCATTTCAAGGTCTAAGATATTAACACGTTTGCTCATTTCTATACTGTTGCTACAGTGTGAATGTGAACGTGTATGTGTACGCATAGGTGCTACTGTGAAAATGAAGCAACAATTCTGTGCATCAGATCAGTCATTAAGTTTTTATAGTTTAACATCAAACCGACCCAAATTATAAAAAAAAAAAGCCAACAATTGAAGCCATTAAAGCAAAATCAGTTACCGCGTTTGTCACATCACAAATGTCAACAATTTTCTAAAGAATGACAGTGCCAGGTGTACATCATGCAAACTGATCATGACTGAGCAGAAGGGGCTTCACTGGTTTATACAAAAATCAAAGAACTGATTGATGGTCTCTCCTTCTCCCTGTGAAATGAGGGCAGATGAGACCAAGTTGGCAGTTTGCATTTCAGCTAAAAGGATTTACTTTCTCCATCCACAGCACAGGCCATTGTTTAGTTCTGTGGAATCCTGTGTTCACACAATAAAATACTTAGCATCTTTGACAACCTGCTCTGAACAATTATCAGCATTAACCACTGTGTATTTTTAAAGTAATTAAAATTTCAAGCTCTGATAAAAAAAAGGTGAACCATGTAAAACCAAGCATTCAAATAAAACCTGTCAGAATTTCTTCCTCTAGTTTGTGATATTATTTGATATTTCCAATATGCGCAATCATGCATATTGGAATAGTACAAAACAATTTAGTGGGACTCCTCCATTAAAAGCAGATAGACATTTTCTCTCTTTTCTTCTAGTACGTTCTATCGTGCAAGTACAGCAAATAAAGGCTTAAAATAATAAAGTACTCAAATCTTTACTAAGTGATGCATCGTTTTTTTTTTAATTAGATGATGCCCATGATTTGGCACAGCAGCCATTTTGACAGGTCACAGAAGGAAAACCACAGGTGTCTATAATCAAATGATGGATGGCTGTGTTACACTTAGCTTCCTCAGCTTCAGGGTGCATGCTGGTTCACCGTCACATTGTCCTGACAGACAAACTGAACAAAGCCACTGTTATTACGTGGTCCATAATGTGTGTTTTTGCAGCTAAAACGTGGCAAAATGGGTGCTGTGCAAAGAATATTTTCACATTTTCATGGCAGTCACATCTATCTGGATCGATCTCTTATATTTCATGCAATTTATTAGAGCTAGTTTAATAGACATACTCATTGTAAAGGTTGGAGTCTCATCAGTAACAGACAGCGTTTTGAGTTTGTTCCATTGACATCTTTTATTAAAACACATTTCCATTTCCAACCAATGTGTGAAGTTTGGCCAAAGTGACCGTTTTGCTTCCTTAAAGGTAGCATCCAAATTTAAAATGGCAAAATGTTATAAAAAGCCACCTGCATATATCTAGTTTTCTTAGATGAGTCACATATGGTACTAAACAAACTGACAATACAACACTTCATGAGATAATTTAAACAATGGTAGATTACCATGACATGTTTAAAAATATACAGCCTGCATTTACTTTTCAAAGGCTTTAAAAACAGAATGGGGAAATAAGGCCAAAGCTTAGAAGACGAGCGTCTGGAACGAGTTCACATTACACAGGGAAAAAAAGTGAACGAAAACGTGTTATATTTTCCCTGAAGATGAAACAGAACAAACGGGATCGCAGTGTATGACAAGCTCTGCAAATTTTTTTTTAACATTTAACAGAAAGTATATGCATAATTTCAAAGATCTTGCGCAGGGAGAATATTATGAATATGAGCAGTTCTCGTCACAGTAGACCAACATAAGAGACTACATTTAGGTTTCCTAGTTTACAGCTACATGTGACAGATCAAGAAAAAGCACGCTGACTTCAATAAACCCTAGTGTGTACAGTGTCCATTCATATATCCTGTGCATCTTAAATGTATCAAGATAACTGAAGAGGTAACGTTCAGTTTGAAGTAGAAAACGACTGCTTTATAGGAAGGCGTCACACCATTCTTTAAGACAGCCATAGCAGTCACCTTGTTGTTTCACATTTGCCCCACACGTGTCTTTGATCCAGTCCCTGAAGAGCTCCTCATCTTTCTTTAGCACCAGAAACTGCCCAAGGACAACGTACGCCTGTGGAGACACACAAAAAAAAAAACACAATGAAAATTTAAATATGGGACATGAAATTCCGATATTTTTTTTTAGAAGAGGAGTTGTATGAGGTACTGACACAAAGGCAGTACAAAGTGAATAGTGTATCCCCCAGCCAACTGAAAACGTGGACACTCAATGAAAACATGGCAGCCAGCTGACACAACACAGTACATGCACAGCTCAACTGTTTACAGAATCACTCAGTACTTCCTGCATGACCAGAGTGCAGACTCTGTCCTACACAGCCACTGAACTGAAATATGGCAGAAGGGGTACACCAGGCTCATCTGTTAAATGTTGAGATTTGACATTTCCTTGCTATATGTTGGAGATCAACGCAGGATTTTCAAGTCTTTTAATTGATCTACAGTTCAGCATTGTTCAGCTTGATTCTTGTGTCAGACGTCGCGCTCATGACTATTCAAGAATCCAGTGCTCTGATCAGTCAGTCTGTCCACGTCATACATCGTATCAGCTCAGATCGCTTGGAACCTTGTCAGAGCAGGTAGTAATAAAAGTATTAGGTACTATGAATGAAAAAGAGAAAAGAAATGTGCAGAAACTGGGTAATGTAAAAAATTAGAAATACTTTCAGCCACTTAACAAAATACTCAGCAAATAAAACCTCATTGAGATGAAAGGTTTTTTCCCCCCAGCCAAATCACACTATTTGCCAGTCTGCTTCAAGCCCACCCTAGAGAAACAGCAATCAACCTATCATGGCTGTTCTGATTCCTGAGAAGAGATCTGTGTTTGTGTTTGTCTCGGTCTGTGGTAGCCCCACCCCCTCCACTAGTTCAACGTTCAAACGTCTGGTTATGTTTCACAAGAACTCCCGTTTAGCTGATAGAGACATTTCCAGGGAAGAAGCTGTCATTGCTTCAGACAGACACTCCTAAAGGCACCACAGTACTCTCACAACACATTTTAAGGTGTTGTTAACCTTTTACATTTATTTATTTAGGCAAATCAGTCCTAGACCGAGTGTACTTCCGTGTCTTACATACTTGTTAAATTTCCATTGTACATGAGACAAGTTGGCAAAACTGCATAGAGTGATTAAAATCTGTTCCGAAAGGGGGAGTTTTTTTGGCTTGTTTAGCTGTTGCTCGGTTATACTATCTTTTCTTCAGGGGATATGTTTTTATACTTTCTTGCAGGCTGTTATATTTGATTCAGAGATGGTTGTTCATCTGTCCTAATATGTTTTTAAAATGGTATCTTTAGCTAGGTTTTTATTACATAATATCATGACCTTTTTGACCATTACACCTGGTAAATACTCCACACTACAAAAACTAACACTAATGAAAACTAAACTAAAACGAAGCATTTACAAATAAAAGCTGATGAACTTACAAACTAACTCATTTTAAAAACAAAACGTCACAACTAAATAGATACTAACACAAATGAAAAATCAAACTATCATAACATTGGGCGATACACAATGTGTTACCAAAGGGAAACATTTTGTTATTTTCCCCTATTTTTCCAGACAATGCTGCAAAGGTTGCTGTAATGATAACAAATCACCTCTATGGACAGAGAATATTCACTTTGTCTAAATGCCAGATACATACTAAAAATAAATAAATGTCACCTTGTCAAATCCTTTCTCCGCCAGTCTTTTGCCAAGGACTTCTCCAATGCCTGCAAGAGCCATCACAGGCTTCTCACCCATGGGCTCAGCCACAAAGTCTTTGTGTTTTTGAGATGTCGACGACATGGCTGCTCTGAGGGCCACTGAAACATAAAACAAATTATTAAATGGTAAATAAATGCATTATTTTAACATACATTAACAATCAATACAATAATAGCTTCCAGGTTGCGACTGCTTTATTAAGTATTAAATCTAGTCTTTGCTCAGATTGGCTAAAGCTTTATTAGCTCCAGAAGCTAAAACCAGTTAAGGTTTCACTACTGTATCATAGAAACCCAAAGCCCCAACAGAGCGGGTGTACTGAACACTGATAAGATCCCTACAAAATGCCGATGTCTGTCCAGTGGAGATTGCTAAATTAATCGACAACTATTGTGATAATCGAATAATCGGTTTGAAGCTTTTTTCATGATTAAAACAATATTTCGGATTGTTTAAGATTCTTAAATGTGAGTATTTTCTTCATTTATTTGCCCTGGATAACAAAGAAATCATTAAAACCCAATGGTTTGCGAAACAAGACATTTGAGAACATCATCATTTCCAGGTTTGACGAACAGCGACCAACATTTCTTAAGGTTTTCTGATATTCTGAAAACCAAACGATTAATCGAGAAAATAATCGACAGATTAATAGATTATGAAAATAATTGTTAGTTGCAGCTCTAATCGACACATCTACACAGACCAACATAACCACATCTCTATTGTGACTTGTTGACATAGTAAACGAATACTTATCAACGCGATTCACTCCTGTTGCATTCATTACGCGCCAAAGGCATTTCAGTGCGAACACCTTTAGCACAAAGAGCGATCATCCGCTAGCTTTAAACAATGTTTCCCTTTTAATAGTCACTGCTTTACTATTTTTAAGACTTTACGTGGTGTTAAATAACCATCGCCATGATACAACCTATGAAGTTAGCATTGTGACTTGTAGTAACGGCTCACGTCTGAGCGCCTGCCAGTTAACTTGAAGCTAACACAGCTTCATCGTTAGCTTGCTATTTTTTGCCTCAATTAGCCAATTCGTAGTTTCACTTTAAATTAACCTTGCAGCGCGTTACGCTAAAGACACCAAGTATTTTGCTCAGTATGAAATTACCTTAAAATGTCTTAAAACCGCTGACGAGCGTCGTAGAAGAGCCGTGGTGTGTGCTAAGCTTTCTGTTTCTATTCAAGTACCGGCGGCGACCACAATGCAATGCGCCGGCTTCCTGCGCATTGACGTCACCTAGGGACGTGAGCTTTTGAATTTCGCGTTGTACACGTCATTACGCTTTGACTTTGTGACAGCAATAACAGATAAATAATAAAGTTCTTTGAAAAATAAAATAACAACATAAAAGTGATCAACCCAACAGTATGTGTCTGCAGTACCGGAGCCACGCGTTTCCTTCCCCTCTCATTTTAACCAGAAAGAGCCACCAAAGGCAGTTATTAATAATCTCTAATAATATAGTTTAAGGCCAACGCGAATAATAAAGGCTTCACAATATCCCAATCCATTTCATCAAATTATCATCTCTGGTTTGGTCAAAATAAACACTCAATTCACTGAATTCTAAGTCTAAACTACCACTTTCTTAACGGAGTTAGGCGGATTTAGCAAGTGCATTATGGTGGCTTTAAAACGACGGAAATCACGAACATACTTTACAACTAAATGGTTTAAGCACACTAACAGACTTCCCAGTGTAATTCAAGCATTCATAATTGTTTTAACGGCAAAAATAAAATTAATTTACCATACTTACATTCGAGGCTTTGGTGTGTGGTTTAAACTGCTGGAACCGCAAGAATTGAAGCGCTGTCTTCTGTGTTCAACTGGTGGTGGCTGAAACTGGGATATCCATTACAGCAGACCCCCTTGTCGATATATCTGAACTCGGCTTTCAATTGCGCAGTAATCACAAACAATCCATCAAACTTTCCAAAGTGAATATTTGCTTTAAACACAAATCTTTGTTTCTGAAGAAATGGGTTGATAGGGGTATTATCTTTCTTATGCTGAATACTTTTCAGAATAAAAGTTTATCCCAAGAGATTTTGCAGTAATATTTGATGCCATTCCAATGCTGCCATCATCTACAATCTGTTTTGCCTAATATTAATATACAGTACATGATCTACTGTCCAAGTAGGGAACTAAACTAATTTTGTGCACAAAAACAATAAATGATATAAAAATGATCTTAAGAGACATTGTTACATGTATTATAATATATATTGGCTTGGTTATGTGTTGTACTTTCAATTTAAATATTCCATCAATGCTTACTTTGATTTAAAATATCACAATATGAAAATAAATTATGGCACTGGGGTTTTGTCTCATAAAATCTTACACAATGAGCCACACAGGAAAACAGTAATTATTGATTATTGCTCAGGGTCATTTTTATTCACTCATATGTAACAGACTACAGAAGTTGATGCAAGGTCCATTAGACTGCCAGTCAAGTCATAATTGTGCGCATTCATTGCAATCTGGCTATGCTTTCCTCACACTAGCTTCCACATGACACTGGGTTTTGTAAGTGCAACTTTAACAGTAAACTCAAGCTCTGCGGTTTGGTTTAATGAGCTCTAAATAAATCTACAGCTCAGACAGAATGTTGGAAGCCAGGCTGCAGGTCAGGCCGGTGCCATCAGGCTCCACATTGATCTTCTTCACAACTCCATCTTCCACTAACATAGCATATCTGAAATATAGTATGACATTCACACCAATTAAGTACTATGACCTATAAATGTTTGAGTCACAGCCATCAAGCATTAGATTCCTTAATAGAGTATGATTCGGAATTTAATTTTATCACTTGAGACAAAAAAATATACAAAACAACTAAAAAGATGAATAAAAAGATACTGTAAAGATATGAAACCAGCAGTAAAATCATGTTATCAATCTATTACAGCGAATATGGGATTGGAAAAAATTACCTTTTGGATCGCTTGTTTCCAAGGACCTGCACAATCTGATCACTGTCAAGTAACAGGTCGACTGCCTATTAGGCGACAGAACAACTGATGAGTGCACACATTCATTATGTTCTTAACAGAAGTTGAAAATGGCAAACATTTAGTTTTACCTTTGTAAATTCTCCAGTAGGATCAGCCAGCATTCGAACCTGAAGAAGAAAATCACATTAACGTCACACACTGAGTTTACAGTAAAGTGAAGCCATTTTCAGGCATCCATTTGTCGCCCATAGATTGCTTTTCGTATTATGCGAAATGGACGGCAGATTGCCCAAGTCAGGCAAGCTCACAACGGCATGGAACATCGCCCACTCAATTGCTGTGAATTATCTAGAGTTTTTCCTGCTCAATTCTCACATGAGCTCTGGAAATTTGACGAGGGAGCTATTGTACCATTTATTAGCGATTTCTGTGATAGCCACTGAGTCAAGTATACAAAAATCTGAGATTCAGGGGATGATAACAATACTACTGTGTACTCATCTTAGATGTTAAAGTGATAGTTCAGGGGTTATTTTGAAGTGTAATTTTATGAGGTACTGACTGGGCTCAGTCCTGGCCCTGGTTTGTCCCCAAGGCAGGGACACAGTGTGAGACACTGATTCTTGGTCTCACTGAAAAGTGAAAAAAAAAGATTTTAGCCACAAGCTGCTATGTCTACAAAGGGTTTGCTGCTCTATCTCACTGAGACAGACATTTACAACTAGATACTGATTGTAATCATAAACCGTTCACTATCCCACACTAAAGTACATTGTGAAAATCAGTGACTAGCAGCTCAAGTGTCCCTGCAAGCTAAAAATGCTGATTTCCTTTGGTGCAGGAGAGTAAGTGTATTACAAACTTAAGTTTGAGTCAGATTCAATAGACTTGACACAGTGGTTGTTTCAGAAATTGCTTATATAAAAGAGTCCATACCTTGCCTTCTGCTCCATGTTCCTTTCCCCAAGCAGCCATGACAAATGCGTCATTGACAGAAAGACATGCAACTTCTTGTAAACCTTTACTCTTCAAGTCTGCAGCCTGTTGCACAAAACCTGGGAGGTGAGTCTGAAAGCAACATGGAACTTGTTAAGTCAACTGATGCAAAGGATTGATTCTGCAAGCTGAGTATTAAACAGAGTGGACTCACCTTGGAACAACCAGGTGTAAATGCCCCAGGTACAGCAAAGAGGACTCCTTTCTTCCCCTTAAAGAGCTGATCCATCGCCACCTTGTTCCCTGGCTCCCCCTCCTGGACCTCTACTGCAGGGAGATGTTCACCAACCTGGTAAAGATGGAGGTGTGTAGAAGGCCTTTTAAAATGACTATGGTGTAAGACACTAATATTCTTTTTCCACTTTTTAGGGCACTGGAAGTACTGGTTTCCTCAGTGGTAGATAGATACACTAAACACGTAATGATGCTTATTTTACAATCAAAACAATCGATTATTTGTTAATGGGATGCATGTGCTATAAAAGGCTGATTTGAAAAAACAAAGCAATGCTAACAATTGGTTTATTAGACACTCCAAATGTAACAAATAACATACTTGAGATTCCAAAAAGAAATATTTATCAAAAGGTGGAGCCCTCTCTATTATGAGGACTAGTAATGACTTTCAGCTGATTTAAACATGTTGTCAATTACTTTGTAGCCACCAGGGGGCGACAAATCACCATACACAGATTTAGGTATTCTGTTAAAGAGGCCGAAAACCTTTAGCAAATTCAGGAGCGTTAATAACAAACGTTTAGATTATTTGTGTTGTAAAGGAAACAAACACTGATGTTTAATGGTTTAACGGTGGTATTTGTTAATTTATTTGATAAGTTTGGGAACAGTTTCGGACATTTCCTGAGTTTAACAGCTGTTAACAGTGTGTGTTAACAGCTGACAGTTTATATCATGATAGCAGGTTCACATGATATCGTGCAGGTGTCGAGTCACAGTACAACAAACATTTCTCATGGGCGACCTCTGAGAAGAACAGTTAGCACGGTGGGCTACACTGCACAGACACAGATGGGCGATACAACAGCACAGTTCTGCTACCTTAAAGTCAAACATAATCAACACCCTTGCGTCCCTGACATATGCAGTGTAGCATGTGAAACTAACATAATCTGCAGTCTTACCTGAATGGGCATACTTGCGGCAGGAGACGTATGTAGCTGTAGCAACCTCACGCGCTGAACGACGACACGGCTGTTCTTGAATAGATTAGCGCCGGTGATCGAGAGCATGTTAGCTCGCTGTTGGACCACAAGCTAGGTGACTTATATTTGTCTTAGGCAGCTCTGAAGGGGAAGGAGTGTGTGTGTGTGTCTGCTCCCTCCCAGTTTATGTCACTCCTACTTCGCGCTAACACCTGCAGGCGAAGTATTAACCTAACCTAGCTTCTACATTCGGGCCCGTTAATTCTTTATTAACTGTACCATCTGCTAGCTAGTAAGAGGCCATAAAGCCAGTACTGTATTACACTGTTACCACAGATGGAAAGAGTACTGAAATACTCTACTCTTCTAAGTAAAATAACCACTATTTTTGATAAAAATGTTTTAACTTACGAACAAGTTAAAATACTGGTCTAAAAATGCACTCAAGTTAAAGTTAAAAAAAAAGGTAGCTTGTTTAAATTGTACTCATTTCTTGTGTAGTGCAAAAAGGACAAGGGGACACACATCTCACATTAATTGTTATTAATTAAAGGCAAACATTTACAAATTAAAGTGCTGAAGAAATAAAATATGTAAACACGTAATATAGCAGTCAAAATGGGTAAGTCACAATGATTTAACGTTTACACTCAGGGACCTAAGTAGTGCCAATTGTATTTTTTTAATTGATTTAAAATGTAGAGAAGTACAGTACTTCCAAATAACCTAATTAAGTACAAGTATACAAAAAACCTACTTTGTTACAGTAACGTGATTAAATTCATCACTTTCCACCTCTGTTGCTATGATTGAACACCTTGTGTTCTGAGTAACCAGAGTTTAACTCAGGGGTTTTCTTTTTTTCATTATCAGGATAATTATGAAAGGACAATATTGTTAATATGTAATGAGTGACTTGAAATGGTGTCTAACTGCCACAAGGGGGAGCCTGTATCTTTCCAGTCATTCTAGGACCTCAGGATTTATAATACATTAAGTTCTATTTGATGTAAATTGATTTAATGATCTTGTTCAAATCACTTTAAATTTGTTGACTAAAAATATGAATGAAAAAGATTTGTTTATTTATCTTTTTAAAAAATCTTATTGGAATGACATTGTGATTCACAATTATTTTGTGACATGCAATTTGTCATGTCAATCTCATGTCTATAGACTGTCTCTCGTCATTTAATAAGATTGTGTCTAACTCGTCACTTTCTGAAAGTTAGAACATTGTGAAGTTGATAGTTTCAACACGACTGTAATACCCTCATACAATGAAGAAGCAGCACACACAAACACACAAAACACAAACTTCCACAGTGAGAGATGAGACCAATGATATGCTGTGGTGGTGGTGTGTCCGTTTATTACACAACACAAAGCACCTACAATAGTCCACTCCCTGTGACAGGCAGTGGAAGATCTCACTTTTTTTTTCACAGTGATGTTTTTATGTGGACATGTTTAGACAAGGACATCGAACCGTTTTCTCTAAAATGGAAAAAAAAAAAGTAGCCTACACAGAAATTCACAGCCAATATCACACACAAAAATAAAGCAGTGTCAACAAATAACAGTAAATTGAGTAAAAAATAGAATTTAATCATTTAAATAGTCTTTCAAAATACAAACATTGATTTGAACGTCTAAATAATATAACGCTTAGTAGCTATTCTTCATTATAACTGGCAATGTTAAATGTACACTGTGGCTATACAAGGAAATGTGTGAGGTTTGGTACTTTATTGTATTGCTCATTTATATTAATGCATACATATTTAATAGAAACTACAAATTACTTTTTAAAAAAATTTATTTTTAACAGTGCCAATGCACATGACCCCGTCTTCACCTCAAACCAGCGTACCTAAAACATATTTGTATGCTAATGAAAGAAAATTACCCTTGCGTGACAGACAAAGATTTAAAAGCTTTAGTTCAACCCAGGCGTGTATCGTATGCATTTGTTCGTTTCAGAAATCTGATCACTATTCGAGAAATTAGGTTAGTAAACAAATCACAGAGCCCCCCAAAATTGTTATAATTATTTAGGAATTTAGGACTATGTAAGCTGCAGCCTAAGAAAGCAAATCAGTGAATTGGAAAAATCTTGCCAGATAAACCCGCGTGTCACAAGATGAACCGTCTTCAATTTGCACCATCAATCCTGCGGAAAACACTATCTTAAATGTACGAAAACAGCTGTGAAAAACAACTCCAGGACATTCAAACGTACCGAATATTCAAATTTAAATTTGATAAGTCAAAAGATGAAGCATAATGTTTGTGTGTCCCACAGTTATTTGGCCATGTGGTTTTGCGCTGCCTCCTGAGGTAGCCCCCACCCCACCCCCCACAACCTCACTATGCAGCTGCATCTGTAGAGCCGTGTAAATTGATCCCTAAGTGACCATCAGCTTTCGGAAAAACACACAGCGGCTGCACATAAGAAAAACAATTTGCATTAAAAATATGAATGAAGAGCTTCATTCCAATACCAAACCCACAACAGTGTGTCACAATGTAAATAAAATACCTTTTAAATCCTAGAAAGGAAAACGTACGAAAAAAAAGTCTTTTTTTCAAGTCTTTACAAATGTGGGGAAGTTGAAGAACGTGCTGGCTTTTCATCTTTCACTATAAACGGCATGTTTCTGCCTTTTTAAAATGGAACTGTACATGGCTAAAAGAGTGACACTCCCGTGGACGCTATTATTTTCAGGGATCTGATTTTTTGCCATCAGACGCTGCAGCTGAAGCGCACTATAATTATCAGTTATATTGCAAGTATACAAACCTGCTGTACAGCGAGTGGGACGTAAAAGAACGCAGTCAGAAAAAGGTTTCAACATCCGAAAAAAGGAAGATGTTGCGTATGTTGCATTTCTCGTTGCCTCCAGCCCTTTCGAGGGGCACTTACAAGTTCAAGTTCGACACGTCTACGTACAGAAAGGCGGTGCCTTGTATGCAGTGATCTTCACTGCTGCAGAAAATGCAGCATAAAACCTATAAATTATACATCATGGATTAGTGTTATACGTTACATCCCACAAATGAAGTCGGATTTGTCTTTTTTTAAAAGCACAGACAATAAAAATGGTTGGATCTAGTGAGAGGAGAGGATGAAGACCAAAAAAAAGAAAAAAAAAAGAGAAAAGAATATGCATTTCTAACCACTAATGTTGCCACACTGGCTTCCATGTCAGAGCTGCATTCTTCCCTGATTTCAGTGTAGCTCATTGGTTTTGACAGCACAAGCACACACACGCCTCCTTATATGGAAGCCAGTTCTTGGTGTGTCCAAGGGATTTACATACAACACTGACTAAACATGACCTTCCAAGAGGAGCATGTTATGAGTACACAGTCTTCATACGTACTTCTCCTGGACTACAAATCAACTTCGTATAGAATCCTGCTCCGACTACGTACACCAGTGGTTCTCAATTCCAGCATTTAACCCCAAAATGTGCTGCTGCTGTTCTCTTTGTTAACCAGGTTTATTTTTAATTTACGCCAACTCACCTGGTATCAATGATCCAAAGCTGGCTCCGCTAGAAGCTAGCACCTGGGGTCCTGAGAGTGGAGAACTACTGATGTACACAAACACACACACACAACTAGATGTCTCACCATTTTTATCCACATTTTAAATTGCAACAGACACTAATGAAGTCGTTTATATTGCTTTTAACATATTGCAAGTAATTCCTATGAATTTGCCTACAATGGCACACTAAAGTATAGTTAATACAAGCACTCCATGTGCACATCAATCTGACACCACACTGCACCCCTCAAGTCCTGTTTTGCCAAACATTTCATCATGGCTTTCATGAGTAAATGCTGCGTTATCTTTTAAAAAGTTCGGGAACCGTGTAGTAGCAGTCTGTTCTTAGGCGTCTAAGTGTTCTTCAGTGGCTGCACAACTGCAGACTGTTGCCGTGAGGGAGCACGCCATGGAAATAGTTGAAACTATTTAGGGATTGATGTGTTGTCACTCTGGGGATCTTGAAGCCTTTAACTGCAGTTTGGCAGTTACATCTTATTCTAAGCAGTGCATTCCCACTTAGAGACGATACATGAGTTTTTGTTTTTTTTCTTTTGTTGTATTCTTTTTCTTTCTTCACGCAGGATCAAAGGATCATTTTCATTAACTCGCTACGACAACTGTCCTTTCTCTTATATCACTCATCTACTTTAGAAGATCAGATCTCTGTTGGGTCTTTCCCATCACGTCCTCTCAGCCTCTGCCGATCTCCGCTCTAGGGAGAGTCCATCATGGCTTCCAGCATCTCCAGGAACAGTTTGTGCATGGGTACACCTCCACGGGTTTTGATGCTGTAGAATGTGGTGAGAGCTCGGCCGGCAGTTTGTCGGAGGAGGGGCAACGTTAAGAGGAGGCGTCCTGCGCGCTGGGGGTCGTCCGGGCGCCGCTGACACTCCAGTTCCAGCAGCGCCTGATGGAGGAGGTCCCTCAGCTTCTGCACAGCCTCCATATCCTCAATGTAAACAGAGTCTGATGGAACAACAGGGAGAACATCGACATAATGGATTAAATATTACCATGAATGAGAATTTACAGGAGTATGTCAGGTGAAATTTATGAAATAACTATAATATCCATCCATTTTCTACCGCTTTATCCTCTACATGAGGGTTGCGGGGGTACTGTGCCAATCTCAGCTGACATAGGACGATAGGCGGGGTCACACCCTGGACAGATCGCCAGTCCATCACAGGGCCACATATAGAGACAAACAACATTCACTCTCACACCTAAGGTCAATTTAGAGTGTCCAATTTACCTAATCGCCATATTGCATGTTTTTTGGACCGGAAAACCCGGAGAAAACCCACGCACACATGGGGAGAACATGCAAACTCCATGCAGAAAGACCTTTTTGCGAACCCCAGTCATAACTAAAATATACATGGGAAAATTATCTATCACGATAAAAGACATTTCTGTAAATAAAAAAAAAGAAAGGTCTTTTACACACACATCAAATAAAATCTCTCAAAGTCAATTATTTTTTATTTTTTTTAAAAATTACCAGCATGTTCAGTGAGCAACAACACCAAACATTTTCTGTTTTGGTCCGTTCATGAAAAATGAAATTAAAATCTATAACACAGAATAAACCAGAGATGATGATGAAGACCCAAGTAAAAATACAAGTACTATAATCTATATCTGGGCATAATTGTTCAACCACACAACAAATTGTACCTGAGTTAGTCAGTGCGATGGCTTTTAGCATGACAAATTCCTCCCTGTCCACATTTAGCGAGCGGAAGCGGCGAGCGAGTTGACTAATTGCTCCATTTAGCTCCGTCAGTCCTGCAACACGCGACATCTCCTCGTCGAGGACAAAGTCCTCTGCAAACACCACCTCGTCCTCGCAGCCAAGAGAGCGGTACGCGACACCCAGCACCAGCACCTCCAGCCACACCGACTGCAGCACAGACATCTGGTCTGCGAGGGAAAGTGACAGGAAGCCTGCACAGAACAGAACATGAGATTATTAATCTAACTGGCAGTGTTTGCACTTTTTAGCCAAAGCAAACTCTGGTCTTTTGTCTTTATAGTGGCAAAACAACAGAGTACATGCTGTTGAGAGCTGGTTACCAAACTCCAGTTTGTAATACAGACAGAGGTGGGGAAAAAACAAATAATTGCAATGAGTGCAAGTGAAAGACAAGGAAGGAGGAGACAGTGATTTTTAAGTGCATCCTTATTCCACAAGAAAAAGATTATGAATTGATGAATTGAAAATATCAATACACAGAACATTCATGGTGATTCCATGGAATCGTCCAAGAGTACACATTAAGTACACACTACTTTTCTCTTACTTTTGTCTGCTCTGTAGTCACATGACGGCCCATCTCAGCTAAGAATTGTGTGTTCTTAATATTTTGTCTCTACATGCATAAAAGCCTGCATAGAAAAACCCCACTACCACTAAAGTCTCTATTAAACACTTCAGTGTATATATATATATATTTATATCTATCATGTCCAATAAACGGGAGGAATAGGGATTGAAGACCTTGCTCAGACCTTGCACCCCATCTCCTGACATATGGAAGTATTACAGTGTGGCCATTTCCGCTTGGCTATGGGCTGCCCATTCACTAAACTATATATGCAGCGACAAATTAAGGTACCCTGATATTCCCACCCCTATTGTGCATCTGCTCTCCGAACACACACAAGCAGATGCATGCAAATACACACCAGTTAATTTATTTGCTTTTGATTTAATCTGATGGGTTTGGTTTAACACTTGATTTTGTTGTACCTCTAACCTTCACAATGTCACCAGAATCAGTTTCACACAGGCCATTTATAATCTTTAGTATTCTTGTTCTGGAAAAAATAAATTCAGAAGTCAAAGCCTGACTGAAATATGACAAAGCATGTTTCCTCCTGGGGTCAGTGAGACTGGATCGCTGCATCTCTTCCACCTGCTGTCAGTGCATGCTCTACTCTCTGCGCCACTTACCTGGAATGTGTTTGGCCCAACCGATGATGACCACCAGCTCGCGGTCGGCGAGGTCACAGAGGGTGGTGAGCGTTCGCTGGGCTGTGTCAGGCTGCAGAGGGTCGGGCATGGCGAATAACTTCTCCGGCTCTGCCACTAGGAGGTGAGAGACGATGATGTTGGAGGATCCTGTGACACCAGGCAAAACAGTGAATATATGATGCACAAATAAAAACACAGATTCCTGCTTCCTTATCATTTCATGTGCTAGCTTGAGACCTGCTGATTGACTAGTTTTGTGGGTTTTAATTGTTGTTATATGAGGTACTGACACAGTAGCGTTGATGGCTGAAATCCAGGAGTCATCACTGTAAGGCTGCATGAAACTGCCATACAAACTAATGACTAGTGACTTGTAAAGCAGTTGTTTTCGGTGTACTGAATCATTAGAACCAGTTCATTAATAAGATTTGCTCACAGAATTGTTCAGTACTTCCTACATGACTGGAGCACAGACCCCACCTGACCCAGTCACTGAACTGAAATAGAGGGGCAGGGGCTGTGATGCGGCTTGCCGCTTGCTATAATAGAATTTCAGCAGTGCTGTCGCTAAATACACCAGACTCCTCTGATAAATATTAAGATTTTAGATATTTCCTTGCTAAATGTTGGGCACGTTTGGAACCTCGCCAGAGCAGGTACTATAAAAATCAAAAGCAAAATAACTGCTAGTGGAAAATCGTCATAAGTGATAAAATTAAAAGGAGGCAACATGAGAACAGCTCCTGCATCCAAGGGAGATAAAAATGCTGAATTTCTCTCTGACCTTTGGTGCAGGAGAGTTTTATAAACTCAATTTTCTAGTTGGAGATAAAATCTAAAAACAAAAGTCTGTGTACAGTGGCAGCCATGTTTTCAATAAGTGTGAGTATCTGTGTCTCAGGCTCGGTTCTGGCACAGTGCCATCATCAGCACTTTATACAATCACATTTGAAAAAAAAACCAAAAAAAAACCTAAGGATGTCACTTCAACAGTAACATCCTTTTTTTCTATTACTTTTTGCCAGTAGATGGTGCTGTTTTGAATCAAGTGGGTTTAAGGCATTTATGTATTCCTTTTATGCTCTTGCCACTGGATGTTTTACCCCTCCATCACATCTCACTCAGGGGAGGAAAAGGAAGGGGTCACAAATAAACAGACCACTTTTATGTTGTTTTTAAATCTGCTGTAGTAAAAATATGGTACTAACCAGCAATTAACTAATTAACAGTCCAGCAGCAGCATACTTCTAACCACAGAAAAGAAGCAATAAAACAAATACCATTCCTTTAACCAGAGTCTAATGTCAAATACAGTGTGAGCTGGCTCCATGTTTGTGATGTTGCAATAGTGGCACCTACAGTTAATATTAAAACCATAAAAAAAATTATGACTTGTACTTGAGCAATGTCTCATAAAAAGCTAACCCCACCTTTTTCATTTTCCTTCATCAGTGGCAGAGGAGCACTCTGGTATGTTGCATTCTCCACCTCTGGACGCCTTTTGTACTTCTGTCTTCCACCTCTGACCCTGTCGAGACGAACTCCTACATGGGTGAGACGCAGTAATTAAGATGAATGCTGGGAAAACAGAATAAACATGATTAAAATAACTATTCAATGACAGGCTGAGGACAATGCTCACCCTCCTTCAGCATGCCTACTTTGAGGCACTTAGTGAAGCGGCATGCCTGGCAAGCCTTTCGGCGCCTTTTGGTGATCTCACACTCATTTGATGCTGGACAGCTGTATTCAATGTTACCTTTAAAGGGACAGAAGAAAATGTTGAGAGCATGATTGAAAATTACAGATATGAATGATATTCCACCTCCATCCTTCAACCTGTTAATCTCTAGACGCTTTTATACGTGCCATCTACGCCTACCTGCCAACAAAATGTTCCATCGCAATAGTATGCACTGTGCAGTCTGTGCTACACAACTGAGATTTTTGTTTAGCAGCCCAGTACAAACTAGATGGAGTGGCTGTAGCGACGGTGTGCTGAAGCATGATAAAGAATAATACCATTAAGACATGATGTGGGTCCTTTATCACTGCCGGATTTGTCAAGGCATTTTAAGCACAGCAGAAACACGGGACATCTCAACAAGTTCCGCTTTGGATCCGATGAACGTATTAATCCTTTTCGATTGAAATAAACACCTTTCTGATTGCTATTACACTATATACAATAAGTTTAACAAGATAACAATAACAAGATTAGAGGGGTGACTGAGACACTTCTTATTCTTAAATGAAAATGTTACCTTTATTATTATTATTTCCCTTTTAAATTCCCTTTTGTTTGGCTTCTTTCACATTCAAACATATTTTTAATGGTTGTACTATTCTCAATCTTTGTTTCTTATGCTATTTGTTCGAGCACCTTCAATCCATACAATACATACAATCTTTGTATGAATTAAGTGCTTTATAAATGAAAACTGCCTTGTAATGACATACTTCATATAGCATTAATATCAGTGCTCACTAAAAAACAATATTTTCACAGATTTAATCATCCGTCCATCCAACGTCTACCACTTTACCCTCCACATGAGGGTCACAGGGGGCGCTGTGCCAATCTCAGCTGACATAGGGCGAAAGGCAGCACAGTTTGCCAGTCCATCACACCTACGGTCAATTTATTATGTCCAAATTACCTAATCCCCACATTACAATGTAAATAAATTTGCTCTTATGGTTGATTAGTTAATAAAAGCCTTTTGTCAACTGGTGTTGTTTATGTTTTTTTTTAAATGTGCTTTATAAATAAATTGGATTGGATTTGTGGAACTAAATGTAGAAAAATACTGTGTATTATGAAGAGTTGGCAGAACAGATTTTAAAAATTCCAATTCTATGTGGACAAATCCCTCCATATTTAATTTTCTACTCTGCGTTTGAAATATGTAAGAAAAACTATAACAGGAGAGAGAGCAGTCCAATTTAACAAGATTTAAATTCTAAAACTGGTCATTGCCGGTTCAGATCTGCAGACACTTAAGTTTAACAAACCTTGAATGGTCCTCTTGAAGAATGCCTTGCAGGCCTCACAAGATGCCACACCATAGTGGTAACCTGAAGCCACATCTCCACATACTAAACAGAGCCTCTTGGGTAGCGTGCTGAGGGCGTACTTGCATCGCCCCGCTCCATTTCCAGTGGAGCCCTCCTCTGCTCCATCACCTCCCTCGTCTTTGAAGTGACAACGCAGAGCTGGCGTGTAGAGTGGCGGCGAGTACCGTTTGGTGCCGTCTCCTCTGGTTCCACTTTGAGAGGAGTCCGATGAGGCTCCGCCGGGACTTATGCGACCTCCCCCTCCTCCCTCTGGGCTACTCGGTTCTGCCTTTATGTAGACATCTGACCGACGGTCCCTGGAAGACATGACGTCTAGAGGGGAGACATTAAACAAAGAAAGGTCAAATAATTTCAGTTACAGTTTCAGGTTTTTTTTATGACGTTATTGTTAGAGATGAGTCGTTATGATCAGATACTGGTCAAAATTACTGGATTGGATATTGTAAAAAGAAAAAAAATCAAAAAATACATGAACATTTATGGCACAGGCTGTAAAAAGAGACATGAGCCATCAATGTCTTGTGACCAGAATGTGAGTGAGGGCTGCACATGTCTGCTACACTGCAGTCATTCTGTCAGCTGTGTGGACTTATTTTTAACTGAAAGAAGAAAAGTGTTATTTTGGTTATAGCTAGGTGGTAAATGCACCGGCACAAATTTGCTATTGACAGCTTAGCAGTGTAAAAGATGTAAACAGATGATACAGAAGATACAGATGTATCTGACTGATATCAGAACCGGTCAATAATCAAGGTTGTGATATAAAAAAAGTGGCATAGAGTCATCTTTTAGGCTATCTTCATAGCACCAACACTCACCACACACTCAAATATCACTAATTTGTATTGTTTGAACTCAAAGAGGACGTAAACGTGCCAGTAATTTACCATAACTAGCTATACACCAGCTGCTGAATCTAAATCTAACCTTTAACCTGTTTACACTTACCTTCAGTGGGAAGAAAAAGGAAAATAATCTGAATTACACTTCACTGATAAGGATTTCATCCAGGTGTGTCCTGGTTATTTCACATGGTGGTCATTTATCTTTCCAGGAAGCATGGGCTGTGAAATGTACTAAATAACCATATTTTTATTATTATATAGGTCCTGCAATTCCCTTCTTTTATTCTTCAGCAGAACTCAAGTATGTGTCTTTCTGTGCCATTGTGTTCCTCAGAAGTGCTTAATAGTATTAAACGAAGATTTTATAACGAGAAATAAAGTTTATAGCCCTGAAATCCTCCCCACAGTTTTGAATCTTTGCAAAACAGCCAAGGTGACCACAAGGTCGCCATGCTCATACCCAGAGCCCAGGTTTCCCTCTTGGACATCATTTGTGTTTTAAGTTAGGCAGTAACACACTGGCTTACCTGCCAATAACTTCATATAAACACTGCGCTTCTAAAATTATTTAGTGAGTAACTATGGCAACTTACTGCAGACAAACAAATAAACTGATTGCATATGAAAAACTGCAAAATTATGGCTTAAACTAATAACTGTTTCTATTGTTTTTATCCAGTCCATGTAAAGTCCAACAATTTACAAATTAGGCCCATTACAACTTCAGAGGTAAACAAGACATAGTGAATAAATGATTACTCAATTATCAATGAACTGATTAAACTGCAGACCGCTGGTCCAAACATACACTTTATATTGTTATAGCCATAACAGTTTCTCAGCTTTCTTTGTTTAAGTTGTTGGTCCAAACTTTAGGTCATGATCCTCCTTTATCGCCCTGTAAAACAGTTGCCTGATGCAGAATCACAGCAGCTACAAACACTGGAACACAGCTGTGTGCTGCCCTAGGGGCTGCAACAGTGCTCTCAGTTCCAAGGTGGGCAGCGACACAGACCGGCAGATGGCACATAACAGATAGTGTATATTTTGCCAGTCTGTACAACACCTAGTCTTTTTTTTTTGTTGTTCTTGGCTCTCTTGCAGCCAGCATAACTTTAATCAGTTGTGTTTCTGGTCATTTGTTCAGGGTCACTTTCACTGGGTTTCGCAACAACAGACTGTACAGGCAACGTGTCACTCAAAGCATTGAAGGTGTTTCAAAACCTCAGTGTTTCCCATTAGGAAGTATTCTTTGAGCTGGCTTGATACCACTTTTTTGTGCAGATGCCAAAACAGAAATTACAATGGTGAGTATACTATCTAGCAATATAATTTGATACAGTTGTTTTACATCTACCAAGCCATTAATAAAACAGCGGTTTTGATGCATATGCGACATAGTCTTAACCAGCCATTTCAGAAATATAATGCTCATGATACTGCTACTGCTTTTAATTTACATTTTCTTCCCAAACAAAACCACACTCAGCTGATTTAAGGAAGTACACACAGCTGACGTGATTACTGCAAGTGCCTCACTTCTCACTCCCATTATGGTCACATGACATTGATAGTGAAGCATTTATATGATATTTACGTTTTTTGGATAATACTGAACTAGTGTCAGACCAGTACCAATACCTGGTCTGACATTAGTCCAGTATTGTGCACAGTCAGCCCTATTAATAAGCTGAGTAATAAGTTTCTTTTCCACTTCTCTTAATACCATTAACTTAGTGTTGTGCACCATTGCTCTTTGACCCCACTGTGGCTCCCAGTTCCTTTCTCACACACAAAATGCATGTCTCATCTGTCATAGTCAGCCTGGCCAAGGGCAGCACCAGGAGTCATTCTACTACATCAATAGGTCATCAGAAGATCCATTCAGTTATTTATATCCTCAACAGGAAGGCTTAAAAACTCAAAACCATTAGTTTCTGATTTAGCCATGCATGTTTTCAAGTCAGGCATGTAGTTCTCAGACCTGCATTTTCTGTGAACCTGTCACTCAGACTGCGTGGGCACCTGAGAACACTTTACATCCCACTAATTACAAAAATCAACCCACGCTACCCTGCAGTGAAGTAATCAAACTATGCGAGTTGGACAAGTTTCATCATCTCCACAAACAAGTAAAATTAATTATTATATCAAACATGACTGTCATACAAGGAAAATATTATTTTAACCACTTAAATGGCTCAGTTAATAATTTCCATTACACAGTTCCAGCACGACTCAACATGACTTGTTTTTGCTTTTCTATTAGCAAGTACCTGGTACTTTTTTTAATACCTGCTCTGGCGAGGTTCCAAGCGAGCTGAGCCTATACTAAATGTGACGTAGACAGACTGCCAGCCACTGATTGGCAGAAGGTGTTGTCACTGGAAGAGTCGAGAGAGCGACGTCTGACACAAAAATCCAACCGAACAATGCCGAACTGTAGATCAGTTGAAAAGACTTAAAAATCCTGACAACATGCACTAATCAGTTAAAAATCCTGAAAATGTGTGTTAATCTCCAACATATAGCAAGGAAATGTCTAAAATCTCAACATTTCACAGAGGAGTCTGGTGTATTTAGTGACCACACTGCTGAAAGCGATGATCACGAATGGTGAGCCACATCACAACCCCTTCAGCCATATTTCAGTTGCTCCAGTCATGCAGGAATTAAAGTTAGTTTTTATTAATCCCCTTAGGGAAAGTATTCCTCTGCATTTTGACCCATCCTAGAATTAGTAGCAGTGGGCTGCCACACTGAGTAGCGCCCGGGGAGCATTGGGGGTTGGGTACCTTGCTCAGGGGTACCCCAGCCCTTTTTTGGCCGGGTGGAGATTTGAACCGACGACCTTCTGGTTACCGAACGAATGTGAACAAATCTTTTTAATTAAACAAATGTAATGATTCAGTACAACGAAAATAACTGCTTTAAAAATCACTAGTCACTGGTTTGTGTCTGTCAAATATAACAACGCCACGGCAATTTCATGCAGTGGTGCTATGATGACTCCACCCACGTTGAAGAGGTTCTATAGCAATTAAAAGCGATACCAAACCGAGTGGAGTTGAGCCGTGCAGGAACTGTATAGTGGAAAAGTGCCAAAATAGTGAGATAAAGGAGTAACATACTCTTAAGACTGTGTACACTTATGTTTTGTAGATTTAATAAGGTGAGTATTTTGTTACGTGGCTGTTATCTGCTTTCCTTGTGTCCACACCAGCAGCCTTGTTTTCAATGTCTCAGGCCGAGTGTACGCACAGTACAGTCACCTCTGACTGTGTCAGGGGCTCATATAACCACACTTCAAAAAACCTGAACTATCCCTTTAATGGAGAAGTTTACTTGAACAATTAAAGATGCAGTCTAAATAGTCTTAATGCAGTTAAGACCAGATGGTGATTTTCTCAAGCATACATACTGCAATTACCAACCCCTTAACAACTTTCTGTTGCATCAGCTGGGCTCATAATCCAGTTGCTGTGTATTACAATAGAGTACATACTGTATAATTACGTTTTTCAAAAACATGCTTATGGACATTTCAAAGCTCCAGTCACTCATTCTGCCGACACAGACTATTTAATGCTTGGCATAGACTAGTTTGGAGGACTGACTGGGTGTTTGGTGTATGTATGTATGTGTATATATATATATATATATATATATATATATATATATATATATACATATATGTATATATAAAAGTAAATATATAGATACAAGTAAATATATATATATATACACATATACTGCACTTTGGGGTTAGCGTTGCTTGGAAAGAGTTTTACTTTCATATTTTAAACTGCCGAGTTCACCACAGTGAGCTAAAGGCATTTAGAGCCTTTACACACATTAGCCTTTACCCTGAATAGCCTCAGACTGAGTCCTGATATGTTGATGAAGCTGTTTGTCTGTCAGTTTGCAGACCAAGGAGGCTTGGTGTAGGTATCCTGGGGATCCAAATGCATCCCCAGGATACATTTGGAGGATGTATCCTGGGGATGTAGGTTATGACCCAAGGAAGAAATTATTTGATTTTAATGGCGATATAGATATAGGTTCAGATTTTAGATAATGAACATATAAAAAAAACTGTTAAGCTTGCAAGATAGGAAAGTGACACTGTGGGAAACAGATAGCCTATGGCAAAGGTTTGCACTCTCCAAGGGGTTTATCTAGTTATACACTTTATATACAATATGCCATCACATCTTTGCACAAAGATATACACATAATCAATTATCAATCTACTACTAAAGATAATCAAACCTAATGCACAAGATACACAGGTAAAAAACAGGTACATGTGTTTGTGTGCTTTACACATAAGACAGTAAGTATGAATTAAGGCCCTTTCACCTGATATCAAGACACTGATTCAGTAACTTGCTAGATCATCAAATGCAAACCAAAAGCTTTGATCATTTTAAATTTATTGACAAGGCAGATTACCTAATCCTATAGTGACTGCTAGTCCTACACTTAAACTGGAGTTTGCCCTTCTGGACCTGATTGTAGTCCTATTTGACAAGAGATGAGGGTGTCACAACCCTGTTTAAAGTTTACCTCACTCATACGGAGTTTACAAGTCCTGGGAAAGGGTCAGTCAGTGCCATAGGTAGTAATGATACAGGAGGACAGATATGAGTTTGCTCTCAAAGCAGCACAGATCCCGGTCTGCCTGCCTGCCTGTCTGTCTGTCTGACTGACTGACTGAATGTACCATGTGCACCGCTGGCCACTTCGACATCTGCTTTGGCAAATGAGAAGCGTGATTAAAATGTTATGCCACCAAAATGATGAATGGCTGTTTGATTATTTTGGTGAAAGCAAAATATAAGCTGTGTACGTAATTGGGGCGCGTCGTTCTCCGTTTAACTCGCCATAAAAAAGTGTCGTGTGTACTTTAATGTACCAGCATGTTTGGGTTAACGTTAGCATTAGCTTTACCAACAACATACTACTGTAGGTTAGCCATCCCTTTAGCTAACTAGGCTAGCAGCAGCTAGCGCTAATCCTGGCTGACCTCGCTCTCCTCCCGGGACAGTGGATTATTTTTGTCTCAATAACCTTGGCTAGAGCGCGTCTTACCTGAGAACGGCGACTAGTACAGGACTTAAGCGTCACCACGGTGTAATAACATGACACAGGTTTGACACAGAGAGAGTCCGCTTCCAGACCAGACTGCCAGCGGCCGCTAGCTCGTGTTTGGCTGAGGTTGAGATGGGCCGGGCTACAATCGGCTTTCCCTAACAGCTGGTAAATGATAAAAGGATGGATGTGCTGGAGCTCTAACACGCCAATGCAACCAGCAGCATTACATTACCTGACATGAAACTTCACTAATTATTTATGTATTTAATTTGTTAACCTCTGTTCTGGTCTTATAATAGAGGAACACCAAAGCAGGTATTTGTTTTAGGTGATATTGTGGAATGTATGTGGTCTTTAGAGATGACAATTTTTGTGTGTGAGAATCACCCTCCTTTTTTATTATTATTACTTTTAAAGGTCCAGTGTGTGAGAATGAGTCATCTACTGGCGAGACTCACCGATCTCAATCCAGAAAGGATTTTGTTGTTTTGTAATCAGCTTTTCACTTTAAAATTCGAAAAGCATTTAGTGGCTGGTTTGTCTGTTCGTAAAGCAAGGTCCCTGCCTAAAGTATTCTTGCATCAAGCATGACACACTTGGCACTTTTCCACTCGCGTGACTCGACTCGGCACGGCACGGTTAGTTTGCTTTTCCATTAGCGATGGTACCTGGTACTTTTATTAGTACTTGCTCAGGATCCAAGCGAGCTGAGATGATACTTTGCCTGATGTTGAAGAATCAAAGTGAACAATGCCGAACTGTAGAAAATGCTGAAAATGTGGATTAATCTCCAACATTTAGCAAGGAAATGTCTAAAATCTACATATTTAACAGAGGAGTCTGGTGTATTTAGTGACAGCACTGCTGAAAGCCTGCGATCACGAGCAGCAAGCCACATCACAGACCCTGCTGCTGTATTTCAGTTCAGTGACTGTCAGACCGAGTCTGTTCTCCGATCATGGAGGAGGTACTGAACAAATGTTTTTAATTAACTGATTCTAATGATTCAGTACAACGAAAATAACTCCTTTACAAGTCACCAGTTTGTGTGTTTACTGTACTGTTACCAATACTGAGTATTAGATCAGCTCATCCCCAGTTTCTATTGCAAATTCAGCAAAGGCCAATATAAAGCATGTCCATAATTAAGCTGCAGTAGGCAGTAGGCAGGATCACTGGGAAAATAGTTGATATTGCTAAGGTTCATGGGGAGTTTATACATGACCATTGACCCAACCACTGGTCAACCTGTCCTTCAGCTGATGAGACACATTTTAATGCTTTTATTGTGCAATTTTTAGACTCCTTTTAAGGTTTATTTGCAACATTGACAGTTGGGGCCAGTGATACAGGTGCATTCTGCTGAGTACATGTAGTGTAGTCTTTCTCTTAACTGCCCTGGGATTGGTCATACTACAGATTCAGTTGTGAGGCTCTAAACAGAATCTAAAGGAGACCACTTTTACATTATGCAGATTATTAAGACTTTATTGACAGCATTAACAGCACCAAATAAAATCCTACTGTTAATGGAATTATAAGCGAATAATAGCTATCAATTTTAAGCCAGACAAAATTTGACAACAAGTCCACGTCATAAATAGAAACGTCTGACTCACTTGGTCAGTTTTTATTTGATTTACTTAATGTCAGGCATCAGGCTTTCCCCTCGTGTTTGGCACAACTTTGATTCCTCTGGATCAAAATCACTGCTGGAAGCTTATTATTTTCCCGCCATGCTGCATACAGTATCCCAAACCCAAGTAGCACTTAAATTATAGTTATTATCACTGAGCACTTTAGCCTGATACCTTGATTGCTCTTTTCTCCTCACAATCACCTTTCTTTTCTCCTTTCCAATCCACACATCTCATTTATCATTTGATGAGAGTGGGGGGCAACCACAGTCCATACTTGCAATGTGTCCATGTGAAATTAATTCAGAACAACAGACCAAATGGTATATGGTGTCTATGGTGTCTATGGTGTCTGTGTAGCAGCTGCCAGAACAGCTGCTTCTGCTTTTCTCTGTTGAACTGAATGATTTCAACAGAAATGTGTCATATTCTATCCAAAGGCCATATATAAAATGTGTATGCAGTCTTCCGTTTGCAAAATGAATGGCTGTATTCTACATCTTCTATCAGTGGCCACCCTTAATATTTGAGAATGGCAACACTATTAAATAAACCACTCTCCATTGTTCTTGGTGTATTATCCTTCCACATACTGTACTGCATGTCCTTTTACTGTGGAAGACAACATTAAAGTTGTCAGCTCAAGTCATTACATTATATTGATTGAAACGACCCATAGCAGGCATATACGAAGTTGAAACATAATGGCATATAATATTTCATCTGCATAAATGATGATGTGAGAGCATGTTACCTGATTAGTGAGCCAGAGCTTAAAGCCTGTACCTCTCTCTCACCCCTGGTGGTAGTTCAGTGCTATTGCTTGGATTGAAGTCTGCAGTTTTCAGGACACCTGCGAAATAAAACAAAATGACACACTGAAGTCAAGACAATTACTTTTTATCTTATC
Organism: Solea senegalensis; assembly: GCF_019176455.1. Taxonomy (NCBI): domain Eukaryota; kingdom Metazoa; phylum Chordata; class Actinopteri; order Pleuronectiformes; family Soleidae; genus Solea; species Solea senegalensis. The sequence continues at coordinate 14,618,564 of NC_058033.1, forward strand.
TTGCCATTTAAATGCCAGGTTTATTATTCCTAATGCCATAGTGGCCATAAAAGCTGTTAATAATAGCAGTGCCATTCCCCACACATGTCGGACAAAACTTTTATATTTGCACTTTTTTCCTCCATCTGTGGTAACACATGTGTACACATAACACACCAAAAATACATAACCCACTGTATGTATCCAAATTACTGCACACTGCTAGAGTACCCTCCCCCTTACACTGTGCGACACACTCCAAAGGTCACAGCCACAGGAATGCTTGAAGGACAGACAGAGTACAGCCAACACCTTGTCTCTCACTCAAAGTCGTACGTGAAGTTGGGTGATAACTCTCTGTAAATAATTACAAACTAGTACATTTTTAATAAGACACACAACATCATACACTGTTTTGTGAGTCTTTAAATTTAGCATTTCTATCAATAACAGAGACAAAAGTGTTGTTTGCTTGTTTTTCCTGCAGACTTCAAACTTAAGCAACAATATGTGTACCAAGGGCTGCAACTAACACTTATATATTAAAATTGATTGACTGTTGATTATTTTACACATTCATTGATAAGTTGGTTTGTCAGAAAAGGGTGTAAAAAAATCAAATGTTTGTTGACTGTCAAAGAAGAGCAAAGAAACCGGAACATATTCACATTTAAGACACTTAAACTAGAGAAGTTGTCTCAATTTTTTAGAAAAGACAGACACTCAAACTGATAAATTGATTTTTTTAATCCATAGTTAAATTTATTCCCAACTATTCTTATAATCAATTAATCGTTGCAGCCCTAATGCGGGTCAGACAGTAATGCTTCAGTCTCTGCCTCATTTTACAAAGCAAAGTTTTAATTAAAAACAGCATTCATGCCAATATCTGGCATGCATGAAATGTATATTAATTGTACTAAATATCAACTCTGAATACACTTTTCACCACAGGTGAAAAGTCACAAAGACTGTCACAGCACAGGCATGAGCTCTTGTTTCTGTCTCACAGGGTTTTATCTCCTCTTATCATAGTTTGAGTTAGGGGGCACCAGTGGTCTTTGACACGGACAATGCATCGCACTGACTGACTGGACATAAAAGTCAGTGTGAGAGGGTTTTAAACACGGCGCACAGTGGAGGAGGCGAGAACAGCAGCCAGAGGTGACCTTGTCTTTACTGATCTCGGAGCGGTTAAAGGTTAATTGCCAAAGTGGATTATGCGTTCAGATCGCCGATCTCAATCCTGGTCCCGCAGGCTCGGTTGACTCGCATAGTTCAGTGTGTTCAGGCAGAATGGAGATTAAGAGGGAGGGGACATTGGTGGTGGACAAAAAGGGGAACATTTAGAAAAAGTGTGTATAGTTGAAAAAGTGCGCTCATACAGGACTAAGTGTTTTAAGTGAGCGCTGAGCTGTAGCATCCCATTCAAACCATTTTAAACATTTTTTACCTACAGTCCGTGAATGCATCACATTCAGCTGCCGAAACATTTTGTGCGTTTTCCAAGCGACTATATAGCTCGAACCACCATGCATTTAGATGCATATTAATCACAGTATTGTGTATTAGTAGGTTAAATGACGCTATACTGCATATTATTACAAAGCGTTTAAACCACTTCTCCAAATAACGTGGCCACGCGAACTTACAGCTCTGTCAGGCGGATCTTGAATGCGCATCAAACAGCTGACATCTCCACGACACGACCCACACAGCCTACATATACAGACACAGCACGCAATCTGTATATGTGTGTGCTCAGTCGGTGCATTGTCAACAGAGGATAAGGACACTTACTGGTAAACGTGAAAACATCATAGGGTTGTGTTTTATCTCCTCTTCAGTGTGAAGTCAGTGAAGTCTGTGCAGCTGCCAAGTCCACGAACGCTTTATTGAACCGCTTTAATGGCGCCGAGTGACTCACATCTCCTCACTGAATGTTACCGTGTAATACAGCGACAACGACGAGCGGCGACACAGACTGTCTAATCCGCCTCTTCGGCTCCGTGGCTTCCTATTATAATTTCTCGTCTTCGGTTCTCACAACTGAGGATGTACTTAGATGTCAGCGTCAGATAGCTACTTCCTGCATGACCAGACTTTCACAATAAAACTCTTTTGACATCTTTTTTTTTTAAGTTTCACCCCAAAGCTACATAAACACCTCATATGAGAGAGTCACTCTTAATTACTGGACTACGCTTCACACGTTCGTGATAGCACCACGTTATTATCTTTAGCTAAAGCAACATAGATATAATGGTTTTATTTTTAAATACACGCAAAGTGTGGCGAATTCCGGCCTCTTCCCGGCTTCCTCCTGCTGACTTGACGCAGCGGCTGTGACGTCAGTCTGTGTTTCTCGTGCCTTTTCTTGTCCACTGTGGTTCCGTTACGTACACACGCGCGCACCTTCCACCAACGTCATCAGCATGCAAGCATACGATGATGATGAAGTCTTGTGAGCCGTAAAAATAATATATATGATCCAGTAGAGCTGGAGTAGGCCTATATTCATTTATATGCTCTCACATCCGGTTTTCCTTTATACAAATCAGTCGTGCAACTCCATAATAAATCAGAACAGACCCCCACACACACTATATGAAATTATTAAATCTCAATTGGGAACTGGTAATTGGGTAACTTTAACATATTTGATGGTTTGTTTGTTTTTAACTTTATCCTTGCATGATATTCACATTTTTACAGAAAATTACCAAAATATACATGATTTATTGATGTAAATAGAGTAATCTTAAATGATTGTGTATGCCAAAAAGCTGTACTGTGCACTGCTACTGTAGGGGGGAAAAAACCCAGCACACACACCTCTATGGAAAATGTAGTCATGCTGTCGGTCTTGTGACACTAACCGGGCTCACTACACACATAGCAGTTGCTAAGGAAGAGAGAGAGAGCAGGGGGAATCTGCAATGACATGAGGACAATAGTCGAGGGATTTTTACATTTAGCACTCACTGCCTGTGATAATAATGTGTGACCAAACATGTTTAACGGGATAATACCAGTTTAACTGTTTTCCTTTTTTCTGTCTAACTTATTTTGCATGCGTCTTAAAATAGGTTGTCCCTGCATGCGCTCTGCAACATGACTGGTGGCAGCTGGCGCGCGCGCGTACACACATACACACACATTGGTTTAGAAGTAAGAAAGGCAGAAACTCTGAGCATTTAGTGTATATCTCCTCCTTAAATGACATAAATAAAGGTCTTGTTTAAACTAATAACTGTGGCAGGACAGAGCTGCTGCTGCTGCTGTGGGTGGGTGTGTGTGTGTGTGTGTGTGTGCCATGATTTGCTCGCGGGATAGGACTTCCGCGGCGCGTGCACGAGAGGGAAAACTGACGGCAGTGTCACTGCGACCTTGAAACAAGGTCATTCAGTCTCTGCTGCAGACACTGCACTTCTGCGGGGCTGCATCACACTGGTGCAGAGTCTGCATGATCATCCCTTTATAGAGGACGAAAAACGGCCATAATGGTGCTGTATTCTTTAGATCCCATGTCAATGACACTGCGTGTGCGTGTTCGAATGTATTTATAATGTTATTAAGTGTAGCTGTCCAAGCTTGTTGCCGGTGATTGTGAGTTTAGACGCCTGCTGTGGACCCTGTGGTGCTTCTTATACTGCAGGTCATGACCCCGGACAGGTGTCAGCTGATGTATAAATACCAAGAAACATTTGTGCCACAAAAGGAGTCAGGGGGCCACCTTATTATTGTACGGTCATTAGATAAACAGCACGGACAGAAAATCACCATATCCAGGCTGCAGTGCCAGGTGATAGTGGTGTTATAGGGGGAAGCGCTGTCAAGTGGATGAACAGGTTATAAGATAACCACAAAAGAAACGGAACACAATGAAAATATTTCATTGTGTTGCAGCATTTTTTTAGATGCTCCCATGTCTTAGTATGAAATGTAAAGGATATATTCATCCAAAAATACAATTATTACACTCATTCTGTAATATACCCCAGTATATGTATAATCTAATTCATTTGCTAAATTGAATATAGCACCATGATGTGATCATTTATAGAGTGTCTTTTATTCACTGAAATGACTACAGGCATATGTATAGTTTATTTTTAACAATCATTTGTTTTACAGGCATATTGCCTACATGTGAATGAGAACAAATATCCATTATGGATTAGTTCCAACACTTGTCTCTGCTCTTACTTGAAAAAAATAGCATATGTAAATTGTTTTAAGATGGATTTTCCCTTTAACACCAGGTCAGGAGTGTATAGTCTACATCAGCACTATATACTGTATACAAAAAAATACTGCCAATTATTTGCCCTCTAGTGGCAGCTTGGGGGAACTGCAGCAGCAGTGCTGATGACGTTATAGCAGCTGAGTGTGTGTCCTCCAGTAAAAGGTCACCCACTGCCACTGCACATCATCACTGTCTGCTGACTTCCTGTTCACAATGCCAGAGTGCTGCTGCTCTCCTTTTTTGTATTTCCTGCAGAAAAGTGTCGCATTTCCAAAGACCTGACAGAGGAACATTCACATAATCCCTGCAAGTTTCTCTTATTTACCATAAAGACGTGGCAACAGGGAGAGAAAAAGAGAAAAAACAGGCTATCATTTATTCTAATTTAAATCATTCCGATGGTCTCTAAACAGTTTCAATTCTACATATGTTGTGTTTCAGTGAATTTTACCTGGATGTTTGAAAACATCCTGTACAGTTAGGTTGTTGGACAGAGGAAAATGTGTGAGTGTGTGCCCCCTGCTGGCTAAATTCAAAGATTAAAAAAAAGAAGAAGCATTCATTTACCTTAAAGAGAAACTGGGGAATCATAAGAAAGCAGTAGCTTCAAGCTTCGTCAATCAGATATTTTCTGACAGAAGAAAGAACTCACCGCAGAAAAGAAGACGAAAACCCAGAAAACAAAATGGCTCCAGGCACAATTTGAGATTGCACCACGTTTGTCCTTGGTGCCTTTTTCCAGATTGAAACACCAAGGTAGAGTTACCAGCCAAGTATCACTTACACGGGTCAACTGAGGAGCCACAGAGCTAGTGATAGGGCTATATTGATAAAAAACCAAGGGCATTTATACAGTACATACAGTACTGCATGTACACAATGCTATTCAAGTCTTGCAGCACATGCCATTCTCCACAAGGTCTGGCAATGTTTTCCATCCTCATCGTTAAATCATAAAACACTTTCCCCCCAGGGCTCAACTGAAGAGACTCAATGGACTTTTTTTTTTATTTCCATGGTTTCTTTTGATATAATTCACCGCACGTGTCTGCTGGTTGTGTGTGCAACTTCCTGTCCTGTCTTTGTCTAGTTTTTCCTTTTCTTTTGTGACGTCCTGCCCCACCCAGCTGTGTTTCACCTGTGTCCTCTGCCTCCCTCGTGTCTTCAGTTTCTGTTCTCCCTCAGCTCTCTTTGTGCCTCTGTGTCTTTTTAGTTGGTTGATTCATTTGCATTTGACCTTCCTGTGTGCCAGATCCTGTGTAAGATGTCAGTTTATCTTTTCTCAAATAATAATCAGTAAACAACTGTTGTTGTTTACTGATTATTAGTAAACAATGAAAACAGTGGATTATTGTCCATATCCATATCCATATCAAATATTAATGAATGTTTAAAAATAATTTTTGAATTTTTTTTGTCATGATGCACCTTAATTTTATGGACTAAAAAACACAATAAAATTAATTATTTTCAATATACTTCATGCAACCTGGTTTGATTAGTGCAGCCTGGTTATTAATATGAAAGATTAGCAGAAACATTTGTTCATATGCATTCTTAATTTAATGAATTAATAATAATAATATTTCATAAAATACTCACTTTAACACAAAATAACTATAAATAATTATTATCAGATATTATATATTATCAGTCCTCATCATACATATGAAATATTAATGAATTGAAGTTTTTGTCATGAAAAAGAGATTTGAATAGTTTTCAATATAGTATTTTTGTGTGTAGGTGTGTTAGTGTATTTTAGTTAACATTGTTTAAAAAAACACTCAAAAATGCACCAAAAGCCAAAAACACAAGAATGTGTCGAGGTGTGTTAAAGGGTTTTAACAACATCATTCAGACACTCAGTGAATTGGTTACTCCAAGCATTTGTGAATCGAGGTAATAAATGACAGCAACAAAAGCTAATTGGATTATAAAGTCCAGTCATGAAAGACAACTGGAGATGTGAGTCAGAAGTTAGAGGTAGTGTCTCGAAGAAAAAGGTGGAGCCATAAACACTACAACAAGCAAAAATACAAATGTAATAAAATGCTGCAGCAAAACAAAAAAGGCAGTCACATGACACAAAACTATCCAAAACAAGGTCTGGAAGTGAAATGAGTGGAAGGGGAAACAACAGGAAGTAAACAGAATAGAATAATCTAAATACAAGAGCACAATGCAAAAAACAAAACTTCATTAAAAAAAAACCAACAACCTCTAAACTACATCACGATAATCAAAGTCCAAATAAATAGTCCAAAATTAATTTGAGGTCAGGACAAATAGCTTATTCCATACCACTTTGAATTTGCTGTTCTAAAGAAAAAACAAACAAAGACCAATGACTCAATGACGGTTGACGTTTGCAGCAGACATCCAAGGCTGTGCTTAATGCAGGTCTAATCCTCAGCTATACAGACACATTAATTTGAGGTTATTCCTGTCATTCTTTAAGCACCTTATAATGTGAGCAAGTTGTTAATTGTGATTTTGATTGAGTGATGTCTGTGGGTCGTATATGATACATGTTTATCTTATTTCAAAGAGAAACAAATGCTAATATCGTGCACCTTTGCTGATATGATGCACTTTGAGATGTCCCTGACATGACAATCACGTTTATTTTTAATGTAAAATAGTTAATAGCTAATATTGTGCACCTTTTTACGCACTTTGAGGTGTGCAAAGGACAGGTATGAGCAAAATATGTATATTGCTAGTCCTTTTCTTATTTTTAAAATGCACTTTTTGATGTACGTTGTCGTCACCTGTTGCTTACTGGCTGCGGCCCAACTGAGTGTGTAATTGAATAGTCCTGCCATAACCCCTCCTCAAATGCTGTAATTCTTAAAATTCCTAAATATGAGGAAATGAAGTCAGCCTTACAGACTCCGGATGTGAGGCTGCAGTACCACTGACAGAGGGAGGCAGAGAGCAGGACTGTTTGTGTTAAACTGTGACCAAAAATGGACTGCAAAGTTCACCGGAGCTCCTCCAGGGTACATGACTTTGACCACTTAACAGCTTTTTTTTTTTTAGTCATTCAAATTTAGCAATGTGTGTGGAGACAAAATCAGAAGAGATATTAGTCAGAGTTTCCAAATCTGGGCCAGTCAAAAGACCAACATTTGTCAAAAAACACTTTCAACATGGCTTTCATCACTGCCACGGTGACCACATGTCCAGCAAAGTGTTTCCTTTAAAGGACCAGAGTGTAACATTTAGGGTTTATTGACAGAAATAGAACATACTATACACACAAGTACATTTGTGTAAGTGTGTAATTGCTGCAGAATAAAAATTTTTGACTTTTTACTACCCTTAAAATCAGCCTTTTATATGTACTTCAGACTAGGGTGTTGATTTTCGGGAGCTGCCACCTTGAGCTGCCATGTTTCCTCAGCTGCCCGAACAGATGGGTGTAATTTACATTACTTTGATAAGAGAGGTGACACGAGGGGGAGGGATACATTTGCTGCATCTGTTGCTGCAGTGTAGCCTGTTATTGCAAACATTCCCAGATTCCTGTCAGGCAAAACTATCAGACCTGACTGAGGGAGTGTTTGTGCGTATACAGCAGGAGTGTGGAGGACGCGTGGTGACACAAAACATTTATTCCATCAAACTATTGCACTACCAGATTTTTTTACGCAGTAGAATTCCCTACTGAAAAATTTCACAGGGACTCTTCTCTATGTTCTCCGTCATACTCCTACCTGTTTGCAGCCATCTCACTTCACTAGTGCAGTGTTGTTGTCTTGAAATAAAATGATAAACTTTGGTTCTAGGTGCAGATGATACACTGATTATGACACTAACCTGTCAAAATGATTGCTACGCAATTATCTTCACATCCACCATCATCTTCATAAAGCACGTACTTACGACGCAGCGCTGTGTTTACTTCAAAATATTTATTACACGTTTGCAGTACAGTGGGGTTAATGCATTTGGCCATCAAAATGCAAATATTATGGTTGTTTACACGGCATTTAGAAAAGTTTTGTTGCAAACCAACAACATGTAAGAGCCTGTTTAATACCCGTGTGATTGTTGGCAGGAGTGGAGAGTAACAGTCTCCAACTAACAGCAACATTACTGTGCTACGTTTCTGGCCAAACAGGTTTTCGTTCATCTCTGTTTCCTCTTGCTCTGATGTGTATTAGTAAAAAGCAGGGAGCCCTCATGTGGAGACAATGGAGGTGCACTTCTCTCTTGGCCCAGTAGAGAGCAGTAGCTCCTGGTGAAGTGAAGGGAACATTGGCATATAAAAACACTTATCATCATCTTTGATTAAGGCATACACACTCACATGCTAAAGGGCATTAAATGCAAACCACAAGTGGCTAAGGCATCTGCAATATGTTTTCATCTTAAGTGTCTGTAAGTAAGCAGTATATATACACAAATAAATTACAAGGCTGAGGACTCCTGTGTCAGGTTTTTCCAAAACTTCTCTTGTTGCAGCAGTAGGTTTTCAGCTCCTCGCTCAAACCTTAAGGTTCAGGGGTAGATCTGGAACGGGTGTGGTGTTTCCATTGGGCTCCTTTTTGTCAGGGTCGGAGCTGATGTTTTTGGAGCTTCTCTGTGGAACAGGCCGCCTGTGGCGTCTCCTCTTTGGCTGACGAGAGCGAGCAGAGTTGGTTTGCGATGAATCCAGCAGCGGGTCCAAATGTAGTTTACCACTCAGAGCATCTGATGACTCATCAATAAACGCAAGGTTCTCCCCAAAGTAGTCCAGAGGCTGAGACAGGTGGGGATTACGAGCAATTTCCTCCTTTCCTCCTTCTGTTTTTTCTTCAGGCACTCGTTCTGTCTGAGTGACCTGAGAGTCCGTCTCTGTTCCAGATCCTGATTCGTTGGAGGAGGCAGAAGAGGAGGAAGAGGAGTACGATCCGGATTCCGTTTCATTCTCTTGTTGCACTTCTCGCCCATCAGGAGCCCCTGTGGCTGATACACTGTGACCATGACTGCGGGAGCCATGGCGGCGCTTTCTCCTGCGGCGTTTGAAGGGGTCATCGATTTTTCCTGGAATGCGAAAATCCACTGACATGTTCTGGATGTTCTGAGTCCAGTCAGTGGCATGGGCTCGTAGTTCTTCCATCTGGGAGAAAAGAACGAAACGTGTGTCAATACACTAAACTGTCTCACAAGGTTAACACAATTATTTCAAACAAAACAACACATGAATCTGATCCATGTCTGGAACTTCCTTGGGACATAACTCCCTGTTGGAGCTTTTGATGGAAGAACATACAAAGGTACAAAGTACCTCAGCTCTGGTCTTCTTAGAGAGAACCCGCAGCCAGTTACCAATCATAGTCAGGATAGATGCAAAGTAGGCAAGACCCAGCAGGATCCAGAACCACACCAGAGGCTTGTACCAGTGGTCGCTCCCTGCTATGCCAGAATCTCCTGTGAGAAAACACAGACGTACGAGATGACAACATGCACTCAGTTGAAGGTGCAACATGCACTTTTTGTACTTTACAAGACACACAATATAGACAAATGTTTAGCAACACCTGTTAAGTATTGATTTCAGGCTTTGGGCTAGGCCCCCAATGAAGGGCAAACTTAATACTCCAGCATACCAAGACAATTTGGACAATGCTTTGCTTCCAACTTTGTGGCAGCAGTTTGAAGGAGGCCCTTTTCTATCCCAACAGGACTGTGCCCCAGTTCACAAAGCAAGCACTATAAAATACATGGTTTGACAAGTTTGGTGGGGAAGAACTTGACTAACCTAAACCTCAACACAATGGAGCACCTTTGGGATGAACTGGAACAGCTAGGCCTTCATCAGTACCTGCCTGCTCTACAAAATGAATGGGCACAAATTCCCATGTAAACACTCTATAGTCTCGAGGAAAGTCTTCCAAGAAGTGTGGAAGGTATTATAGCTTCAAAGGTATTGTATTTGTATTTGAATATGTCATTACAGTCCCTGTTTGTGTAATGGTCAGGCGTCCAAATGCTTGAGTCCATATGGTGTATGTAGTACCATACATACATACATACATACATACATACATACATACATACATACATACATACATACATACATACATACATACATACATACATACATACATACACATACATACATACATACATACATACATACATACATACATACATACATACATACATACATACATACATACATACATACATACATACATACATACATACATACATACATACATACATACATACATACATACATACATACATACATACATACATACACATACATACATACATACATACATACATACATACATACACATACATACATACATACATACATACATACATACATACATACATACATACATACATACATACATACATACATACATACACATACATACATACATACATACACATACATACATACATACATACATACATACATACATACATACATACATACATACATACATACATACATACATACATACATACATACATACATACATACATACATACATACATACATACATACATACATACATACATACATACATACATACATACACACACACACATATATATATACACATATATACACATATACATATATATACACATATACATATACATATATATATATACATACATATACATATATACATATATATATACATATATATATATATATATATACATATATATATCTCTTACAAGATATAGAATAGAGCAATCTTTCTTGAATGATGAGTTGTAACCCAAAAGTTTTCTTCTATCCTTTCATTTTGAAGGACATGCTCTTACCCATGTGACCGTGCACGTATGGTGGCCACTCCCACCCGACATTGTCGTGACAACAGTGTCTGTCATCCTAGCAGTTACTCAAGCATCATCTGAAGTTTTCTTACACTGAAGACAACTTAAAGAACCAAAATCAAAGTGAGTTTGCGTGCAGTCAGTGCTGGCATGTAAAAAAAATTCAAATGAAAGAATGGATTACACTTACCTTATGGGTACTTTTGGTGTACTACTTGGGTTTGACCCTTACCTTCCTGACAGTGCATGAACATGTTGTGATTGCACTATTGATTTTTTTTGTAATTAACTTGAGTGGTTCAGAAATTTAGGTTGCGACTTGATGTTAATGACACTGATGATGATGATGTGCGTTGTTTTCGAGGTATGGCCACATGTTAATGTTAATATTGGTCTGGCTTTTCCCCAAAAGACAGCTCTAAGAACGGCCAAAGAACTCAGTGTTGGAGCTACCTCTTCTCCTGCACTCGTCATGATGCATATATTACATGTTTTGTTACGTAGCTGGCTAGAATAGGCAAGGTAGCTTTAACTGTTACGATCGCTTTTGTTATGTATGACGTGCCAAACTGTGACAACTACTGGTGTTCAAGTAACACATGTTGGGGACTTTAAGGCAGCATATCCATCCATCCATCCATCTCTATGGAGAAAATAAACAATTACGTCAGGACGTCGCCTTCAGCAGCTAAATCAATAGTTCACTTCTTAAGAGAAAATGTTCTGAATAATTTAGATGTTAAATGAAAATTGTCTGTGCTAAGTGATCTTAATGCTTTGCGACCGACAGGAATACTTACGGATGACTAATTAAATTGTATCATACCCAGCAACTCATCTTCTAATCGATAAATTCAACAATAAAGGGAAAATTTGTTTAAAAAACAAAAAACAAAAAAAAAACCACAAGCACAGAAGAGTAGAGGCATTTTTGTTTCTTCAGCATAAACAGGAAGAAGTAAGTTCTAATTCATTTGTTGAAAAAAGGATGGCAAATGATGACCAGCTGTCAGTTGTGCACATGGAGCTTTGAGTGTATATTGTAAATGTTATTAAGGTGTCTGTTAAGCCTTCTGGTCAGCTGTATAATAAACGCTGCCTTCATCTTGGTATACAGAATTAGGGTCACATTGAGGTCATTTGAAGTCAGTTGTCTCTACAGTAAAATTGCTTAGCATTTGCAATTTGTCCCATGAGGACAGTTTTTTTATTTCTGCAGTAAAATAGCTTAACACTTAATATGAAGACATTTTCTTCATATGAATACCTTTCTACAACCTTTGTATGTAGGAAATTGTTAATACAAATGAACATCAACTAGTGTGGGCGCTCCAGCAAAAAAACAAACAGCTTTGGAGTTGGATATGAGTAGTTTAGCAAGCAATACAAACTACAAACATTCTTAGGTCAGAGGAGGCTGTCTAATGTTGAGATAATGAAGCAAAAATATTTGTCGCAGGCAGTTGCCTTCTATATTTAAAGCTTTTGTTTCCGCATTGCTTTCTAACTCATGTGTTCTATATCTGTCTTTTAACGTCCAGACTGCATCCAGGAAATTTGGTGCCGTGTGGTGCAGGAACAGCAGCAGCTGTGAATGGGCTCCTTTTGTACATGCATGTAGTGAGAATGGGTGCTGGGTGACACGACAGCAAAACAGACGGGTGGAGCTGATCGGCTTAAACAGCATTGTGTGAACTCGTTTCACAATGGTTTAAAAGTTACAATGACACAGAAGAGACGCACCAACAGGACAGGCATACCAGGCTAACCCGGGTACATTTTCAACGACAACCCTAATACAGCTCACCACATTACATCAAAACCACCTTAATGGGGCCCTTTCACACACACAAATGAGCCATGTCCTAGACTGACCTGCGAGTAGTGCATGCGGATGTGCTATAGTACTGTATACCTGCAACATAGTCTCCAAACCCCACTGTTGTTAGGGTGATGACTACAAAGTAGGCTGACTCCAGAAGAGTCCATTGCTCCACTTCTTGGAAAACTAGGATGGGTACTGCAACAAAGAGCAGACAACCCAGCAGGATGGACAGGACGGCGGAGATCACTCGCACAATAGTGGGACTGACACGCCATTTCTGTCAGCAGAGCGAAACAACACGGTGGAATGAGAAACAAGAAAGAGATTTACATCAAGTGCAAGCAAAGAATACACAGCGCAGTTTATGGTCTGACCAGGAAGAGAGTCTCTATTTTGGCAACGGCTTTCCTCAGCCCGGTACCCAGATGGTCTCCGACACCAGCGAGCAGGATACCAAACAATGGGATTCCCACCAGGGCGTAGAAAATACAAAACAGCTGGCCTCCTTCTGTCTTTGGGGAGATGTTTCCAAAACCTGAAATGTGAGGTCAGAGGTTGAAGACAGAATCCGGGGAACATATTCCAGTCAAAATGTTTAATTTAGAGGTTTTAATGGTTGTACTAGATACCTACCAATGGTTGTGATGATTGTCCCTGAGAAAAAAAAGGCACTGGCTAGATCCCATTGGCTGACAAAGGTGGTGTTGTTGATAGGATCCACACCTGCACCGATGGCATTGACCACCTCCTGGGATTGGACAGTAGAGAGAGAGTTCCCTGGTTAGTTTATAGAAATAAAGTGTACACTATAAAGAAGGATTAGATGGCGACTTCACACATGAATAAATGAACCCATCAGTGATTTCAAATTGTGTTCAAAATTGTATACACGCTTCATCTCTGAGATGCTGACAGCTTCAAAATCCAACACATGCATGAGCGACTTTTTAATTCCCCTGCAAAGATCACTCATGTTATTACATTAAAATCGAGCTGCAGCTCCTCAACAGCGGAGAAAGAACTGATGTAGAAAATGCATGGTCACGTTCGACAGCTGGCTGCCAGTGACAAAGAGGCCACCGGTGATGTACAACTGCGACCGGCTCCATTCTGTCTGAAGTATATCGAGCCACTGCCAGCACAGATAATTCAATTGCCTGATCCAATTAACCATTTTGCATCTCTTGGCACTTCAAGACATTTGTTAAATCCAAACTGAAAGGTGAATATGATGGATTAGGGACAGAATATGGTGACTGCAAACATTATTACCTCTAATTAATGAGATGATATGATCTGTGAGACAGAGCTGTGTCTGTCAGTTGGAGTCACACCACTGCATATGCCTGTCCCAAACGATTTGAGTAACATACATTCTATTAGCTTCAGATTTGTGCTTGAAACACTACGTAATTATTTAGCTGTATATTTTAATTCAATTAAAAAATAAAAAATAAAAGTCTGTGTGAACACTCCAAATTGCTGTACAAATATTCAGCCTGAGCACTTTTATTTTTGAGCTAGATTTAAGCTCTACAACTATCAATTAATCTTCTGATAATTCTCAATTTATGGTTTGTTTACACTGAAATAATGACAAGCATACGTTCCTATACAGTCCAAGGTAATGCCCTCTCTGTTACAAACCTGCTTGTTGAACAGTAAAATGGAACAGAGAAAGCAGCAAAAATACTAGGAGAATCTCGAATCAGACAATGTTTGTTGTATTTTAAGTCAACAGTCTGCTGTTAACTTTTAAGATACTAGTTTATGTAGTATTGATATACAACAAGTAGACCCGCACAGACCAACAGCTGTGTCACAATACCAGACCCATGACCCATTACACATTAATAGCCAGTGGAATAAAATGTCCAACTGTACAAGGGTGACATTGAGTAGTGTAGCGTGTAACATCTCACATTACCCAGGATGTGAACAGTGGAAAGAGGGACTTTGAGTCCATTGAAGACCTGTTGAAACAGCAGCTGACACTTGTTGAGTGAAACCTGACCCCCAGAACAACGTCTAAAGAATTACCCTTTAACAGCTGCCACTTCATTACTTCTCTTCTTATGGCTGCCATTAATTTTGTGTCATTTTAGGTTTATTTTTATTTATTTTTTTGGAACAGGAACTAATAAAAGATACCATCAAATCATGAGTGTTTATTGTGTTTTTAAATGATCATAATTTGACAAAGCATGGAAGTCCTTGTTTTGGAATGGCAGGACATGCTTTGCATTAAGCTTTGAATTGGTAATGTCTTTTTTTTTTTTATCAAAATGCTCAACATCTTTTATTTATTTTTGCTTAACAGTAAGTAAGTAAATGTTATTCATATAGCACATTTCACAGATATGGAACCACAACGTGGGCAATACAAGTAAAATACATGAGATGTCAGGAAACTGCTTTCAATAAGTGTTTAGAATGCTGCTCAAAGGATGTTGCAGAGTCAAGGAAAACACCTCAGGCTGGACAGAAGAAGCTAAAGGGCCATTTCGCTGTTTAATTAGAGGTATGTCCCACCTCACGTTGTCATAAATTGAAAGTATTTAATCCATGTTCACCATATTTTTCATTGGATGAGTTCATGTGATGTTATATTTGAACACCACACACATGAAATGTTTTTGAGTGTATTTTGAATGTTTTTTTGTTATTTTCAAAGTTGTCAGCTGCTATCGGTAGATGACTTTGCAGGTTAAAACAATATTTACAATGTGTTTGCTGGAATCAGACCAGACTTGGTGGAATCATAGCATTCAGCCAATGAATGAGCTCAGCTTTCACTTACTTAAAACACTACGGAGCTGCTCTGACCACACCTTGTGTCTGCCCCACAGTCTATATACCGATCCACTGTGTCACAGATCCAACATGATACACTACACAAACAAATAATATTCATTGTGATACTTTGCATTGTCAATGTCAGAGAAAGACCCCAGTGAGTATAAATATGAAGCAGCGCCAGGTATCTGTCAGACGCCCAGCCAAAATGTATTTTTAGCACCAAAATGTTATCATTCCCTAAGCTTTAGATCCTCTTTGGTATTTGTTTATGAGTAAACAACAAGCTGAAACTACAGTGTCACAGTGACAATTAATCTGTAGGGATAGGGCCCAGCGAAAGTGGAAAACACATTAAGAAAAGATACATGTCATCAGTACACTCAAAATGAAAGTAAATGGTCACAACATGATGAGGCACAGTATTGAAATGTGAGGTATTGACACATCCAACTTGGAAAAAACACTGGAAACATGGCTGCCAATGGACAAGAGGAAAAAAACCCCGCTAAATTCAACTTCTTTATTTTGTGACTATGGTGTTTGAAATCATGTGAAATCATGTGAGGCAGCAGTAGACCTGCAAATCCTATGTGCCTGCAATTTAAAAATGGACTTGCAGCCATGAATTCTGTGAATTCTAAAGCAGGGGGTGCACCCAGTACAGTCACTGCTGACTATAATATTCAGACTGCAGGCAAGTCTGGTTTTTGTTTGACTTTTTATGACTTTTTGTTCTGCCAGTTGCAAGAGGTTAAATTGGATTTGCGTCCAGTCCAAATAATCTGTGTGGGTACATTTTGGTATTTTTGTGACTCTGCTTTCAAACAGGAACGATGGAATGGAGACACATCATCTTGCACTAAAAACAATCATCATGACACATTTAAAACTCAGTGACGGAGGAGACAGCGGGGTACAGTGCAATGTTCCGTACTGTGCAGCCAGGGGTGGGGCTGCATGAAGAGTGATGCAAATCAAATTTGAGCAGCCACAATGTTCAGACTCAGACGCATCTGTGGAAATCTGATTTGAATCGCATTTCAAACCACCTCCAAATGTGGTCTGAGTTTGAGAATATCAGATTTATGAACAAGCTTACGTGTCAGTATACAATGACAAAAACCCCTAAAAGCATCTCCTAACTCAGACCGCCCCTCAGGAAAAACAGGTCTCTGATTGGCTCTCACCCACATTTAAAGACTACCCTTCACAATGGCGCTCAATTTGAAATGATCTTAGCTGCTCAAGAAAGACTATTGGGAGGAGCGTGCAAAACATTTGTGACATTTCATCAGTAAATCCATAACATTAGGAGTGGCTCTTGTGAGGGGAGTGTCTACCTCTATGAGAGACCGAAGGTTGTCTGGCTCCACGCAGCTGAAGTCCGACAAGAACTCCCGGCGTGTGTGCTGCAGCTTAACGTGGATACCCTCCTCTTGCTCAGTCTCCAGGGTGCGGAACACCACAGCGCCCAGCACCAAGTACAGCATCACCCCGGTGAAGATAACGAGCAGGGTGGAGCACCGCATGGCTACTCGTCCGCTCAGTTCAAATGCAGGCTGCGGTTTCCCTCTGCCAGCCTCAGCGTGGCCTGGATCCCAGCTGCTGCAGCTGAAACACCAACATGAGTGTTTTCATGCTGACCACACAGAGGCCGACAGCAGCTGAGGGCTGCACACATACATGCCCCCCGTATAGAAGACTATTAGCTGCACAGAAAGCAAATCAATCAGACTGAAGCATCACCACACTGCTGACACTGTGAGTCTCTGATAACCTGCCACTTGATCGGGCCTTACACATAAACCAGATGTGATTGTAAAAGCAACAACAAATGACCGTGTCATGATTACACAGGCAGACGCACATAAAACGCGTACCTGTCGATACGTTTGAGGTGCTCACGCCTGCGTCTCTTCCAGTCCTTCTTAACAGCAGGTGTGAGGATGGTGTCCCTGGACCCGTAACCACCGGGGAGCCCGTCCACCTCACACTCTGAAGGAGGAGGGGACACTAGAGACGGAGAAGAGCACATGATGATGAATTTGTGTGGAATTCACTGTTCGCAGCAATCACATGAGTGATTTTAAGTCAGATAAGAACAACACATTGTCACGTTGAGGGGCAATTGATTGTTTTCTTTATTGTGACACAAGATGTATCATGAATGTTTGTACTTTCCTAGAACCTTGGCTTCACAGAGTAATTCAAAAACATATCACGTCAATCAGAATACAACAACTAGAAAACACTCACACACTGATAATGAAGGACATTTATTACGGCTATTGCATTTGGAATTAAAGGCTGTTTCAGCTATATAGCATCTTCCTGTGGGCATGCTAACACCATATTTAAAACCAGGGCAAACAGCATCATTTTATTGCGGTCTGAATGAGAGTTTTTCATCTCTGGATGCAACAAATGCCTTATTGTACATGAAGATCAGTTTCCTTTAAGTGTTGCTAAAGAGCAGTGGCATCCAAATAGCTGTGAAACCTGGCAACCCGACTCAGCTCAAACAAAGACCACATCCTCGTTTGAGAGGCAAAGAACACAGCGACAGATGTGTCGGAGACTCGATCTCTCCGAGAAACTCGTGGAATTATTTAAAAGGCAAGGGCTTTATCTTTTTTGGAACAAATTCTGTCTGCATCACTGCACTACAAGCCAGAAAACCAACAAGCTCTCGTCTTCCGAAGTTCTGTAACTGCAGTTCTTTAGTCAGCAGATCCACTGGTTCTGATCCAATTTTACAGCAATAAACACGGTGACAGCAAATATACACTCACTCTGGAAACTGTTTTACAGCAGCTGGGAAAATGTAAAAACAAAGGAGCTGTCCACTTACTTAATTGAGCAAATCTCAGTTTGCAGTTAGCGGAATACTTTATGTATCGTATATACTCATATTTGAGTAAATACAGAGTACTGAATCAGTCGATTACACTTCTCATACAAAGTTATGTAACAAAAACTGTTTTGCCTGAGGATAACCTGATACTGCTTTTTGTGTCTGATGTGATACCAATATCACAACCTTGAGCATGTACCGATAACGAGCTCAATTTTAGACAGTATTTTATGTCTTTTAATTAACTTAGCTGGTAATACCCAGCTATAACCAGCTAAAGCTCCAACTGCATGGGAGACATTTGTTTATGACAGCATCAGATTTATTTTTCCAGTATCTGATTGAATGATTTTGGCCAGTATTTGCACCATACCAACACTTAGTATCGAGTCAGCTCATCCCTCGGAATAAAAGATGAGAATAATTAATGAATAATGATAATAAAGGATGAAGTAAAAGGAACAAAAACTTGAAATCCAACACGGGAATAGCAATATATTGAACAGACACCAGGGGGCAGACTGCACCGTTTGCAAAAATAATGGAAAAAGGGCCAAGATGACCTGGTAAGACTATATAACAAGTAAAAAAATGTCGCGGTAAAGGCTATGTCGTTTTCCCCGTCGACATCTGACAAAATAATCTCAGTAGCCAATCAGCAAGCAGCTTCCTAAGACCCGCCCATTGTCAAAAGTGCAAATAAAAAAACACGCCGCAAAGAACAAGTCAGGGACCATAAAAGAGACAAAATTTGGATCATTGCAAACAGTGTATTTTCAAACAAATAAAATAGAATATTTTTGAATGATTAAAAAAAATCTTATTCCATAATTTACAATGTCAGTAAAAACATTCTATGATGGGTTTCTGGTCTCAATTACTAGTTTCAGGTCTTCTTCAATAGAACAGAAAGTATGGCACATGAGTGGACACCAGTGTGATTGACAGCTGATTACAAGCCTCTGAACTTTTCTCCTGGAACAAATTGCAATTCTGGAGGCTTCAAAACGAGAGTTCGGAATGTCATGGGTGACGCCACGACCGGTTGCCACTCAAGTCAAGACAGAGGCAAAAGCAACAAAAGAGAGGCGACTGAAACCGCAAAGAATTTCAGGCAGGGAATTCTACTGCTCAAGAAAAACCTGGTGGTTCAGCAGGTTTACACCCTATCGTTTAATCTATACACTACTTTACAATTTACTACACTCCTCATCCTTACTCCTCATCCTCATCCTTATCAACCCTTCTCGTCCCCGCCCGCCCCTGCGCTGCTGCTGTATACACACAAACGCTGCCTCAGTCAGGTCCGATAGTATTGCTTCACAGATGGCCGCAGCATTCAAATAATGTTACATTGCTTCCGTTTACAAAAGCGCAAACAGAGGCAAAAAAATAACATCAAAAACAAAAAAAGTTACAAACTGATGCTTTAGTGTGACAGAGGGAATCATGTAGAATACATACTTGATCATCACATGTGACATACAAATAATGAATTACACAAAGAACCATATTTTTAAATACATATACATTATTAAAGTGTACTTTGACTGAATCTGAATGTGCAGACTCTTCATCCATTGTCTACCAACACGCCTATAAGACCAGACTAAAGCAGCCAGTATGCAGTTTATCTGTCTATACCAACCTCAGACAGACATAACACACAATGCCAGAACAGATTACACAGCACTAGACAAATGGAAATCATAATATAGCTTTCTATTAGGTGCCAACCGTGCTGTTAGCGCTGCTGCTGCAGCCCATTCATCCCATCCCAGTCATCCCATTTTATTACCGTTTATAGAGTCCCTCTGGGTCCATGAGCTGTATGGCACTGAGCGAAGCACCTGACAGTCCAGCCCCTATATACTGTACAGGGTATGTGTGCTCACCTCAAAATGAAGGATCAAAAGACTCCAAGGCACTGCATGGTCGTGTTTTCATGAGTTCATGAGGCAGCCGTGTGTGCAAGGAGAGTGTGAGCACCAGTGTGTGTGTGTGTGTGTGTGTGTGTGGGGCTGTTGCTGAGTGCACGAGAGAAGAAGCTACTCAATCAAAGCGACTTTATATAGAGAGTGAGAGAGGGAGCGAGCACAGCACTGGTAAAAACAGAGGTGAGGATGAAAGCTAGAAGAGTTTGTACTGTAAAGAAGAAGAAAAGAACACACAATGCATGTCATTATTTCCCTCTGTGACTTCTATTGTGAAATAGTGCTGGCTTTGTGCAATGTACAGCTTTGCGTACAGCTATTGATATTTCTGTTTTAAAGCTTTGATTGATTGAGGTCTGATTGGTGTTTCACTGCCGACTCTGCAGGGGAAAAACAGCTCAGCCACCCTTTACCCGACTCTCAATATCCCATTCTCCTCACAAGCTGCCTGACAGAACTGCTGCTGCTCTCTTTCTGTCCCTCTGTAAATGTGTGTGCCTGTGTGTGTGTGTGAGACCAGTAGTCTTCATGGAGAACAAAACCTGGTCTTAATGAGGTACTTACTTCTGAGGAACTGGTTAAGTTTAGGGCTAAGATTTCAATTGTGACTATGTTAAGATTAGGGTTAAAAATACTGTGGAGTTGTGCAAACATACTAGCCTTTAAAAGGGTTAAAATCTCAAAAATATTATTAATATTTGATTTGTATTTCGGGCTGAAGTACTTTTAAAAGACTGACCCATTTAAAGGGGGAAAAAAAATATTAATATATAATATTTTTACAGCTGTTTTTTGAAAGGTGACTTTTTTTGCTACAAGGAACACATTTGTCATTAAAAAAAAAAATATCAAAAAATCTCAAAGATATTAATATTTGATATGTATATTTCAAAAGATAAATTATTAATATACAATATTTTTACAGCTGTTTTGGGGAAGGTGACATTTCTGCCGCTAGGAACTAATTAGTCAGTTTTATTTTTTTGAAAAATCACTGCAAAATGTTTTTTTTTTTACAATGCATCACAATGGGGTGATTTTGACGTTTTCTTTCTTGTTTTTTATATAACTGAACTTAAACATATGAGACCATGGGACCCTGACCTTTTCTAAATATGTGTACTTATTGTTAAAACAATGTTAGATTATTTAAACAATTAATGCAAAAAAAGGTCTGGGAATGTCTACCTTTAATTATCATAGTGGTCAATTTGACCGTACACATTATAAATGATGTAATATGTTTATTTTTTGATACTGGGGGGTGGAGTGGCTCAGTGGTTAAGACCTGTACCCTGTGTGAGATCGTGGTTGCAAGTTCGACTCCACCCCTGGCTAATTGTACTCAATTCCATTGTAAGTTGCTTTGGATAAAAGCGTTTGCTAAATGACATGTAATGTAATACTGACCCGCCCCTTGAAGACGTCACCGCGGTTACCGCTAGTTGTTTTTATTTATGCTAGTTTTCAATGTCCATATGACTCAATCAATCAAAAAAAAAAAAAAACTACTAACACACGCTATTTTCTGGTTCGACACCGGGGGGTGCGTGTTGTGACAGCTGGTTGACACAGTCAACAGCTTCCCTTGCGGGTTTTTTTCGATTATAAAAACAGTTGAGCTGTGTAAACATACTAGCCTTAAAAGGGCAAAAATATTATTAATATTTGATACGTATACTTCAGGTTAGTTTTAAAAGATTGACTATTTTAAAGTGGAAAAAAAATATGAATGTATAATATTTTTACAGCGTTTTTTGGGAAGGTGCCATTTACTGCCGCTAGGCACAAATTAGCAAATGCAAAAGCGACAACGTAAGTTGTTTTGTTTTTTTAACGTACCTACAGTATGTCCAGCTTAACTATGAGGAAGCAGAGGATCATGCTAATGGAAGACCAAGTAGCAGTGCTTGGTGGGCCAGTACTGTCCGGCACTTCTTAAGTTTACCTGTTTGCTTATCTGCACTTATCACGTGATAACACTGCGGTAATTTGGGTTTCAAATCAGCCGTTTCTAAATGTTATGCCGATGTTCTTCCTTTATGGTACATTTACAGAAACGGTCCAAACCAAACAGTCCTATTTTCGGTTTTCAAAATAGTCTTACCAAAAGCGAATACAATGAAAATGAAAAAAATAAAAAGTTATGTTTGTATTTGTATATTTTGCACACAATTAAATATCATATTTCTATTATTCTATGTCTACCTTGTCAATTAAAGGAATATCTTGTCTTGTTTTATGATATTGGAAATAATTGAAATAGTTAGTGCTTTCAGTTTTTTGTAGGGGCCCTCAGGACCCTTGCACTTGTGGCCCCAAACTCCCTTGATACACCCCTGCTTCCAGCTTCTATTACAAGTTGTTGTTGTTGTTGTTGTTCACTGGTTTCCTAAGAAGTCAAGATGTTGCCTGTTGATGTTAATAAGTGGTGAATACTGATTGGCCGTTATTAGATTACTGAAACTGTTGATTTTAATTACCACTGACAGACTGACACAGGTCTCATTGGTCATCGTACATAAACACAGATGTAATAATGCATTAGACGATTACATCAGGCTGTAATGTATTTAGATGCATCTGTAACCAGATGGAACCTGACACATTCTTCTCTTCCTGCTCACACTCAATCCATCCGTCCATACCAGACTCCATTTATTTCATGCACTCCACACAAATAAAGTGTTAAAACACATTTAGCTCCTTCTTAAATCCAATCTGTGTGGAGCTCGCTCCGGCTCCAGCTGAGCACAGATCCACTGCAGCTTATGACTCTATAATACTGCAGTGTGAGTAAGGTTCACAGATTACAAAAGGACTAATTACTTGTTGTGAGGAAGAAATTAATCCACTCATCATTCTCAAACACAAAGATCTGTGGAAAACAGGGACAATAATGAAGAGTGTGGGAAAACAAATACAGAGTGTTCATAAATCCTTCAATCTCTGCCATACCTCTTCAAATAACTTAGAAATTCAGCTTCTAGAATAAATCAGGTTACTTCACATCATTAAAACCAGTCATTTCGGGAAAGAAGGTAGAAATCCTTACTTGTAGTCGATAAATGGCTGCAGTTTCAGGTGCCCGTTAAGTTCGCGGTGAAGTTTAGTTTTCGTCCAGTGGGAGGGAGAATAATGGAAGACTGAATTTTGGAATATAGATCTGTCTGATTTGAGATGAGAAGCTCCTCTGAAATAAAATACCTGATGACAAACAATCTGAAAATTAAAGCTTAAGAAGGATGGCAGTAAGTAAAACAGGAGGTGGGAGGGTGTGGACATATAGGAACGTGAGGAGGAGGAGGACGACGACGACTAGTCCTGTGCGGTTATTACAAGCACTTTATTTTCAATTAAGCCTTGTTGTATCTGTGAGATCACTTTCTGCCATTTATTTTTGATGATGCAGGGAGTTCTGCGCTGGAAATTGACTGGTTAGCAAACGTCGGCAACTTTGCTAATTTAAGGGGAGAGAAAAGGCCCTTGAGCAGTGATAAAGAAAATTAATCTGATATTTTATTCATCCATTTTAGCTTTTGGGGCATTACATTTTCTTTTTTTACTGTGAACAATGTCTCTTTGGTGAGTGCATTAACGCAATGTTGGGTTTGATTCCAGCCAGAATTGAACGGTTATCCATTGTCCCTTTTTTCCCCTTAAATATCGGGAGGTGGATAAAATAATTAATGATTTTAATTGTACCTGTTTAACTCCAAATTCTTTCATCATTGCGAAATCAAAAGTGAAAATGGGTTTTTCCCATTTTGCTATTCTATTAGGTCACTATTAAGTGACATCATTTTATTTAGTAAGTTACCTTACTAAATAGGTAAAGCACTTTGATCAAACTTGGCTGTTTTTAAATGTGCTGTAGAAATAAAAGTTGACGTAACCATAATGGTTTGCCTTAAATACATTTGTTAGGGATGCCAACCGTCCGGAAAAGAAAGAATTTGTTCCGTATTTGAAAGATAAGACTAAGACTTACTTTTGATTATCAAGTCAGTGTGAAACCATAACAGAAAAATGACATAGGAGTCATGAAATAATTAATAGTTATTTTCTATTATAGCAAAGGTGCATTGATTGTTATATTTTGGCATTGTTACATATCACTTTTTTTAGTTCATGATCACATTGGATAGGGGGATAGCGGGTTATGGTTAGCCATATTTTTGGTTGATGCTTATTTTTCTTTGATCACTGTGATTATTTAGATTATGGTAAATGGTTTGTATTTATATAGCACTTATATTATACAGACCACTCAAAGCTGCTTTACACTACAGATTTGCCATTCACACCCATTCACTCACTCTATGTGCAGAACATTTTTTAAATGACTCATCTTACATATTTATTCACACACTGCTGGCACAGCCGTCAGGAGCAACTTGCGGTTAAGCGTCTTGCCCGAGGACACATCGGCACGTAGACCAGCAGAGCCGGGAATCAAACCCACAAGCTTCAAGTTGAAAGACGACTCGCTCCACCACTGAGCTACTGAATTATTTTGTGTGGCACGTTGGACAAGCAGCCCCTCCTTTGTTCTCCAACGTTGCTACAGTCCACTAATGAAGATTGCACGATCCGTGTATCATAGCAAAGGGGGAAGCAGGGGAACTGTGTGTAAAGTGCAATATGTAAACAGTATAACCGTTCCTTATTTACACTGTCAACTCCATTAGTCTCGCAATCTACGCACATACTCAATCTCTCGTTGCCTTTTAGTATTGGCAGTTTCTCACCAGGAGAACCCCTCATCTTCTTCACTGGTCTTGTATTCTTTGAGTGCATGTGCTCAAGCAAGTTTCCATCATTATCATGGATTGTTTCTTATTGACTGCATAGCACATGAAAACAAAAGGTGATGCCAGTCTATTAGCTTTGATTTACACCCAACAACCTATTATCAGTGTATTAACCCTTTGCTGTTTTATTGCTTACAGCCTAGTCTTTGATGACACCGCCTACTTCACTGGCAAATCTCAGTCCAACATGAACCCGGAGCGGGGAACTAATCAGTCTGAAAGAGAGGCTCCAGAACACTGTTACACCTCATCGATTTGCCAAGAAATCCATTTAGTACACTTTAATTTACGCTTTAATCTGACCCCCCCAGCACATGGAAAGCTTTTACACTGCGAGGGGAAGTCGACTTAATAAAGAAGGATGTAACGCAAGAGTGAGAGAAAAGCGGCCTATTAAAAGGAGAACTTGCTGAAAAGTTTGTTGCTCTAGAGAAGATTTTAGATGGATGGGTATGGAAACACAAGGTTACTCCACCTCACTTCAGTTTACACTTATAGTTAGATAAATCTGTATTTATGTTGCCTATCTCTCATCACGATGACCACTCAATACTGCTCGACACTACGGTTTTGCCATTCACATGCAGTGCATTTTTATACACATTCACACACTGCTGGCACAGCTGTCAGGAGCAACTGTCCGACACTGGGCGGCACATTTTGCTCTCAATAGTTTGGAGACTTCATTGTACCCTGCACGGATTCAAGACGCCCTGTGCCAGAAGCAGCATGTTTCACAGTAGGTACAGTGTACATGCTTCATTTTCACATCTATGAACATAGAGCTGATGTGACTTACCAAAAAGCGCCAGTTTTGTCTCATCTGCCCAAAAGACATTCTCCCAGAAGCTTTGTGGCACAGTGAGGTCCTCCTCGGTCGTCTTCCAGTAAGATGACTTTGGCTCAAACGGCGACAGATGGTGTGATCTGACATTGATGTACCTCAACCTCAGTGTTCAACCTCCAGTCTCTTTAGAAGTCGTTCTGGGCTCTTCAGTTACCATTCATATGATTTGTCATCAATTTTCCTCTTGTGGCCACGTCCAGGGAGGTTGGCTACTGTCCTGCGGACCTCAAACTTCTCAATAATGTTTGCAACTGTAGTCACAGGAACATCAAGCTGCTTGGAGATGGTCTTATAACCTTTATCTTTAACATGCTTGTCTATAATTTCCTTTTTAAAGTTTTCTGTGGTCCATGTTCAGCGCCATGAAACCAACCAGCACAGAAACTTCTTTTCCAACCTTAAATAGGCAGACTGACTGATTACTGACCGATTGAAAACACCTGTGATGCTAATTGCAGGACACACCTGAGTTTAACGATGTCTGATTTTTGCTCACCTAAACATTTGGTGTTCCACAACAAATGATTATCTACCAAGTCGGTTGACATATCTCGATGCAAATACCTGAAATTAGAGCAAAAAAAAAAAAAATCATTTGGTATCAAACCCAAAGGATTTCAGTGTAGAGCGAAAATAAAGTAATTGGCCTCACTATTCGAATACTTTGGAGGGAATTGTACTTGAATTACAGCAGAACAGTTACATACTTTGACAAAAAAAATGCTAGAAACACAACACTGATTTATTTACACATCTTTTTATTACCCTTTGCCTATTTAAACATCCAGTAAACATGAAGAAACATTAGCATCATTTCGTCTCATATCTCAGCCACCTGATGAACGAGTGGAACATTCATTCATTAATTCATGATTTTTGGTCTCTAACAAACCACCACTGGATTTCCCAGAGGTACATCCCATCAACCATCAGCTTTTTTCTTTCTTTTTTTTATTACTAACAAACACCAACAATGAAAGTAGAATATTAAAATGATGATAAACATCAGGAGCAGAGAACACTGTGATTAAAGCAGTCAGGTTTAATCCCTTACACTTGTGTTAAAACCTGAGAGATTAATTACACTTCCTTCTCAAAAACATCCTTTTTTAAATGCAAAGATATTTACCGTGTAAAAATGACTGAAGTCATGAAACACTACACGTTAAAGTTTATTTTCATTGATCATTGCAAGCTGAATACGAGTATTTTTGCTTCATTGACAAAAGGAACAAAATGTCATTATTGTAATATGTCTTGGTGTGTTTTTATTTGCATTGAAACACTAACCAATACTGTCCTGTTACGAAAATAATATCCTTTGAGTTGATTTATTTCTTGACGGTGATTTAAAAAGCACTAAGCACTGTTACAAACACTAAGTGAGATGCATTTGTCTTCATAGTTTAAAACTGTTCAATAGAAAATTATACTGATCATATTGTGGTTTCCAAATCATTCCCCACCCACATCTCTTCACAAAATCTAAAAATAATCTCTCACTTTATTGTGATGTTCCTTTAACTATTATGAAGGTGTTTTTAATTGTTATTCAAATATATTGTATGTAAAACCACAAAAAAAAAAAAAAACAATCGCATTGTGACCAGATGTCAGTAAAGGGTATTTGCCAAATGCTAAAAAAATAAACTGTGTGCTTTTCTGGGTAATGGAATAAAGAGGGACTGATCCATTTGTACCAGGTTTTAAAAATGAACATATAGAAAACTCAGTTGTGGAATGCATAAATTATAGCTAGAGAACAATTGCTGTAAATGTGAAATACAAGCAGCGACTAAAGGTTTGACAAATAGCCTTGCTGGTGATAGTCCAGGATAAAGTCTGTATAGTTTAAACTCCTCTGATAATCCTACGAATACCTGAAGTTATCATGACGTTGAGGAGGAGGAGAACTACGGGTGTGTGATCAAAACAGTTTGACCATGCTCTCTCTGGACTTGCCCACTCCAACCCACTTCACTGAAATGAGAAAAAAAAGAAAGGAAAAATTTAGACAAAACTAACAAAACACTTCTCCATTTGCATATTTATCTTAAGGGGTTTGTTTTCAAACCTGGCAACTGCAAGAAGTTCTCAATGAAGTGGATGTAACCCTGAGCCTGCGGCGGCAGCTCATCGAAGCTGCGGGCTGCCTCCGTGCTGCAGCACCAGCCAGGCAGCGTCTCGTAGTCCACGGTCACCCGCGTCAAAACGTCCATGTTTGCTACAACAGAGGCAGATCGATAACAAGAGTGAAAACAAAAAAAAAACAATTACAAAACGTGCGGAGGGCGTGGTAATGAAGCTTCAGTGGGATGGTGTGTGTAAATCAAGCTTCAAAATAATTTATCCATGTTCGCACCGAGCTGTTGTTTCTGCAGCAACAGCCGTGTGTGATATCAGTCCAATAGTCAAAATGGCACATGATGCCATTTTTCCCCCTCGTCCTCATAATTTAACCGTATCTTTGTGTTGCGCTTGACGTGCATGGGAGGGTGCGTTATAATTTGCATCCGAATTATTCGCATTTTTGTCCCATCTGGTGTGCAAAGACCTTTAGAACTATACGTGCTTTCACATCAGAGTCCCCAAAAGTCTCTAATAACATCAGAAAATCACTAGATTTGACGCTAGTCGATTTTTTGAAAAAGAGTCACTAGAGGGGTCAGAATACTCACTAAAAGACTAAGTTGGCAACACTATTTGCCGGATGACAAGCCAGACAGAAAGTCAGCCACCATTACAACATTAAAAGCGTGTTTTTTTAGAATAAAAGCCCCCGTTTTTGTAATAACAAGGTGGACACATTTATTTGCTCTACTTTTCAGTGCAGCGCTAAGCCAGCAGCCCAGAGTATCAATGTGGTGAGCTTTACCTTTTAAAACTTGGGACGGCACTCAGTATCAGTATCATTTATCAACCTGATCATGAAAACCAGTCAGTTCTGACTACTGTATGTTTCAGCCCCTTGTACTACCCACAAACAAACAAAACATATTTTTTTTGTCAGGACAGAGACAAGCAGCACCAGATCTGCTGAAATATAGATTTTTTTTTTCAAAAGCCTTAAGATGTTGCATTTCCTGCCAGTAAAAGCTGACCCATGTAAAATATGACATTACAGAGAACATTAAAGCTGTAGTCAATCACTTGTGTAAGTAGCAGCTCTGAAAATGTTACATTATATACATAATTGTGATTCTGCACGTAAATCATTTGTAGACAGTTAATATAATTAAGAAATTGTATTTTTAAAGACATTTTAAAATGGCACATACCCACTTTTTCTTATCAATTTCACAAACAAGAGTATGTATTAATATTGATATCAGCCCAATAGTCATTTTAGATCTTTTAATGTATTTTAATCTATTCTTCTCCCATAGAGAAATACAAAGCCCACAACATGACTCAGCTAAAATGCTGTTGCTGACAGCACGTCTTTGTCTGTTATTTTCCTACAATGAGCAAAAGAAAACAATACATGAAACACTGAAGCAGCAATAACATACCAGGGAAACTTGGCAGAGGTTCTCCATCAACTTTATAAGCCACACCAACTTTAATCTCAGGCAGAGTGTCCAAAATGTCCAACTTCGTCAAGGCAATTCTAGAACGAAAAAAAACAAAGAAGTCACTCTTCAACTCTACTTTACTTAAGTTTAAACTCCAATAACATGAGCAGGTGATGACAACAGTGATGTGCGATGGTTCCTTACGCAGAGAAGCCGTTGACCATGTGGGCGTATCTGACCAAAATCAGGTCCAGCCAACCACAGCGCCTCCTCCTGCCTGTTGTCACACCAAACTCCCTCCCTCTGGACTGTAACAGGTCCCCAGTCTCCTAAGACACAAAGAAACAAACTCTGTCAGCTGACTGCAAAGCTGTTTGTAAAGACAATTTACAAACAGCAAAAACCTTCACACTGTTTTAGATTCACATTGACAGATACTTTTATTTCTATTTCTTGTTGTGAATGTCATTCAAGCTGCTGAGCACAAGCACATCCTCTTTGGTCAATGACTGAGCAGCTACACCACAGAGGTTGAGGGCAATGCAATCTTGGAGCCCATCAGCTAGAACGTCTGGCAATAAATTAGTGTCTGAGGTCACTGGCCACTATTTTGGGGTTTTCCATGTAGACAGCAGCTTTGTGACCATTCAATCTGAGCAATAATGGAACTGTGGCTTTTGTCTACTCTATTAACAGCTGTCTGCATATAAAGAGATGATACATTTCAAAATGTTCCACCTCTTTTGCTTTCCACTCAGACTTTTAACCTGCGGGGATCCCTGGACCCCACGCCTGCTCAAATGTGATTGGTCAAGCCCAGAAAAACATACAGGATCTGATTATAGATCTAACCGATAAGCCAGAACGGTCCAAAATCTACCAACCGCCTCACTTATTTCAATATACTAATAAGGGTTAATAAAAATTTGATATGGTCAGATGTTCAGTGTGGTATTATATCTTTTATAATATAATATTTTCAGTTTCAGATGTGTTCATGTGACTTAGAACTTACGTTGTTTTTAAAGCAGAACTACGCAGTATTTTTACTGTAATTTAACACCTTTGAGCTGTGACGGTTAAATGGCTTGTTGTGGGGAGATTAGGGCTTGTCTCTACTCGCCCTACTGTCTGTTAGCGGAAAAAAAACAGCCTTGCAAAATCGGAGTCAGTGTAGTCAACTCGGAGTCAACAGAATCAGGAGGTCTCACAACAAACATGAATTGCTTCAACAATCGTCTTATTTCCAAGTGCATTATTATTCATTTAGGATTTTATGGATGTGTATGACATGGACTCCAGTTTTCCTGACATCGAAATCTGTTCAAAATGCAAACTATGTGTACAAAAATAGTCTCTGATCAATAACATGTCAACCTAATATGTTTACTACTCACATTATTCTGCTCTGTTGGGAAAGCACCAACGCCCACCCGGGTTGTGTAGGCTTTGACGACACCGTATACTCGGCCGACGTATGATGGGGGCACACCGAGACCAGTGCACACTCCTCCCACAGTGCAGTTGGACGACGTCACAAAAGGATACGTCCCTGTGAAAATAAACTTGTGTAAACCTGGGAACTGAAATCACATCCGTCCGCCTTCATCATGAACTCCAGAGCCCTAAACACTCACCAAAGTCAATATCCAGCAGAGCAGCATTGGCTCCCTCCACCAGGATCTTCTTACTGGGTCCATTAAGAGCTTTGTGCATGAAGTACACACCATCCGTCACAAGAGGGCGCAGTCTCTCAGCATATGCCTGAGAAAAGGGACAATTGTAAACACAAAAAATACAGTTCAGACATTTACAGAAATTGTAGTTTTAAGGGATTTATAATAAGGGATTTATTTAAACTCCAGATGAGACTGGGATTACACACCATTTTAATGATATTTAACTACTAGAGAAATTTAACTTATAAAATTTAACCATCATTGTAATATTATCACCTTCTATTGTTTTTAAAGCTGCACTGCAATAGCAATTCTTCTAAACTAGGATTACACATGCTTTTGACAATATACACAACACTTAAGCCCAGTCACAACAACAACAACAACAACAGCAGCAACAACAGCAGCCCGGAGCTGAATGGAACTCAAAATATCTTTTTGGGATATGTGTTGGTGTCACTCTTGGTTTCAGTCCTTACCTTTAGCTGTTTCAGTTCACCATCAATGTCAATTTTAAGGTTTGGATACATGTTCAGGAAATGCTCTGCCAACACACGAAACCTGGATGACAAGAGATTAAAGGTCACTCAGTTTATGCAAACTCATTATAATCTGTGTGCAGCAAACACAGCAACATAAAGTCATGCACAGAACAGACTGAATGTTGCCATTAGAGTAGGGTGGCAGCAGTTTTCATAGTTCAACAGCCATGTGATGCCACCTGCTGGCAACAGAAAGTACAGTGATGCTCAGCATGACAGAGTGGACAAAAATAATTATTCTAAAACATCTCATGTCTACAGGGACTAGAAACTAGAAATGTTTTGATAAAGTGTGACCTAAATTATATGGAAAGATTAATATCTTGAGATCTCATTACAGCAGCTGAGCTGCTCCAAAATGAATAGAAAAACACATGAAAGAGCACACACTAACAAAAGATCAATATACTAACCCTTAATTCAATTGGTGATCACTTAATATTTGAGATTGCAAATGATAAAGCAACATGAAAAAAAAAATCAATGAAGATGAAAGATTTAATTAAAATACTCACTTGTCCTCAAAGGCCTTGAAATCTGACACGAGGTCACAGATTCGCAGACCATTACGAGCAGCTTTGGAGGAGTAGGCGGGTCCGATGCCTTTTTTAGTGGTTCCCAAACTGAAGAATAAAAGGAAAACAAACCACAATTAGCTTATCATTATTATATTTGTCATTTAACATAAATAAATGATACTTACTTTTTCCCTTCTTGTTGCTGCCGCTGCTGCTCCTGGATCCCATCTGCAGATTGATGGAAGTTGAACACTGGAAGCAGAAAAAGGAGCCGGTCAGTAACATTACGTTTCATATTCAAATGCTCCAAATGACAAAAACGCTTACTCACCAATGTGAGCACGATCCGAGATCTTTAATCTCTCCTCCCAACCTTGTAGTCCTGTTCACAATACAATAAATAACTTAATACATACACTGATAGCAACTCATCAAACAGTGGTAGTGATGCCAACGACAATTTTAATTCACACACATAAAAGGTTAGAAAAAGGAAAGAAATACATTTCGACTCAGTTAAAGCCAGGGAAAGTTTTCTATTGTCTCAGTGTTTAGGACCCTCCCGTCATTAAAGCAGCTAAATGGAATTCAGCCAACAACTAATGGATATCACGCCATCACCAAAGAAAATGTTACCTTTGCCTTTCTGCAGGTTTTTCTCCGCCTCTTCAAACAGACCAGGAAGGTGAATCACAACTCCATTTCCTAGAATACAAAATTCAACTTTTAACAATCTTAAATCACTTAATACAAATATTCAATTTAAACATGAAACTACTTATGTACTGACACATTCTCAGCACTGACTGCTTTAAGTGTACCCCCAGTTTGCTCCCTGCACCAGCTTAAGACATGTATACTTGCTCTTATAAATATGGCTACCTCATCATTAAGTTCAAATGAGCCATTTTGTGACTTGAGTTTATTAGGATCCTTTGCTTGACGTGCCCACGTGTCAGTGACTCATACAGGTCAAAATCAAAACTGTTCCTTATATGTTTTCTCATTTCCTCTTTTCGCGACAGTGGGAAAAATTAACCAGCAAAAAAGAGGAAGTTGTAGTATTAAATAAATACACAATTTAAGTAGTGATTAAATGACCACACCATTTTATTAGCTTCATCAAGCTAAAAAAATGAACACTGAGAGAACCCTGCTTTCATCAAGCTTGTAATGAATCATTTTTGAGTAACACATTTAAAAAAAAGTGCAGATTCAACTTCTTATGGGATGATTTAGCTCTGATGTTAATGTAAATCAGTCACTGATATAAATAGGGGGGACATTCAAGTTTAAGTACATTAATAAGAAGGCAGCATCCAGTGCAGGACATTCCTAATTAACAATAAAAAGGATGTACACCACACATGGGCAAAGTACGGGCTGGATGCGGCCCACAAACCAGTTTTATCTGGCTTGCAACATCCTCACGGGTTGTGACAGATCAACGTGATCAGCAGTTGTGATGACAGAAACATAAACAAAAAGGTTACCTGGTAATGAGGCAAGAGTGGTCATCTAAGTACTTTTTTCACATAAGTGTGTTTAAAGTCTAAGTGAAGTTCAATGTGTGGGGCTCTCTGTCTTACACAAACCGGCACACAGCACTGTCATTGCTCGTTTCCAATTGACGCAGATATTATTAGCTCTCGCGTTGTGTAGGTATCAAATGCACTTGCGTTCATCAGTGTACCCATGGGTGTGTTGGTCTTAAAATAAGTTGTGGTAGGGCGCATTGTTGATGCATTGATATCTTGAGTAGAGATGTTCCGATACCATTTTTTCCCTCCCGATACCGATTCCGATACTTGTGCTGTGAGTATCGGCCGATACAGAGTACCAATACCGATACCAGTGTGTTATAAAAAAAATATATATCATACTACGCCTGCATGACTGTGATATGATTATCATTGGTGGTTTGGCTCAGGTTAAACCCTTTGTAAAACATGAACAAATACAGCAAATGGACACCATTTATTTTTACCAGTGATATGTTATTTCGTTTTTCAGCTTGTACGTTTGTTTTGACTCTGGTCCAAACACCGCAGCACTGGCAGAGCTTCATGTTTCCATGACGACTGACCGGGAAAGGACGCGCGTGACTCCAGATTGTTAAAATGAGTCTCTGAAGTAACGGTAAACTTTAAAAACAGAGGCATACATACGCAAGACACAGGTACACTGGTTAGTTGTAGCGCTGCTCTTTTCGTTTAATAAACGGGCCGCTCCAGTTTGACTGTAGGCGCGTTAACGGAGCTAACTGGTAAATACTGCCAAACCGCCGACATGATGAGCTAACGTTAGCTCCTTGTCTACAGGTGTCGGGTGTTCATTTCTTCTTCACACCTCTAAAACAGCGCAGCGCAACTGTTTCAAGAGCGGCTAAGAAGAACCGTGTCAGAGCTAACGGAGCTCTAATAAATGACGCGGTATCAGATCGGTGCATGGACTCTACTACTCGCCGATACCGATGCCCACATTTTCGGCAGTATCGGAGGCATTTCCGATACTGGTATCGGAATTGGAACAACTCTAATCTTGAGGCAACTGCACCACTGACCAACAAAAACCTGGTCTAAAGTCAATAGCGCAGTTAATAGTGGTTGTTTAAACGGCGCATTAGATGCACCTGCATAGGCGAGTTCACAATGCACACACACTGCTTGTTATATACACATAAATGTGTTTCTCATCCTCCTCTTCCTTGTCAGTTATATGCAGGTTGAATGTGCAATTCCTTATCCTGTGCAGTGTAATGATGTTGATAGAAGAGAGGGTCAGTAGACAGTGGAGGCAGAGGGCACATACTCATTAGCGCTTTGCATCTCTGACTTCTGGCGCTTGTTCTTAACGTCAAACCTGAGTTGGTTCATTTCTTTTAAGGTTCCTTCAATTAAGGTTCCAAAATTTTCAGCGGATTTTTTTTATTCTGCATTCTCCACACAGTATATGTATATGTCAGGTTACATATCTCAGCTAAAATGTGGTTTTTTTTTTACAGATTGGTTGAATGATTATTATTTCTATACAAACTTTTATTTATGGCCCTTTGGTTGCTTTATTTATGTCCCTCTGGAAAAACAATTGCCCTGATGTACACTAATATACATGTATTTGACACCTGCTACAAAAACGCAGATTATCTGCTGTGGCGTTCATGTCTGCACTGATAGATATATAGTTGTATTGTTTTACTGCGATCTTTGTCACAGCATCAACTTCATGTAAGTTAGAAAAAAAGGTATTTGTGTCTCATACCAATAAAGGAGACAGCCTTCTTGTTGAGCACTCCACTGGGCAGCAAGTGGAAGTCATACTCCACTGAGTCCACAACCACTGTGTGACCTGCATTGTTTCCTCCCTGCAAACAGAGAAACAACAGTCAGCGTGCAGTAAGGCAGGTCTTAAATGCGACATATCAGAGGACGGCAGCAGAAGAACAGACCAACACTGAGGGCATTTACAACCTGTGATGTACTGTCACAATGTAAAAATAAACCTATTTAAAGATGTGTGAATAGCAAAACTATAGTGCAAAGCAGCTCATCAAGACTAGAAAAGCACTATATAAATACAGACCATTACCAACTCTTCTTCTGATTCTATTTGGTAGAAACGAGTAACAACGATAGTTAGAGGAAATGTAGTGGAGTAAATGTTGCTCGAAATGAAAACAAAGTTGAGTAAAGATACTTGAATTTTGTACTTAAGTACAGTAACGAAGTACATTACAACACTGTTCTTCATTACTTAACTGGAGTACATTGAACAACAAATGTTCTTGCTTTTAAACTCAGGCATAATAATCATTAGTTACTAATTTCACCCATTGGTATTCTTGTAGGTGACTTGTGGTGACCTGCTTTGTGTTGGTATACCATGCTTTGATGTAACCCATTAAGGCTGATGCAAACAGTGTTTCCAAGCAGCTCGAGCTACAACACTTAAAATGTCTGCTAAATGTCATCGAGTTGACGACAAAGAGCACAAAAACACGAACAACACGCGGCAGGGTCTTACATAAAGTAACAGTAGCTTGAAAATGTTCTACAGAGGTCAACGGCAGTAGTCAATACGCCGCTTGCTAACAGTGACGCGCGTTGAAACACGTTAGCAGTTCTTGCTAGCATCAATTTAGCACGTTTACATCCGGGAGGTCAGACAAGGTTGTTGACGTCGCAACCAGGTCATGAATATTTAAGAGGCGACGTTTAGCGACACCGACTTTCACTAAAATACCGTTACAGTTGGCGGTTATTTTAGCAACAGTAAAAACACACAACGTGTAAAACAGTCAGTGGGTACAAACAACTCATTTCGCTCGAGTGCACAGAACCGTACCTGACACCTGCACACAATATCCGCATCCATTGCGAGCAAGTCCACAACTTTTCCTTTCCCCTCGTCGCCCCACTGCGCACCCAGCACCACGGTCACTTTGTTCTGCGGCTCTTTGGGGATGCGCAGCGACGACTCCAGCTGAGTAGCCTCCCGCGGCCGCTTCACCACCGGCTCCCCGTTCAGTGAGGCCGCCTCGCTGCCGTTAACGTTGTCCATGGTGCTGTCTGATGCCATGCTGCTGCTGCCGCCGCTGCTACTGCTTCTGCAAACCGGAATATCGTTTTACCGCGTTTCTCTGCGTCACGGGAAGTGCGCGTCTGCAACGTAGGGCGCGCGTCACTTGCATGCGGTCGTTTCACCACAAGATGGCAGTGTATGACATGATGGAATTTAGAAATCCTGATCAAAGTCAATCTTTTTAACAGTTATCATAAAGTTTAAGGAGCAAGTGAACTGTAATGGCAAATATGCAGGAGATTAAGAACTTACAACTGCAATTGAGATCTTCGGACTGTAAAGGGCAGCATGATACCTCTCAGTGTATTTATTTTAACCTTTTTTATAAGATACTTGTATAATAATTATTACAATTATAATATACATATATATAAAACCCCCTGAATCAAATATAACAGTCTACAAGAAAGTAACCTGAAGTGCAAAATGTGCATCATACTGCTGAGTTTGGATGCAGTAAGTGTGCCAGGTAAAGCTCCTTGTAGCTTTGAATTAAAGAAAAGTTTTTTTTTAATTTTATTTTCATTTTCTCCTGAACACCTCTTATTTAGAGATCAAGGTGATATATAAAAGTGTTTCAATATTTTGGGCATCTACGTCAAGTGAGATATTGAAAACCAACCTAAATCCGACAAAAAGTTGCCCTGTCCATCTTTGGATCCACATATTCACTGTTTATGCCAGGCAGGTTTTCTCAAGCATAAACTACATGGAATACAAATATTGCTTTATTTATTTCAAAGTGGGTTACTTTTAATTTCATTAATTTCCACAAACAATAGAAGGACTAGGTCTACATAATTCTGTGTTTTATTTCAAAGATGTTTTTTTTCTCCACTTTATAAAAGGTTGGCTACATACAATGAAATGTCAATGAAATGTCAATGAAATGTGATGGGGTTTTTTTGTAGTTCTTAATGCAACAAACTATCATTACTTTGTATATAGT
Organism: Solea senegalensis; assembly: GCF_019176455.1. NCBI lineage: Eukaryota > Metazoa > Chordata > Actinopteri > Pleuronectiformes > Soleidae > Solea > Solea senegalensis. The sequence goes on from NC_058033.1 coordinate 14,656,447, forward strand.
ACATCTGTTTAAAACCCTATATGTGACCTTATCTTAATTTTAAGGGTCAAATGGGTTTTGCAGCTCCAGATTCATTTTATTTGGGTGGAGAGGTGACAGTAGAACTGACCCAGCTAATGACATAAATATAAAAGGCTCATTCTGAGGTAATGAAAAACAATTGCCACAATCAGGTGACTGTACACTTACACATATATTAAAAAAAATGACCCACATTTTACACACTGGACTTGCTGATTAGCAAAAGCAGACGCAGCAAAGTCACTTCCCTGTCTTGCTGCACAGTCGTAAACATTTTATTGAAGCTTGAGGTGTTGTATGTAAGAAGGAGAGTTCACTTTTTGGTTTCAGTTTTAACCCTAAACTGTATTTCCTTGTGTCTAACTAAACTGTATAGACTGTGTGCACACCTGTATGAGGCATTGTATGAAACCTCAACTACTTCAGTTTCACTTAAACACTAATTATGTGGTGTTTGAGCACGGGCGCACGTGTGTACTGAGCTAACATCATTGTCTGAGATTCTGTATGCATTAGTACATCATTATATGTTTCTATTCAATTGTGTTCATTCCATAGGTTAATTATTAAAAGAAAAGTTCCTTTTTTTTTGGTTGAATAAGGTGCTGACACAATGGTTGCACCAGCGTGGACACAAGAAAAAAAAAAAGTTTCACCTCGTAAATTTCATACCTGTTTAACTCATGTGTCGGCCACTTTATCTGACTGCTACACAGCTATTTATGACTGCAAACTGAAGTTCGATTCGCTTCGTAAACTGCTCACTCTCCGCAACCAAAGTCCATCTTGAAAATCAGCTATTTCTTATCACCTCTACCAGTAAGTCCAAATGTATTATTCTGGGACTAAAATCCTTTTCTGTTCAAATGTACCAGCAGCAGTAGTACCAGTTGTTCCACTGATTTTTTCTATGAATTTTGGAAAGTGAGCAGTTGGCATAACTTGTTTTTAGTCAGAAAAGACAATGGATGTGGGTGTAGATTTGTATTTGTTTGTTAAGTGGCAAGTTAAGTAAAGTCCTCATACTACCACATTTGAAACCTGAACCATCCCTTTAAAAAATATAAAATATCTGAAACCCTTGGGGGCAAATGCATGTTTCTTAACTGTGCATAAATTAAATAAATTTGCCTTGTCTATCATTGGCAGCACATTAATCTTAAAACTGAAAAAACGTCCCCACACAGAATGACACGTTCAGCTTTTTTTTTTAATTGTTAAAGATACTTTATTGTTAAAGAAAGAACAATCACTATTCATGGTAAAAACAACAACAACAACAACTGAAAAGTAGCCGTAGTTCTGATGTAAATCTGCGCACGTTTAGACGGAGAAACGCAGCAGTGGCCTACAGAACTGACAGGCAGATGTTACAGTCACTGGCTGTCAATTCATAGGTCATCACCTTGTGCCTCGTTGCTCTCCAACGGTGATCGTCCGTCAACACGTTGAAGATGTTGGAGTCAAAATGGATAGAGAAAAAAAAAAGGAGAGAAAATGGTGTTTGGCAGCTCTCGGAAAGTAACAACACCTCCACTGGAACAGACACTACTTCCACATGGAGTTGCTGTTACATCCAGCGAGCACCAGAGGATCTCCAGTTGTTCCCTCGCGGCACGAGATCACACCTACCCGTTTCCTCACAGCCATTTGGAGATGAACCTGAGAGAAGGGAAGCAGTGAGGTTAATGTGGGATGTGGACTCATGGGTTGTGGCTTTAGTGTGTGAGGAGTCTCCACTGGCAAGTGACTTTGACCTGGACAATTCCCTCCACCCAGTTTTATTGCCCCAAGAGTCGGCATCATTGCTCACACTCTTTTCCAACAGCACGGCCAAAGGGCCAAGGCCTGTGTAGATAACGCAGGTTTTATGGCAGCTGTCAACATGAGGGCGCTTTTTAATATGTGAACACATGGGTGTGTCTGACCTGTGCACCTGTAAGGCCTCACGCACGCTTCCTGCTTGTTCCTTACACCTGCCTTCGTTATCACAAACAAAAGATTGGATAAATCAGTGTTTGACTATGTTATTTTTTTTTATTTTTTTATTTTTTTTAATTCTATGACACAGTCTTGTTCTGCTGAAAGTAATCCCTCGGTAGACTTTGCTTCACTGTGGCAGTAAAACACGGGGAAAAACAGAACAATAAAGCAATTAAATAAATGATTAGCGGCCTATGCTTGTACTTCACCTTTTTTTTTTTTTTTAAGTTTGGGCAGACCAATCGGACTGCATCCACCTACTTTCTGCCTTTTACGGGTCAGAAACAGGCACATAAATAAAAAAAAATAATAATAACACTTCAATACAAACTTTGTTTTATTCAATCAATGGTGGAAAAATAACCTTAATAATAACATGAGTTTGGCGAGATTTATGTTATACTGAGCAAAAAAGAACATACAATTTATTTTAAGGTAAAGAGAACAAAAAACAACAAAGTAAAGTTAAAGTTTTTCTGAACAAATTCAGCTTCGCCCCATGGTTTCAGGTCGTGTTTGGACAGAAATGTCCTCCCAAATCATTATAAATCCTGTAAATTTCACATACTCACCTCTAAATTCGTGACTCGTGCTGGTTTGTCGCAGGATGAGGCCAAAGGTTTGAGGAGCAGGCATGTTGTTGTGACACAGAGCGACAGGGACGGACGGACAGAGCAGCAGAGAGGGAGAAGGACCACGGCGGGGACAAAGCAGAGGCAGCACAAGACATGGGGACGCTGATACTGACAGTGGACAGCAATTAGAAGAGCTGGTTGTTGTTGTTTTTTTCTGATGTTAATGTCAGCACTGACAGTCAAGCACTGGCAGCAATGCAGAGCAGCCAGTTTAAGAGATCGGGAGTTGAAGGAAGGTTAATTATTACACTTGCAGTCAATATTTAACAGGCCCAGTGCCCTGCCCCTCAGTCCAACATCCTGATTCTACACTGACTGACATCGAGGGTAGGGCCAGTGTCAAGCACATCTCTTTTGTCCCCTGCACAAAATATGCATTCACACACAAACAACTCCACCTCTGCAAGACTCTGAGTCAGAGTCAAAGAAAAAAAAACCCTGATCTTATTAACTTACTGCATCTGAAATGATAAGAAGCACCAGTGGATGTGACGCACATGTCCATTTTGGACTATAGTCTGTATAAGATTATACTGATTATTTTGTTGTTCTAAATAAATTAGATCAGTGTTTATGTCCAAAACTTTCCATATGGGGACCCCACTGTTTAAAGATAGCAAATTTTCACGGCCCAAATCACAATATAAATCATGACAAGAGCAGATTTTGTAACCTAAAGCTGTATCTGTAACACCTACCATTTTCAATTGGTAAACAAATCATTTATCCCTTTTATACACATAGATAAGTCTGCTAAATGAATCTCTGGTGACCTATCTGTGAGTCTTGACCCAGTCTTTGGGAATCACTGAATGAGACAACTTTTCTGTTTACTCTTTTATTCTTATACACATTCAGTAGCTTCTCTGATCCATTTGTGTCTACTTTTATATTTTATAATGTTTTACACCTGATTTATATTCTTGCCACAGTGTAGTCATGTTTTATTATGTCTCTATTTCATGATTTTTCTTTCCTGTCTGTGCAGGAGCTGAAGCCTTCCACACGCTTGTATAACCAGTGGGACAATACAATTGGAGTCTTGAGAATCATAGCACAATGCGTCGTCACATGTGATCAGGCCCTCGGGTGTGTCACGTATGCCAGTTGAGTGTAGTTTTATCAGGGCTGCCCTTTGCCACTCAGGTGCCTTTGGCACGCAACCTATAGACCTCCTCGGTTCAAATTAACAAAGCTATTTTCACATGAAAACGTTAAGAAAACAGAAAACAGACTATTTTTTTATCTCTGTTTTTTATCTCAAACCTCGTCAAACGATAAATAAATCACCTGCTTTGAGGAAATGTCACCTATTATCACCTTTAGCCCCGTTATAAAAAAGAACATCCCTATTTTCCACCTTTCTCTTCACTCTTGAACACCTGAAGGCATCGACCGTTGACAAAATAATTTAAAAAAATAGATTTGATCTGCCAGTTGTTGACGTCTGTGAGCACGACTCACGCCTGGCCGAGCAGAAACTTGTGAGGACAAAGGTCCAAAAAAGTCTTTCTGTTTAAATAAAACTGACGGGGGCATCCACAAGCAAAAGTATGGTCCACATGAACAGTTTTATTTTCCTTGTGGGCATCCAGCGCTGATTAGAAAATGGCACCCTATAGGGCACTCGGCCCTTGGTTTAATAAGAGTTTTAAAGCTTGTTTGGATTTTAATAGAATTTCAAACACTCTCTACTCTTTTGTTACCATTACATTCAGATTTCTTGTAATGACAGACTTTGCTCAAAGAACTTCAACATGACATGACATGAGCGGCGGGCTTTTATTTTTTGTGAAGTAATCAGCACGTGAGTCCTCCTATCTTCATTTACCACTGCATCCATTTCTCCTTTCATGTGCATATACACGCCCCCGCAGATCCAGTGGTATAAGCAGATATGAGGCTCAGAGATATGACGCAACAACGTAGGAGGAAGGAAACGAAAGGTTCTGGACTGACAACGACACCAGGCAGCAGCAGCAGCAGCAGCAGCAGCGGCGGCGACGCAGTGAAAGGCCTGGATTGAACGGCGCCTTAAAGATTGGTCGAACTGCACCAGGGAACTCTGACGCTGAATGCAAAACGATTCCTAATTAAACAAATTGTCATGATAGTAAAGACAACACAGCAACGGAAGGACTGAGTAAATGGGATTCTGAATCAAATGAGTCATAGTGCTGCATTCTGTGTGCACCACTGGCACCAGGAAACCAACCTGAGACAAATGGTTCATTTATTAAAATCTACGCCCGCTTAAGTCTACAATATCCTAAGGATAGGTTTGGTGCTTTTTCTCGTTATTAGGGCAGTCTTTTAAAACTTGGAAATTGAAAATTGCACAGAGAAAAATCAGTGTTTTTAGCTTTTGAGCTGCTGCCCTGTACTGCTGCCTTATTTGGTGAATTTGTGTACACTAAGACGGAACTGAATAAAAGTATTTCAATCAGTGAGGACACAAAGTAACACATTTGAGCGTAATAATGAAGTGGATCATCTCCCGTGTAACATAAAAATAAAATAATAATAAAATAAAATCACCGATTTTCTCTCTGGACTTTGGTGCAGGGAGAAAGTGGAGAAAAGCAGTCAGTCAGTAAAAGCGGTCTTAAACAAGATAAAGCAGAACACATCTCAGTCAGTACACCACACAAACCCACTTCAAAAAGTCTGAACTGTCCCTTTAGTGTTTGTTTTTGCATTCCATACTTCATTTCTCTAAATGTGTGAAAAACAGACAGTGCCAGGCGTGTTGTTGATTCATACAAGTGGATTATTGATCATTAAACAGAACCCTCTATATCAGTGGGACGGGCTGCCGTTTTCTCCTCATATGGACATTTCTGAACAAGAATCACTGTTTTGTTGCCCTCACTATGCGACAGAAACCACTTGAAAGCAGTAAAGAAAGTCTAACCCGCAGTGAAAAGCCATGGCAGGCTATCTTATCTCTGACATTCAAGGGTTTGGTGTGTCTAAGTGCAGAGTCCAGTGTCTTTGAGAGGGAGAATATGTTATTAATAATCTGCCACGCAGATAACGGCGCTCCTCGATCCTGTGAACGCTGGGTACCTGAGGTTATAATCATTTCAGCTGCAATTCAGAGCAGATAACAGTATCGTTCCTGCTGAGCATGAAATTATTTTATGCACTGAGTCACATGCAGTCCCGGAATCCTGGCTCGGCCTGTAATCTTTCGAATTTTTTCGGAAGGACTGAGTTCATCGGGGGAGATGATGTTCTTTTACTAACACTTAACAAACTTATTTAAGATGAAAACAATCAAGTGCTCGCGTCTCTTTAAAGGTCCAGTGTGTGAGCATTGGGGACATCTAGTGGTGAAACGGCAGACTGTGAGAAACAAAGTGCCCGATCGGTATGACATGTTTTTACAACAATGCCCCGTCTGTTCCGCGCAATATTATTCATTTAAATTGACTTTCAGTGAAGTAGTTCACTCAGTTTTATTACTGGAAGAATCACATATCCACATTCTTCCATTTAACATCGCAAGTGATTAAGACATTGGATTAATGCACTCAATTTCGGCCTATAATTCGATTTGAAGGTCATTGCATTGTTGGTATTGCATCAATAAAGTTATGAATAAAAAGTGGGGTACAGGGAACTACAGTGCATCCTAAGCTTCTGTCTTGTTTGCCGTTCAGGCTACTGAAGAAACTGGTGCCACAAGATGGCGCCTTCTATAAATAAGGGTCCCTTTCCTTAACTATAAGGCCTATTCTAAGGTTATAAAAACCAAACAATGTATACGCATGTACAATTCTGGGTTAATCAGTTTGAGTGACTTTTATAAAACGACTTTTTATATTGATTTTATATACCTTGCACATAAAGGTAAATTAAAGAAAAACAAACTCTGTGATTACAGCTTCTTAAATGTGATTGTGTTATTGTGTAATGTCTTTACAAGAGATGTATGTGGACATTTTTGGGAAACTAGAAACAAACATTTCACAAAATGTTGTACATCATTTGACAATCATATCCCTCCTGGCTGGACTTTATAACCTCAGTATGTAACATTGGTTTTTTTCTGTTTATCATTACCATTACCATTTATTTATTTTATCTACTCTCTTGTCTTGAGCTGCTGGATGACAGGGATCAATAAAGTGCGTCTTATCTTACGACGAGTTATCGGTTCATCAAGGAAATGATCCAAACGATTTTTTATTAGCCCCTCATGTTTTTGTGATCATTTTCCTCCTTATACTCTGTTATACAACAAATAGGCTCTCTTCATGTCTGAATCTGTTACATGATATTAGGGTTCCAGCTAAAGCCACACTATGTCAGTCTTTGATCCACTGCCTGTCGTAATTTATGATCAGTGAGTCACTGTGTATAATAATCCCACTGACCGCCACTTGAACTGCTTGATAAATAACTTATTCACTCGTAATTGTTTATTCTGCTTTCCGCACGACAGAATGGGGATGAACGGATGAACAAACATGATGCAGACGCTGCCACTAATCACCGGCGTATACCTGCTTCACACCATGACAGACTCCAGCTGAGGCAAACACTTCATGTCCTGCTGCTGCTGCTGCTGCTTTCTCTGTGCACACTTCACTTCACTGACATGTGAAGTCACACTCCACTGACTTGTGCTGTTAGAACCTTGTAAAAAAACTAAGATGTTTTGCACTGTTTCGTATTTTTTTATGATATGCTTGAGTTTCTCTACGTAGTCTGCGGACATATGTTTACCGAAATATTCTACTCCAGTAAAAGTACCACTACTTTGATAACATTAAGTACAAGCAAAAGTACTGGTCTAAAAATGTACTCAAGTTAAACTAAAAAGCACATTTTTTAAAAAATGTACTCAAAGTAAAAGTTAGTTACCTTAATAACAAGGTTGGGGTTCTTTCTTGTGTGGGGACACAAATCTCACATGAATTGTTTTTAATTAAAGGCAAACCTTTACAAATTAAAGTCCTGACAAAATGAAATATGTAAACATATCATGTATCAGTCAAAATGGGTCAAAGGTCACAAATGCTTTAACTCACCTGTCCTCATCATTCAAGTTTCCAGTGTTTTGTTTTTTTTCAATTCAGGCCACCATCTTTTTACTAAGTGACATTTTTGTGTTTGTGATTTAAAATGTAGTCAAGTACAGTACTTCCAAAACAAAATACAAAGTAAAAGTAAAATTACACATTTTAAAGATTACTTTAAAAAGTACAAGTACACAAAAAACCTGATCAATTACAGTAAAATGAGTAAATGTAATTCATTACTTTTCACCTCTGACAGTAACCGACTGTTTTTGAAGTGAATTGCCCCCTGGGGACAAATAAAGTTTTTTGAATTGAATTAAGTAACAAGTGAATGAAAAATGGTCAAAGTGAAAAAAAAAGAGTAGAGAAAATCCATTTGTAAGAATTTATGCTGAGCTTCGGTACGTACGTATATACTATATATCAACCCTGCAACAAAGAGTAACTTGGTTGACATTGTATTCACTCAATATCAAACAGCAGTGATGTCTATCTTGTTATTTGTTATTAACTCGTCTGTTTCTTCTCTAGACTCTGTTTACAGCCTCACGACTAAATCTGCATTGTCACATCACCACGCGTCTGTCCATGTTTATCGAATGACAGGAGCTCAGGACAAAGACTGAAAGATGTGCACGGGGCCAAACACATGTGTTGTAAGGCCACTGTGACCTTGACCTTTGGTCACCCACAAACCTGAAAACCTAATCCAGGAGTTGTAAACATTTGTTCCAAATTTAAAAAGGATTGCCTTGAGGTAAGAAAGATAAGGTCACAATAATGGAATTGGAATTGTCCACGCCCGCACAAACTGAAAATACAAATAAATTATAGATTTTTTTTTATGTCAGAATAATATGATCATTTATTTGGTCTACTGTTTATTTACTGTTATATACATTTCAAACACAACTAAGTGAAAATCTACGACAGAGTATTAGGGCCAGACTGAGAAGAAAAAATATGTAAATTTTTCAAGAATTAAGTCGTATATTCCAAGAATAAAGTCATAATATTATGACAATAAAGTCATATTATGAGAATTAAGTCCTAATATTCCAAGAATAAAGTCGTAATATTATGACAATAAAGTCGTACTATTATGAGATCAAAGTCATAACATTCTGAGAATAAAGTTGTAAGACTCTGAGAATAAAATCGTAATATTATGGGAATGAAGTTGTAATATTACGAGAATTAAGTCATTATTAATCAAGGCGTTCAGCTGCCACCTGCGACAACATGAGAAAAGCAGTGTAAATCTTAAAATTAAATGATACAAAACCGAACATTACGAGAATAAAGTCGTACTATTACGACTTTATAAATAAATAAATAGAGAATAAATAGAGAAAGACATATTAAACACAAAGACATAAAATGACTTAGCCAGTTTGCTTTGTTTTATTTTATTCTTCTGAATGTTTGGCGAGATTTACAAGAGACACATTAAAGAAAAAGAAATACATTACATTACTTTCCATCATTTAATGATACCACTAGTGCACTTGACAAAACATTGTTTTCTTTTTAAAAAGACTTTATTCAGCTCTAACACTATAAGCACAGTTTGAAAAAACACCTTCAAGTATGTGTTGAATGGAGCTTGTATAAAAATGTGACAGTCGATTAGTGGAAAAATGATTAGCAAAGTATTTTTTAGTTCTAATTTTTTATGTAATAGATGAAAAGTAAAACTTTCATAGGAGGCCTGGTCATCTCATTCTGAACTCCAGAAAACAATCCAATGCTATTCACAGTCTTTTTGTTACCATCTACAGGGGGAAAAAAACAACAAGGTGATTTACAGTCTACTTTCAAGTCACACGACAAAACAGTTAAATCACATGTAAAGAGAAGCTGAAAACATTTAGACAGAACGCACAGAGACACAAACTAAAGTTAAAAGCTCCACCACAGTGTCCGCACTACGATTCCTCTCTGATGGGAGTGCATCCAGAGAAAAAACTGTTCTGGAAACTCGTCAAGATTCGTTTCTTCTTCTTGAGGAAGCTGACTGTTGTTCTGTCCTCGTCGTCGTCCTCCTCCTCCTCCTCCTCCTCAACCAAGAGGGGCTTCCTGACCATCTTCAGGTCTGCAGAGACATGTCCCATGTCTCCGATTTCTTTGAGCACCTAGAATAATGCACATTATATATAGAGGTTAATTTAAGTTCTTAAGCCTCTGGATGTCTGAGTGGCACTGTAGACCAAATACTGTAGGTTACTGCGTTTGTCTTAATAAGAAGAATACAGTAGACACATACGTAATATGTGATGAGACTAAGACAATTAATCAGTCAGTTTAAACCAGGGGTCTGCAACCTGCAGCTCTTGAGCCACATGTGGCTCTACAACCCCTCTGCAGAGATTAAAAAGCCTCAACTTGTGTTTATGGAAGTCATTCCCGACACTTAAATGCAATAATGTTTACATGAAGAAGTACACATTTGGACACACTTGTCCAGCTTAGGATCCACGTACCTATTTATGCCAGGCAGGTTTCCTCAAGCATGAACTACATGCCAAATCCAAATATTGCTTAATTTATTTCAAAGTGGTTTCATTTTAATTTCAACAACAATGGAAGGACATACATAATTCTGTGTTTTATACATTTTGTTTTTCATAAATGCAACAAACTATTGGTCTTTTATATATATAGTACATCTGTATAAAAACCTTTACACATGTTATTATCTACAATTTATGGGTGTAATAGTTTTTGTGGCTCCACATTATTTTTACTAAGGTGCCCTGGTTTAAAGTGACTTACATGCAGTTTACATAACTGGTAAAACAGAAACAGTCCTGCAATGTAGGAAAGTGCCCTCTAGTGTCCAGTGCATGGAACAGCATTTCTATGCAGCTGGAATGAGACGCCACTGCAACATGGACGTATCTGTAGCCATGAATTTTGTCTTTGGTTGCCTGGTTTTGTGGAATATCGAAGGTGTCTGAAATTTGCTACAAGACTGATTATTAAATCATCGACAATAAAACAGGAAACTGAGGAGTCTCAAATACACGCCAGTCATTCTCAAGGCTGCCTTCAGTATTGCTGAATCGTAGTAGAGTAGAGTTTACCTTCTTTGTGGGAGTACAAGATGGCGGCTTGAAGAAGGTGGTGTTGTCGGGGCTTTCGGGTGTCATGTTTTCAAGTGCCACAGAGTCTCTGGAGACATTTTCCATGTCCTGAGGGCGACATTGAATAATGCTATCGATTTATACCAAATGTATGGAACTGTGTCACACAAACAAAGTATGTTTTTTTTGTCTGTAGGAAACAAAAAATGAATTTAAAGATTAACCTCAGTGGGCGCCTGGTTTTCCATATTTCGACATTTCTCGTGATCGCACTGGCAGTTCTCTCCACACGTCATCTTTCCTTTGCGACACCTGCACTGCTTGTTACCGCAGCGACCTTTACACGCACACTAAACAAAGACAAACACAATCATGGTCTTAGCATCTTCAATTATTATTCCAATTATTATTCCATTATTAAAAAAAAACAAAACACAGCAAACCAGCTGAATGAGATGTTTAATAATCTGCATGTCCTGTATGTACATTCAGCACACATGTACATTACTTCCTTCCTTTAAAAGAGAGGTTTAAAAGAGTAGAGTTCAGGGTTTTTAAAATGTAAACGATAAAATACTGATTGCTGATTACTGATCAACCACTCCTACGTGACAGACACTTAAAATGACTTTGGTGAAAGGTGTGAGCAGTTTACAAATCCACAAAATCAAGCTAGAAAGAGTGAGATAATGTGGCAAACACATTCTTTAAATATTTTAGACTTAAACAGGTATAGATTTTCACTAAATCAGCCGTTTGTTGAGTGTTTTTTCCCTGTGTCAGTGAGAGAAGGCCTCCATGTCTAAGGTTGATTCTCTGTGCAAGTGGCACACACAACACAGTCAGGGCTGACTGTGCTGTGTGTGCTCAGAGTCACAGGCAAGAACGAGCTGTGGATGTTCAGTGCAGCAGATTGTGTGTGGAACAATCACTGATCTGTATTGTTTATTAAAGTAATAAAAAAAGGGTTGTTTTCTCCTCTCTTTATTTTACAATTGAACACTTTTTTTCACTGTGTGTGAAATTCCAAAAGGCAGGACATTCTCTAGTGATATCTAGCATCTTTTCAGGCTGATAGTAGTTACTTTTCATTGACAGTAGTTGGTAGACTGTCAAACAATCTCCAAACACAAGACAATGAATGACAGCGCAAGAGAGAGCTGGGAATAGGACGTCATTGTTTTCCTAAAGTATCGTATTCTCCGTCTACACGGAAACACGAGGGCTGGCGTTCAGTCAGCACAGAGACAGCGTTCCAGGCCCCCTGAAACGCTGTCTCCGTGTTGACTGAACGCCGCTCCGACAAAAAAGGTATGTGTATTTGCACCCTTTATGTCATGGTCTCTAGCAAACACACCTGTACTGCCATTTTAAGGTGAGTGACAACATTTATTAAAAGAAGAAAATACATTTTCTGGTTTGCATCTCTGTGTGTCATTAATTATGTGTCACTGTCTAATGAAGTGACATGGTGGTCAAGCAGGCTGATTAATAACAAAAAAACACCCAGCCCTGCCATGAGTCTTACCCCAGTAGCTTTGGATTTCTTTGAGGCTCTACGTCCCTTCTCAGGTTTCTCAGGACGCCACTCCTCCTCCTCCAGCTCGTTCTCATCCTCACTGGGAGACACCAGGTCTTCGATTTTAATGGCCATGTTCAGCGGCGCTTTAGCTGTGGTGAAGCGCTTCCCTTTAGGCTGTCGATTGCAGAAAGAAGCTAAGAAACTTCAAAATACAACTTTTTCTTTGTATCTACACATTATGTTAAATCAGAAATGATAATGTTCACAGGAGGATCATTCATATTTGGTGTGTGTTGCTATCTTTCAGTTGTCATCTCAGTGGCTACACGTAAATAACCTGACATTAAACGTTAAACACCTGATGTAACCTCATACAAAAGGTAAAACATTTGCAATAACCGACCTTTGGGGGAACATATTCAAAGGAGTCATCTGGGCTCTTTTCACTGTTGGATGAAGGTACCAAGAGTTTCTTCCCACTCACCATCTGGAGCAATGAGAGTTTCTGCAGAGGAAAAAAGAAGTATGGTCTTATTAAGTTTTCTCAGCACTGACTGGACTGTGCTTCAGCTCGAGAGCTTGAGACATGGGCACTCATTCTCAGTGAAAACACATTTTAGCAACATAAAAATGCTACCCTAATAAAGTCAGTCCCTGCTTACTTTTTCTTGCCATTCAACAGCCTTTTACTGAAGTTTGTGTCACAGCATTTTCTCCCTGTAAAATTTCACATCGCCGCACACAAGAACTGTCGATCCACTGCTGCCTTCGTCGGCAAGTTCAAATATGTCATTTGTGAGTTCAGTTTTTCCAATCACATTGAACAGAAGTTACACAAACTTAGCAAAGGAGGCAGCAGTGGAGTAGCAGCTCCTGTGTACCAACAAGTTAAACATTCTTCATGGACTTTTTTGTGAATTGCTGTCTAAGCAGCACTTAAGGAAACATAGACTTAATCAGGAATATCATTTATTAGTGAAGCCTTTTGTTCAGTGGTTGTGTCGTTCTCCTAATCCCATTACCTGGCTGTGTTAGACCAACTTTCAGTACCTCAAACAACTACACTTCCAAAAAATGTCAAAGAAAATAAGCATAAAACCAACCAACCAATCATATTTATGCATTTATACTTATATTTCGATTATGACAAACTACCAGATGATACATTTTGTATTTGCATGTGTTATACAGATATGCTGCTGGTGAACAATAGACCTCATTAAAATGATAAAAAACAGTTAGGCTGAAATGATTACTCAATAAATTGTAAATTGATTACTAAATTAATCATTAACTAATTGATGCATTGGTTTGAGAGTTTAAGTTTTCTGATTTTCGGCTTCTTAAATGTGAATATTATCTGGTTTCTCTGCTCCACGTAACAAAGAAATCATTAAAACAGAATCATTTTGGCTTGTGGATAAAAGAAGACTATGGAGAACATCCATCATTTCCAGGTTTGAAAAACAATGTTCCAAAATTTTATTGACATTTTATGGACCAAACGATTCCTTGAGTAATTGTGAAAATAATCAACAGACTATTTCTTGATGATTATGAAAATATTGTTGTGAAATTTCCCAGTTACCTGTTTGTACTGCTCATTCTGCTCCAACAGTTCCTGGTTCTGCTCACTCAATTCTCTCCGTTTTTCAAGCTCTTCTTCCTGAAATTATGTTCCAAATAATGGCATCATTAATTCATGCATGACTTTGTCCACAACGATGAGAGTTAACTAGATACACTGATTCACAAACCTGAACTTTGAGGCGATGGAGAAGCTCCTTCTCTTTTGAACTATCCTCCTCTTGCTGCTTTGTGTTGTCCGGCTCATTACATATGGGCTTGTTCTGTAACTGGTTAAGGAGGTAAAGCACCTGTGCAAAGAATAGAAAAGCCAATGTATCACACAGTATATCAACAACATGAATAGGCATTTTCCTTTTAGACAGGAATATATGAAAAGAAAAAAAGACGTGGACACCTTCTCTTGATGCCTCTGCTCTAGCTCCACCATCTGCTGCTGATGCTCCACGTCCATGGTTGACATCACATTTCTCTCATCAGCGAGCATCTTCCTTAAATCTTGTGAGTTTCCCTTTTCCTGCATGAGTTCACTCTCCAGCTTGGCACCGGCTGTTTTAGCAGAGACCAGCTATATGAAGAGGGGGTTTGGAAAAGCACAAAAAGAGAGCAGCAGATTAGTACATGATTTACTCACGTAAACACTCGGTGTGTCATTTCTGCTGCAAGTAGTCTCTCAATCAAAACAAAATTCATAGTTTAATGACATCGGGAAGCATTGTTGTTTGGCTCTGGAGTCTGAACTCCACAAAGTTGAATGGTAATGATGACACCACTAACAGCAGCTTGAACACACAGGTGATATAACTTCCTAAAAGAAAAATAATCACCTCAGATATCAAGACTTTAAGGGCACACTTGGCGTCCACTATGCTGTTGATGCTGTCTAAACGCTGTTTCAAACGCCCCTCGCTGTCTGCAACAAGAAGTTTCTGCTGCAGGTCGGCAATCTGGGCGTTCCTGTTAAAATACAAAGATTAAACGATCACACTGCTGAAAAGCAAAATGCAATTTATGAAATAACCTTGTTTGAAAAGAGTCCCTGAATTAATGGATTTTTACTTTACTTTGATGTACAAAAATCTAATCAATTGTTGAGAATGAGCTGGTTTTTCAGACTCACCTGAGACTCATTTCTGTCTCCAGGTTCTCCACCTGTTTGGTCAGAGGCGTTTCCAGCGCCCCATGGCTCTCCAGCTCGGAAATGATCAGTGTACGACGCTGCATTCAAAGACATACACACACACAAAGTAAAACTTTTTTTGTTTTTACTCTGATAGTGCAATTAAAGTCTTTAATTATCGGTTTGGTCAACATTCTGTGTTAATGAGTAACTCACCCTGATTTTGGAGGCAGGCCTCTCTCCAGCCTCGAGCTGCTGTTTGAGGTGGTTGATCTCCTGAGCCAAGACCTTTCTGTCGTCCAGGAGATCACCGAGGTGCCGCCGAGCCTCCTCCGTACTCACCATCACCTCCACTTCATTGAGGAGCCATGTCTAATCACATAGATACAGAGTAAACACCAACATATATGAAAAATATGACTATACTCTTGAAAATGGAACATTTCATGCACCTTCTCAAGTTGGGTAATGGTATTTTCTTCAACGGTGCAACTAAATAAACGTGATTGTAACGACAGAGACATGTTAGAACACGTTTCCTACCTTAACTCTTGAAGCAGCCGATTCTATCCCTCTGTTGTGAATATCTTTACGTTTCTCTGCCACCTCACTTCTCTTCTGCAGGGCATCTTTCAACCGTTTGTTTGCAGCTGCAGCCTACAGAAAAAAAAGGACTTGCAATTAACTACTTTAAATTATTTAAAATTACACTCAATTCAAGCTGTTTCACATATTCCAAGTGAGGTGATAAGAAGAAAGTGTGTTTGCAACTAGGAGGGTGCACCAGAGAAAATTCCATTCTGGATATCAAATACAATCTATATTTGGTATATTACCTATGTTGAACATATTAAAGGGCAATATATTAGAATATATTAGAATATATTAGAAATAACAGACAAGAGACAAAACTTACCTCTTCAGTTTTGCGACGCAAAATATTGGCCTGTTTCTGGAAATCCCTCTCAAGTTTCAGTAAGTCGTACTGGCGCTTACGATCCTGGTAAAAATAAAAGGAGAACAAAGAACCTAACTCATAAAAAGGCAAAAACACTGAGGGAATCAGACAAAATGACATGTGTGTGAGGCGGGTGTTCACAAACCTTCTCCTTCAGCTGCAGCACCTCCCTGTCCTTCTTGCTCTTCCAGTGTCTGAATTTCTCAGAGTCATCCCTCATCTGCCTCATCAGCTGTGTTCGCTGGGTCTTCATTGACTGTGAGAAACAATGTTATTGTACTTGGGATTCTTAAATATCTCTTCTGACTTTGTCACCTCCTTGCCCAATTTGAATGATTAAAAAAAGTGTTCAAATCATGTAAAATTCAGCAACATTCTCTGCCCTGAATCAATGGTGACTGTGCGTCACCATTTGTACAGAAAGTTTACGGAAATGCTACGGTATCAAATCACCTGTTCAACAAATGTGTAGAGAATTATTGGCAGCAGTTTAACGACAAACACTGAGCTGGTTTAGCTCCCTCTATCAGTGGTGCTGAAGCCCCACAGCAGGAGTCTGATCTTTCTGTTCTCCTCTACTTAATGTCCTCCTCTTTAGGAATTACGCAGAGCTTTTACACGTGTTTTGCATCAAGGTAAGACTATGACATCTCAGCTACATATGTCTAAACAATAGAAATATCAGGAAAATGTTCTTTCATCAAAATTTATACTAATCCATGTTTAACGGTTGGTTCAATGCACCCATTAACATCATCATTAGTATATGTAAATAGAATCACGTCTTACATGTATCTCCTGCGTGAGCTTGCTGACTTTCTGGACAGATGATTCTTTGAGTTTGAGCAGTTTTGACTGATCGAACAGCCTCTTCTTCATGTCTGTGAGCTGAGCCTCAAGCTCCTGCAGCCTCTTTCTCCGCTGCTCACTGAGCCTACAAGAAAGTAGTGAATGTCAGACGATGGAGGTCAGGAGTGAGCGCTCATTAAATTACCTTTGAAATATTACATAAAGATGCATCAATTCCATAAATAAGCAAAAATATTTTAGATACAGTCAAACGTTAATAAAAATCTGTGTTCATACTTAGCCTGGTTAGTGTCTTTCTTTGCAGACTGAAGTGCTAAAACAAGTTCCTGTTTCTCCTTCTGCAGAGATTCCACTGAAGACTGTAAAATATGCACGTTTTTCTGTAGGACACACAAAAATGTTCCACTTGAGAAAAATAATCCATATCATGAAACAAAAAGACTTTAAGAGCTTTAAACTTAATGTTTCCAATGCTCAAATGATCCATACATAAAATTTTAACATGTGCATAGTACAGTATTTTGTCTGCGATAACAAACATTTACCCTTACCAAATGTTCTTAATATTAATAAACTTTATAGAAACCTAAATAATACTGATAAGGATCAAAGATCTCCAGTAAAATTACTGTCAGAGTCAAAAATGAATCAAAGGTTCTCATACCTGATGTTCGGTTTGCATTGGCTCCAACTGGCTGTCGTTCTGGCACATTTTCCTAACAAAAGCCTCCTTCAAACTCAAAACTTTATTCAGCTCAATCAGTTCCTTGGAGAGCTGAGCCTGTCGCAGTGCATGATGGGTTGCAAAAGCCTCTGGGGAGTCCTTACTCACATTGGCAGGAGCATCCTGTTTAATTTGTGAGAGGAAGGAAATATCTTAAATTACATTTAGTTCAGAAGTTAAAAGGGGAAGGAGAAAATACATAACCACCATCCAGTGTGCAAAAGATGCTTTTTTTTTCTTTTGAAGTTTTACATCAGCTCCTAAACCAAACAAGCTCTACTCTCTTCAGTTTACTCTACTAAGGTTGTTATATATACAAATATATATGGTCATTAGTAGTGGTTAGCATTCTTGCCTTTGCAGCAAGATGACCCGGGTTCACAACCCTGTCAGAACACGCCTTTCTGCATGGAGTTTACATGTTCTCTCCGCGTGTGCATGGGTTTTCTGCAGGTTCTACGGTTTCCTCCCACAGTCTAAAACATGCAATATGGGGATTGGGTAAATTGGACACTCTAAATTGACCGCGAGTGTGAGAATGGATGGTTGTTTGCCTCTATATGTGGTCATGTGATGGACTGGGTGTATCCTGCCTTTCGCACTACATCAGCTGAGATTGGGACTATTGCGATATTACAATGTCTCGATTATTGTGTCACTCTAAACATAAATACTGAGGTAAATTTACCTCACAGTTATTTGTCATTTATTTGTTTTGCTGCTGATGTGAAAAGGTCTCAAGGCTAATTGGAAAACAAAACATGCCAACTATCATTAATTCATAACAAATTGAAATAAAACAAAAGCACAGTAACACTGAAAAGGATTCTGACAAATGCAATTTCATGTCAACAATGAGAGAACTTAAACGTCAACATACTGCTGAAGACTCGTCTGCTGCATTTTTACTGCCATTCCCAGAAACCTCTTCCTCTCCTGCAGCCATAGCGTCGATGGAGGCAGCGATGCCTGCACTTTCAGTCTTAGACGAGCCAACAAACAGTGAAACAGTGAGTCAACGTTATCAAAAATTGTACTGAGAACATAAACATCATCCAGTGGCAAATTTACATTGTGTAAAACCTCAGGATTCATTTTAAAAGCTTTTACTCAAATTGCAAAATGCAGCTGTTTGAAGTACTTAGATACCTGCCAATTAAACATCAGCTTGTGCAAAAAAAAGACTTAATTCACTCAAAATTGAAATCCATTGCAGATTTCTATATTACTACGCTCTATGCTTTGGTGCATAGTTGACTTTTCTACCTTGAGCTCTATGATGACTTCTTGTAGGTTCCTCATCACTTCAACATTCTCCTTCAGTTCCTGATCTTCCAGAGTCTCCAGCAATTTCTCAAGATCGACAGTGCATCTGAAATAAACACCAATTCAGAGTGAGGCTGAATATAATGTCAATACACCTTCTACATAAGATCTAGTCAGATTAGAACTCTTAACTAAAGATGGTGTTTTGTGACTAAAACATGTAAAATGTTAGATTTCCAGAGTGTCTGTATGCAACAAATAGAAATCACATATATACACTTAAAGAATGTCTTGACATTTTGTCATAGTGTACTTTTGTGTCTTAGACCTTGGTCTGACCAAAGCTCTCCATGCTTCATGACTTGCATGACTTACGCTGCATGATGCTGCAGTTGTTCCATTTTGCTTTGTAGTTTCTCATTTGCTTGTTCCGTCTATAAAAACATGGACAATACAAAACAGTGAAATGACAGATAAAAAACTTCTGAACAGCATTATTAAAAGGTATTCGTTTTAAGCTATTGCCTTTGAACAAATCTATGCATTTTTACCAGTGCGTTCAGCATTGATTTTTTTTTTTTTTAAAAAAGGAGATAAAAGTAAAGATTCTCATTACAATAATGATCTTCTCAAACATGAAAGCGGTCTGTCCAGCGGCCTCACTCAGCTCTCTGCTCAGCTTATTGTTCTCATCCTGCAGAGCGCGGTTTCTTTCCAGCAGCTTGGTAACCTTCTCCGTTGACTCTGGCCTGGAACAAAAGGGACTACGTAACTGCTGCAGCCTTTTGTTATGGGTAGCACTGCATATAACACTGTGCGCATTTATCTTGTATTACGTAACCGGGACATTTTGTACCTTACCCGGAAAGCACTGGGGCAACTCCTCCACGAGCATGCAGCAGCATCACTTGCAGTTCCTGAACCTGAGGTTTGAATCAAGACACTGAATGTCAAAGGCTGTGTATCATACACTCTCAGTATGTCAAACAGGATTCAATTCAAAATATTTTCAACCTGGAAAGCAACAGTGGCTTTTTAGTTGTGTCTTTACCTGCTGTTTCAAACGGTTCATTTCTGCAGCTCTGGGGTCAACATTGACAACAGGTTTGTTTTTAATCTTGCGAGCTCTGTCAGCATATCGGAGGGTGTTGATCGTCTCCTCCATATTTGAGTCTGCAGGACTGATGCATGCAATCATCAGAGTGTGGCTGTTGCCTCCAAGGGAGTCTGAGCGAACAAACACAAGGAAAAGAATCTGCAGTCATTACCTGGGTTGTATTAGTGCAGCTTTGTACACCTGTTATGTGTATGAAAAAGTAATGCAGCCATATTTATAATAGAGAAGGTAGTAAGGGTAAGCAAAGTAAAGGTAGTTACAATGACAAATGGAGTAAAGAAGCTTTAAAGCAGAGAAAGGCACGATGAACCCTGGATGTTTTCTGAAAAGCATCATGTTTGAAGATCCTAAATGTAAGATGAGATCTGAGACGGACCTAATGCAACTTTTGAACATATAAATCAAAGCCTACCTTGCAGCAGGCGGGTGAGCTTGGAGTCTCTGTAAGGAACAAAGACGTTTTTCTTGCTTTCATCCCCCAGTGCACTGATCACATTACCCAAAGACAAAAGGCCACGGTTGATGCTGATGCCTAAAGATGAAAATAAAATAATACAATAAATATTATGTTATGCTATTACAGTTAGAGTTAAATTACAAATAAAGGGCATGTGCAGTTTTGCACTGTAGCATTTACACAATTTGGAAAAACCATCAAGTGAGGGTTGAGGAGATTAAATTAGTAAACTAAATTAGTGGAATTAATATTGTTACCTTCTTTCAAACGATCTCCCTCTGCTTTGGTTTTCTTTTGTCTCTCTGACCCAGCTAAATCCACAAGGTGCAACTTTGAAACAACTGAGTCAGCTCTGCAACAAAACAATATAAAAAATATAGCAAAATAATAAGTTAATAATAATGTATATTAATGCAATATTTATGCTGCATCACACAACCACACTGAAACACACAATGTGAAATGTTAGCCTGTTTTGTAAAGGTCTTTAAATTAAATCTACATTTACCTGACCTCTACAACCTTCACTCAGACACAAACATCTAACTATCTTGACATTTCTCACAATTACTGATCAGGCTAATTTGTTATCTGATGCCCAAAGTCTATCAGGCCAAAATATGATAGTGATTACGTGAGAAACCAGGAAACTGACTTGTCTGTCCCTCTGCGTTGCTCCAGTGTGATGGTGAAGATAGCATGTGAGCGCGAAGAAGCGGCGTTCATTGCCGTTGAGCCCACAGTGCGAGCAGAGTTTCCCAGCTCAAGACATCCCACCATCTCATGGGCAGAGAACACCTGCCTCTCAGTCAATCCAACAATCTGTAAAATACGGCCGCAACCACAAAAGTAATAGTTCAGTTTCTTTGAAATTAACTAAAAACAATAATAATCAGATGCACAGTATGTGAAAATAAGTTAGTAAAAAGTGATTGACCAAGAGTTTCTGTTTAGAACCGTGGTTTACTATTTACTACAGGACATTGAACGCAACACACAGGCTATTGAAACCATCCACAGTGAATTCTATCTTTCTCATATATAGTAAGAGTATGCTTCAGCTTACTCTAACTGTGTCAAGTTGGCTCTGGCTTGGTGTAGTGTAGCATAATTATTTATTTATTTGTTTTTTTTAATGTCAACCACTTACCTTGATGCCATCTTTGGGGTCTTCCCGTATGCTGAGGGTAGGTTTATCTTTAGACGAACACAGCAAGTCCAATATGTCTTCATTATAGATCTAACACAATAGGAAACAAGGCAATCAGAGATGGCAGACTTCACCCCATTCAAAATTCTTGGGCCTCTGTTGCTCATATTGCAAGCAAGTGTGGAAACACAGACACACACAGTCATCAAAAACAATACTTCACTCCCACTCCCACTCCGTGGGTTGAAGTAATAATGTATTGCTCTATAGTACATTGAAGACTACATGGTATGGTATAACAAATATAATTTACAAAAAAGAATACAAATTAATACACTAAATGGGAAGTATAAATCCACCAACCTCCAGATAGGATACTGCCAGATGAAATTCACAGTCCGTCCTTTTCTCCCTTTCCTCAAAGATTTTCCTGATGACTCGTGGAATAACCCCAACTAACTGATCATTCTCCTGTGCTGATGTGTATGTTCCTCCCATGGAAAAGGTCTTTCCTGATCCAGTTTGTCCATATGCAAGAACTGTAGCATGGTAGCCTACAAAGCAGACAATTCAGTAAGTAAATGAAATGAGAAAAAAATAAACGCTAATCCACTGATTTGATTGGCTAAGAGGCATTAGATGATGATTTACAACAAAGGTAATCGTATGCATTTTATGGATGGCTGGTGCCACAAATACTACAAAAGCTGTGCCAGTTAAAATACAAAGGCTCCATCAAAATGTGGCAAATATCAATGATTCATCAGTAGAGGATCAGGTCCAGTTAGGGTGGCGTCTGGGGCCTGATCTGGATCACTGTCCACCTTTTACTAAACTTCTGCCCTACATGGTTTCATACCAGTATCAGGGTAGAACAACAAAAACAGAAGAATTCTTATTTTTTTTAAAATGCAGCTACCTTTGAAAAGGCCATACAGTAAGGGGGACACTGCGGTGCTGTAGACCTCCTCTTGTTCAGCAGCGGGATCAAACACATAATCATAGGTGAAAGCCTTCTCTGTGCCGACAATCACCTGAAAAGCAAACACTTTCAATTTGTGCGCACAGTGTTTAGTGCAGTGAAACACATATGGATATAATTGACATGGTACAAAAATATTAGTCTTAAAGACAGACAAGGTACAAACCAAATATTTTCTTAAATTGTTAAGCACATACCTGTGGCTGCCCGGGCACGAACGTGAGACAGCACTGACATCCTTCATTGATTTCTTTGGGTACCAAAGGACGACATCTCAAAGCAACCCGCACTGGGATCACCTTAGCGTCCTCATGTGACATGGTTTAAAAATCTATGAGACAGGAAACACAACAAGGATGTTCTAACAAACCAATAATTCTAGAGAGTCCAAGTTATGTTGCAATCATTTCAACAGGCAGAGGACTTTTTTTTTGCCAATTTTTAGCATTTATAGTTTTCAGATGTTAAAAATTAATAGAGCAGCTAACAACTATTTTAATTTAAAGAGTAGTGGTGTCCTGAGCAAGGAATGAGGTCACACACCCTGTGTGTGTGTGTTGAGATCCAAGCGTCCCTGTTCTTTGTTTTAGTCACCAGTCAGGGCAAACTTTTAGTACACGATCATGTGGGTCCCTCCCTAAGTTAAAACTGAGATGACAGTCCAGTATAGCGCCCTTACAGATCCAATTAAAAAATCTTATTCCTCAGCAAAAAAGGTCCAATATCTGTTTAATGTCCATCTGTCTTTTGTCTAGTGTGAAAAGATACAAGATTTATTCCTGGGTGAAGATGACCCTGCATTGGTTTGAATTTGGTCCAGCTATAAACCTGTCACCTGGTCACTACAGTGTTGCAAGACTAAGTACAACCACAAAATCAATTTTAAAAATACACATTTACTGACTGAAGTGTCTCACACAGAGGCTTGGACACTGACAGGAGTACCACTCTGTTGGCAGATTCCTTTTTTACCAGTCTTCATTAAATTGTGCCTGCTTAGCACGCCACGCAGCACTAATACCTCATGTACACCAAAAATGTTTTTGTATACACAGGGTGTGTATACAATAAAATATTAACATACTTTGCACACTTATTTAGAGGCAGATGTACACTTTCTTCACTGTACAATAAACATAAAAAAAAAATAGTTGGAGAGGGTACTAGCATGGAAGTCAAGCTTATTCAGCCTTAGTCATAGAGAATACAGAATCTTGCTGATATCCAATAATATATTTTAAAGCCAATATCAGACAGTGTCGTGCTGGTAATATTGTGCATTCCTAATTCTAATATTCTATTCCTTAGTCACTATATATCTGTGGTGTATGTCCTTATATTTTATAATAATACTCATTATTTGATGTATAGCTGTGGAGTGCATTGCTATATTTATGTTTTGTTTTTGTTTTTTTTGTACATTTGTGTTTACTCAGTATTAAGTGTGGTGACTTAAATAATTAATAAAATGATAAGAGGCCATATTTTGTACAGCTGGATTTTGCTACAGAATTTGTATTGACATTTTAACATGTGTCTGTCTCTTTGGGTTTACTAGTTGTACAGTATGTTAAAGATGCTACACGAGAATAACGTTTTCATTATAAGACCGTGGTTTATTAAACTTATAATGTTTCCACATCGCAGCAGTATCACCGTGAGTTAATAGTCAGACTATCACTGCAGTCAGTCCATTATTCACTATAAATGAAGCTCAGGATGACGCCATAACTTCATAACGATAGACCACGTCCGGAGAAACTGACACCGAGCAGTGCAACCCTGGAAGTTTACAATTCTGGGGCAGAAAATCTCTGCGTACTCGGTCGGTCTCTGTATGATACACAAGGAAACTAGCTAACAACACCTAAAGTTTAACTCGCTGAAGACGTACTGAAATTTAAACCAGAGACTGTGTTTTTTGCGGTAATTAAAGTGCATTTTTATTGACTTGACATCAGCAGCGGTCGGGTAACAAACTGTCGTTCGCCACGTTCACAGATTATACTTATAAATAAGTTACAATGACTTTAGCAGAGGGGTAGCGGTAACTAGCTTTGTTGCAGTTATTAGCAGTACGTACATTTTAACGTTACCTCTCCACGTTTCCTCCAGTGCCACGAAAGCTGCGGCTCTCGATAACGGTGAGTGTCTTACCAGCCTTAATAAAACGTTTACTTTCGACTGTTTGTTCTTGTTAACATTTGTCCTTTTCCAAATGAATATGGCCCAGGCCGACCTCTGTAAAATGAGTGTTGTCACTGCCCGCCACTTTCAAACATCCAGCTCCTCCTCCGTGGATAAGCACCGGATAGAGCACCGCCCCTCTGTCTGCCTTGCAGTATTTTTTTCAGTGGCCACTCGTGGTACTGCAACAAAAAATACTCAAGCGGCCCACAAGGCAAATGTCCCATTAACCACAATCATATTGAGACACCTGTGAAAGTGTTCACGGGACACCTCGAGACATGGACATATACATTGATTGATCTATATATCCTATGTTTTACATGTATGGAGTTTCATATTTGTAAAACTTTCCTTAAGGCCGTAAAAAGACCAAAAAGCTTATTTCTCTGAGTGAGTTCACAGCTGTGTATGAGCACACCAACTTGCGGTCATTTGGGAACGGTGCTACTTGCCAACAAAATGTACGATAAGACAGAGAGATAACAGTATGGGGAAATGTGAATAAATTACTTTTACTCTTATATTATGACAAAGCAGGTATTATTTATTTATTCGTCACTCATTAGCATTTATTTTCAAACTTATTATCGATGTAGCCACTGTGTCATTGATGCATTGAGGATTGAGAGAAACACATTAACTATAGTTGAATATAAAGATGTTGTGTGGAAGAATCTGGAGTTTAACAATACTTTTAACACATTGCTAATTTTCTCACGTTATAGTCTGCAGATTTTCTGGCCCGACTTTATTTTAAAAAAACAGTATGATCACTATAGTAATATAACATCAATATTATAACGATGTTAGTAGTAATAATAAAAATCACTTATTTGTAAAGTATCTTTCCGAAAACAGTTACAATTTACTGTACATTTTTTTAAACCAAAATACAAAGCAGAGGAAAACAACAAAAACAAAACTATTTTATTCATTGATTTACATGCAATGGATTTGTACTTTTTGTAACAATAATGGCCAATTGGACAATTAAACAATAATGTTTAAAATCCCTGAGCTCTGTGACAGCAACATTTGTGGACAATACCTTTTTTATACACAAAAATAGAATACAATTTTGTCTTGAGAAATTAATTCAAATTATACATGCAGTCTTTCAAACTTATTGAAGGACATAAAGTCCTACGATTGTATGACATAATGAAAACTCACCCCGATGTTTCAGAAATCTGAGTTGATACATTTCCCTTTTATGCTATTTATTGTATTTACTGTATTTTATTTACTTGTGCACTTTTCCCTCAAATGCCATTTGTACTTTATCAGTCAAAATGCCATATGTGTTATTGTTGTCAATGTAAATGGATGTTGTACAATTTTAAAATAAAAACAAAAACGTTCATGGACGTAAAACTGTTAAAACATAAAGTGGCATTACATATATGTTTGATGCTATCAAATAAACATCCAATTAACGGACACATGTTCCACAGTTACCAAGGTACCCACAGTGTGTTTTTTCACAGTTTTCCCAGAGACAATTTTGTATTTTGTGGCCATTGTGATTATTAGCATAAAGTATATATCCATGAAATGAAGAGCTGAGGTGGATTGACATTTTTAAAAGGCATTACAAATAAGCAAAGACAAAATATAACACTGTAAAAATGCCACAAATCAAAATATTTTATATTAATGGTCTTATATTCATAGTAAACACTGACAGTTCTTCTGTCACGACAGTTCTTCTGTCACGACAGCTGTTAGTGCGTTTTTGTTTTTTTTTAGGTATTCAAGATTATTTCATTCATCGCCTGGCACGTGATGAGCAACAAAATGCCAACTACAGTACAGGTCACTCATAGAAGGTCAAAATTACCTGAGCTCCGGATGGGTTGGTCAAACATTTCACTCTCTACTAGATGATGAACACATCATTCTAAAAGGACCTGTCCGATACTCACAGTCCATCAACAACCATCATAATATTGAATTAACTCTGCAGAGGAAGGATTGTAAAGTTGTAGGCGGGAACTGTGACTGTATGGCCAACAGAGGGAAGTGTTGCAGTCATGCAACAGGACTACTTTACAAGGTGAAAGATGCAGGGACTCAAGTCTTCACAGGGACAGCCTGCACTGACCAACTGTGTGCCTGGAACCAATCCACCAGGAAAAATGAGGTGCCAGACACAGTTGAGAACATTCGAGGGCCAGACCATGGATCTAGAAAAAGTATGAAAGTCACAGCTACAGCATTTGAGACAGATGCAGATATCATTCAACACTTCATCCCCTGAGATGGCTGGATTAGCCATGATACCTGGAACCATTTTACATCATGTGTTGACTGCACAGCCACAGGAGAGTACAAATATTAATGAACTATCCAAAGATCATTCACAGTGTGCTGAATACAAATGTGAACTCTACAATGTGGTTTTTGAAAGACATGTTAAAAATAGGGAGGTGAAATAGAAACAAAAACAAAGGGCCAGAATTGTCAGTTTTGGCTAGAACAGAGAAAAATGAGAATACCAGTAGTGAGGCATCTGAAGTGCCAAAAAAAAGCAGATGCAAGAAACTGGGTGGAAATAGAACTGAACGGCAAGTTTGTTGGAAACACAACTACTAGATACGGTCAAACATGTGAGCCTTTGGCTGGAAAATGTTTTGAGGAGTCCACAGGTCCACAGATCACATGTTTCTGGTATGTGGACAATGGGGAAAATCTGCAAACCTGAAGAAGGTATACTTTGAGCATCTGCTACCATGCAATAGCTATCAGAATAGCACATGGAGTAATGAAAGTTCATGGACTCGAGTAGTTCTATGACAGTCCAACATCTAAATTCATTTATGGAAGTGAAATGTTGAGTTCTGAGATTAGTTTCTGAAATGACAAATTAACTGTTATTACAATCGCTTGTCATTGTCATTGTCATTTTTTTATCTTTACTTTCTACCAAGTGAAAAATAATTTCACCTCACACTGGACCTTAAAATGAAATGTAAATGATTCATCGTGGTGCGTTTGGAACACAGAGAGTAGGCAAGTAAACATTCATTATGACTTTGAGTTTCAAAAATTCAAAAGTGTTTTGTCAAAGCTGACTATTCCAATGAGTCATTCAGTGAGTCTTGCATAATTCTGTGTTTATGGTATTTTTTCTGACAATGTAAAACGCATATTAAATTCAATGTACCCCAGTTTGCATGCATTCATTATCTCACTCATTTCCTGATGCTAATTTGAGAGCAGCACTAAAATGTTTTCTTTTTCACAATTTATTAACAACTATGACAGTGAGAGAGAGAGATGGTCATTAAGAGAAAGTGCATCATTTCCCCAAATTACCAGAGAAAACAGAAAACAACCAAAAGTATGATGTGAGGGGAGTGAAAATCAGAGCCTTGCTGCCCAGTAACAAATTGCCCTGGAGAGGTTTATTTTCCACTTCAATATAGAGTGACGATACAGCACACAAGAAGCAGCCATTTGTCCAGATGAGATTAGTTTTTGAGACAAAACAGGGAGTGATTCCTCTGCTCTGGCAGGGAGAGAAAATGTCATTATAATGGGAGTCAGGGAAGGACACACAGCCAGAGAGATGACAAGGTTCCTATAGCCTAATGGAATAATTCATATCATGAACTGGTGTTGCATTTGCACAGTTAAGCAACATTACTCTCCTGCACTAAAATCTTCTCCCATTAAATATACAGGACAAATGAGCACACAGATCTGTTGTTATTGGAATGAGGCCATGGCCTTTAACCAACAACCCTGGTAACTGCAACAACAGTGATGGAGCTTATCCACCCTGACACAGATGTGTGGCTCGGTCTCCACCCGTCTGTGACAGATGATGTCATGTACAGATATACAAACTATCTTTTTCACAGTGTGAAAATCTGATCTTTCCACTGACAATAATAAATGGACATCACTCATATTGTGTTAACCATTATCATATTAATCATTTACAACCCTGATAACAGTCATTTGTAAAAAAAAAAAAGGTTGCCGTATGGGGTAACATGTCTCTGTGCCTGGAAGCAGCCAGTAGGGTCACAACGAAAAAGCCACTTAACAGAAGTCTTGCTGCTCTGTCTTGTCATTTGAGACTGGAAACTAAATGTCATAAACCACTCACTGTCCCTACACAAAACCATGGAGAAATTAAACAATTTTTAGCATGCACGGACAAGGGATTGAAGTGCTGGTCTACTGCTACGTTTGCCAAGATAGTGTCAATTAGATACATCTCAACAAAATGTTTCAAACAATGAAGTCACAACAAAGCACATCAATAGTTGCTGATTGAGGCAACAGGGCATATTCTGTGCTGTGATGTAAAATCACATATCTTCTCTATGGACTTTGGTGTGAGGGGAGAGAGTGTTTTACAAAGCGAAACAAACTACTGTTTTTAATGGTAAAGCTATTTCTTTTTAAAGATATAATAGACTTAAGTTGATAAACCTCTTTTTGGATAACCTGTTGGTTAAGTGTCCATAATCCACATTTTTTATAGCAAGCATCTGTGACTCAAGCTGGTTCCCTATGAGCACTGATTATATGTCAGTACTAAGTACATCCAACTCATGCAGCTACATTTAACATGAAATATCTGTGTACTTTTTGTGCCTTTGTAGGTTTTGTGCACCACATCAGATTAGCCAATTTGGATATTACTTATATCAACAGGAGATAAGAATTCCCTGATTTATTGATATTAAGTAAAACCTCCATGTCATATGAGTACAAGCATCAATATTTTCCTTTTAGTCTGTTTTAAATAGGTTATATTCAGTAAGGGGTTGACCTCAGACGTGGCCCAAACAAACACCATTTTTGGTGTTCTTTCTGATTTATGTGCAGAATTCTTCTGAACTTCCTGTTCCTTTGAATCATCATTAAGATGGCTGACTCTCTGTCTTTTGCACAGTTATATACTTGTTATCTCAGGGGCGAGTGAGTCCTGTGGCTGTGGGAAATTCCACCACAAGGCCAAACAACAACATACCAGATTGTTCCTGCTCTCAAGAGTAGACGTGACTGAATAAATAGAACAAACAAGTCTATTTTCTCCATACATATTCAATGAGTGAGGATTTGGGTGTGTGTTAGAACTTGCCTTAAATCATATGAGACCATTCACTTTGCAAAAACACTCAGCTCAGCCTGTTCACTTCACTTAAAGCCACACTGACCTTGAAGAACAGTGATCTTTTTTATGATCTATTGGAACAGTCAGTAATTGAGCCTGCATGTGTCCCCTTTCCTCTTGTATAGTTTCGAAACATAATCTGGATGGATGGCTTTGTGGTGACATCATCGGCAAGCAAAATCCATTGGTCACATGAAAGCATTTTTTTTCCCTCCACAGAGAATACACTCGACTCAGCTGCACTGAGCCACGTGTGCACACTACCAAGCTAAACACCCAATGATGGAGTTTCGCATTAAATGTTTATGTTCAGATATAAAGTGAAGTAAGAAATGCAATAATTAAGCATGCTGAGTGAATCTATTTCTGTATTTTCACTGTAGTAGACTAAATAACCAATGTCCACATCACAGCTGATTTGCATTTCATGCTTTTACTCACAAAGAAGCCATTCTGTATCACATCACGTCAAACCCATCTGTGACTGAGGACATTTTACACATTATTCTGCTGACTGACATAAGTAAGAATATGTTTCCTATTCAAATGAATGGAAAATGCTGCATGTACAAATGTTCTATATTACTAATAGTAGAAAAAGGGGCTAATTTAGGTAACTTTCTATCACTGAAACTATGATTTTCAATTTTCAATTTTCACCAGGTGCTAACACACCTGAGCAAAGTAGTAGTAAAGTACTCAAAACATTTAAAATCGGATTGGATTTGTGAAATTTGGAAATACGTCACAGTTCAAAGTTCACTTGGCTCGTTTTTATGAACAAAAGAAAGGAAAACTGTCTATTTTGTAACCTCTGCTGCATTACTATTGCAACTATTTGCTGACCCCAGGATATCCATATATGGAGTGGCAATTTACCATGGGTGCACCTGCGGCACATATACTAGGGTGAATCAAATCTATACTAGTTAATATGTCCACTGCTTTATCTCACCATTAGACAGCCTTCTACAACTGAAAACTACAATTTGACAATAAGGCACAAACGTTTGCAGCTTCCCCTTATAGATATCTAGAATTTGATGAATTACAATGGTTTTTATCTCCAGGACCAGACTGTTGGTATGTGTAAATATCTTAACTGAATTGTAGCTAACTATAATGACATACAAATAATTAAGAGTCAGACTGGCATACTTTACACCTCACCCCCTCCCCTAATCAAAGCAATGTCGAGATGGGCTTGGGTGGAGTATAATGCGGGCATGGGATATATTAAGTTTTGCGCATGGATTATATTTACAGATTGAGGATCACATGAGTTCACTGTGCTGCTCTAAAAACACAAACCTATCTCGTTTGTACTTTTATTGTCAGGCATACAAGTAAAATTGTGTTCAAAACGGGTGGTGGTAAATAGAAAATACAGAAATCTATTCAAGGAATACAGTGATCAAAGGCAGATGGAAGCGATTAAAGAGTAGAGCTAAAAGGTATATTGCGTACAGATACAGACCACTCTGGTCATATTCCTTTTATAACTTAGGGTTATTTTTTCCATTGCACGCACGCGTCGAGAGCGCGCGTGCTTTTCCACAGCAAACGTGATACCCTCAGATGCTACGCAGAATGTGGAGCAAGTGTGCGCAACACTCTTTCTGAATCCGGTTCCGGCGTGCCGACGACACCGACGCCTGTTCCCACAGACAGATCACAGGGCTTTACCCGAACAGCACTGACTGGTAGCAGCTGAGAGAAGGTGCGGAGCGAGGGTTACTAAACCCGGAGGATTTCTCACGGCTCGCGGACAATAATGCTCTTCTATATGTCTCATAAACGGATGACAGCCTCCAAACAAACCTACAGTGAAAACTTTCAGCTCTATATTTGACGCGGGGTGTTGTTTCTTGAGATTTTAACCTGGTCCAAGAACAGAAATGATGCAGGTGCAAACTCTGGCCTATACGTTACTGAAATGACTTGCTCGGCGCTGCTGACGCGGTTCATTGTGCCATGCCAACCCCGCATTGCATTGTCAGATGCCATTTTCCTCTGCGTTATTATCCCACTGTCTGGAATTCCAACATACTGGGCCTGTTGTTGTGTAATAAGAAGTTCGTAAAGGCTGAAGCAAACAAAGCTGGTGCAATGAGAAGCTACGCTCTCCAAGACACTGTGCGCAATTTGTGCTGAAGCTTATGGGTCCTGCGTATGCAAGCTCCCGGCTTCCACTTGGAGAGGTGTGCTGCGGGGCTACAGCGCACCGGCTGTCGGCTTCACATCTGGACCGCCTGCCTGCTGTCATCTGCGGCCTGTTCGGACTGTGTACTCCCTAAACTTGTGTGTTGAAGGGGAACGGATTGAGGTAGCCTCAAATGGTACCGTGTTAAGGGAGAAGGAGAAACTATTTGCCTGGGACTTAACGTTATCGGTGATCCACTGGAACACCGAAATCCAAAGCTAGACTGGCTGACTACTCAACGGGAAAAAAAGCGGCTGTCCGGCTATGGATTTTGCGTAACAAAGTCACGCATTTTAAAGGCAACGCTAGGGTGACATTGCAGTCTTCTCACCATATCGGTTATTTCGTCGTCCGACATAAAAAAATAAAAGAGTGAAAGTGGAGTATTGTCCGTCATACGTATCAGCGCAGTGGGATTTCTACGTCTGGTCGGCGTTCCCCCCCACCCTTCCCGCGGTGACGGTTATGGGTCGGAAGCGGTGTGTCGGTGCAGATTGTTCCAAGATGGCGGCCGGGTGCTGCGGGGTGAAGAAGCAGAAACTGTCGGGATCACCCGGGTCGGGGGGTCCCGGCGGGGTGGGGGCGGGAAGCGGGGTGGCAGGAACCGGACATTGTGGCTCGGAGTTGGGGATTGGCTCCTCCGCGACAGTTGCAGCAGCGGCGAACGTGAGCAGAGCCAACGGCCTGGGGGGACCCGGGGGTAACGTTAGTGGCAGCAGTAGTGGTGGTGGTGGTGGTGGCAGTGGCACAAACGCTCTGTCCCCAGCCCCGGCCGGTTACACTTCATCCGGCCTCGCCCCGAATCTTAGCCCGGGACCTGGTTCGGGAAGTGGAGGCAGAAAAATGGTGGTCTCAGCGGAGATGTGCTGCTTCTGTTTTGACGTGCTTTATTGCCATCTGTACGGATACCAACCTCCGAGAACACCCAGGTTTACAAATGATCCCTAGTGAGTATTTTTTGTCTTTTGTTGTTTTGTTGCATGTCAAAGCCCATTGATGTATTCTCCCAACAAACGTGTGCCGCGGCACAAGTGACAGCTTTTTACACACACAATCTACTTCTGTTTTAAGGGTACATATTGTCACATCGAAACAACGAGTTACTTACAGTCAAATTTAAAAGCGAAAACTCGCGATCACAGCTTAATTTGTCCAAGTTGGAACTGGGGCCTTGTCGGAAAGTCTTGTCTGCACCGGCCTGCAGTCTCAATAGCTTCGCTAGCATTTCATTAATGGTTAAAGTTAATGGTTTCATATTATGCTATAAAGCTGGGTCACATATCACCGGTTGGTGTTACTTTATCTCTTCTGGATTTCTCGTCGTTATTTGACAAAATAAGTATTTTAGAGATGCTGTCTGCCCAACTCAAAAACCGCTAGCTATCGTTGGCTAAGCCGGATAGCGTGTAGCTAATGCCAGTTGCACTTTTGAAAAAGAGGAAAAAGAGCATTGTGTCAATTTATTTTTCCCGGTTCGTTTTTTGTTTGTGTTGCTAGAGAAGTTAATTTCAAAGTGTCAAACTGACAAGAGAAAAAGTTGATATTTTTTATTCCAAATCTGCCGTGTTAGCCTCAATGAACTCTGGGTTCCCACATAATAGGCTTAGCTTTGTTAGCTATGAGCTACATTAGCATGGCTAGACAGCATTAATGAACTTGTGTGTTATAGGGTATATGTTACAATGTTAGAATACATTTGTTGGAAACGTGCTATGACGGTTAGCTAGAATTTTAAATTACAGTGGGTTGTATGTTGTTAATGTAAGCGCACTGTCGAGTTAAAGGTAAACCGAGTTTACCATAAACCAACAAAGAAAAGATGGTCCTCGCTAAGCACTTGCTAGTCCTACATCTCTACCAAATCTAATGCCAAAAAAGACATTGCTAAATTTCAAGTCAACCAGCAAATGTGGTGGCAAATAACTGAAATTGTGACAAAATAAATCTGCATTTATTGATATATGTGCACTGCAATGTGCATACCTTCTGACCTAATTCACGATACATTTATGTGCTTAATAAATGTAAATGTTCCCCCAGTAACTGCACTCTTGCGCCCCCATTGAAATTTTTCCACCAATCGTTGTAATTTGATATACATGCTATACGGGCCTTTTGCATACATGGGGCTGTATAGTGATTGTATACAGTTACAGCCACTGCTAACGACAACACTGTCTTGACATGTTTGTGGAAAGTTTGCATAGACCTGTTGACCGTGTTAAACTTCCTCACAAATAATTACCACCATCTGTGTTGTGTTTTTAAAAGGGTCATTCCACTATCATGTGACTGCTTTAAGTGTGCGAGGCAGTCTTGCACATCACTATGTAGACTATAGAACACAACCTTGCACATTTCAGATGTATACTTGGGTTGTATTTGTATGTAAGCAACAACGTCTACACTTTCAAACTTAAGTGGTGACCCTTTTCTGTTTTAATAATAAATAAACAGAAAAGGGTCACCACTTGTTTGAAAGTGCAGATGTACATATTAATATACTGTACATGTACAATAAGTCTTTTTTTCCCTGCAAAGTAAAGGTTCACTTGTTCATGGGTCTGTATTAAATTTGTGTTAAACTGACATCTTTAAAAAGGCAATGCAGCAATTGTAAGCAATTCCTTCGCATGTTAACATCAGAGGACCAGTCAAAAGCCACACTGGTGTATTGAATGCTTAATAATAGACAGGTTTGGCACACCATAATTGTTAATTTGACTAACCAAATGATGGAGAAATGTTCATTACATTGCTGCAGTCCGTGCAAAACATACAATCATTACACTATCATATTAGTTCCTTCAGTTCAGACATTTTTGAATCCATACATGAAATAATAGATTTTTGTTTTCTCAGTGTAACCCCACATTAGCCTGGCAAGTCAGATTAGTATTGCTATAGATAACACAAACACACAAAATATTGAATAAAATAATTTGGCCTTTCCTTAGAAACAAAAAAGTAAGGAACCTTTGCTTAATTTAATGTGCTTTCCAACCTTTCACTTGGTTGGTCCTTGTGTGAAGACATCTGCCTTTTCTCAATAGCAGTTGGAAATGATCCAGGAAAAGTAAAGTAAAGCCACAAAGCCTTTAGACACATTTTATTAATTGAAAATGTCTTGAAATTGAACAAATTTGTTAATTGAATCCATACCAGTATTTATATTAGTGTTAGAGATATTTACTCAGTATACTTCTTGTCTAGTAGTTTATTCATTTTGCATTTACATGCATTTAGTTCTCATAACTAAAACAAGAAACATTTTTACCCTTCACAGTGAGGCCAGACACGTCTTTATAGTGGTAAAACACATCTGGCCCAGAGGAGGTGCAGCAGTACCATGCTCTCTGTCTCAAATCACTTAATTTACATTGTGCTGAAAGGTTATTATGGATAAATTGATCAGTAACACTGAAACATACTGCCTGCTGTAACTTTAAATTTGTCAGGCTTAAATATGTTGTCTTTAATGAGTTAATACTGTGAAAGACTCGCCTTGTTTTGTACAATTTTGTTTTTCTCTACTGCCCAAATTTGTCACTACACTGATCATTTTTCTCTGAAAAACTCTTATGCAAACCCCATCTAAACACAGGGAGTGTGTCAGCTGCATTCTGCTGTAAGATGACATCACATCTGATACTGACACACATGATCATGTGATCTTATGTGTCACTAGCACAACCACACCATGTATTTTCCACACTTAACCAGAAATGGTTTCAGTAAAACAGTTTGAAAAATCTCCTAAAACTACATCAGGATAAACAGCGTTTGTTAGAATTTGCAGTCCAGCCATGGGTCAATGATCAAAGTCTTCAATGAAAACCAGTTATTTGTGGTGGAAAAAAACACTGTTGTCCTAATGTGAATTGCTGCTCTAGCATAATCAAAGAATCAACTGTGATGCGTGTCACTAACAAACTCATTCACTACAGAAATAACCATCTGCTGTGCATCTCATGATAGTTTGTCTCCTTCCTAATGTCTGTTTGTCTGTCTTATTTTTCAGCCCGCTGTTTGTCACATGGAAAATAGGCAGAGACAAGCGGTTGCGGGGTTGTATAGGTACATTTTCTGCCATGAATCTGCACTCAGGACTCAGGGAGTACACCCTTACCAGGTAACAAACTGTGTGATGATTTTTGTATGACAAAGTTGTGACAAAAATGAAGGAATGACTACAAACTTCCCTCAGAATTATGTTTTAAATGTCTATGCTAACAACTGTTATTCAGTTTAATCTGTGTAGCTCAGAAAATATAATATATGGTGGTATTATGCTTTTTCATTGACATTTTTTACAAAAGAAAGATAAGACGAGTACCTCAAAGGATCATCCTGTGGTGAGTTTAATACTATGCTGTGTATTGTAGCAACACAATTTATTGATCAAGAATACTATCCTATACTACTGTGTAATAATTGTTGGAATCATAAGGAGTCTGTGTGTAAAACAGTGACATGGGTAAAACCAGCATCATCACCTGTAGATTAAATGCAGGGTAAAATGTCAGTGGTTCATGTTTTCATAGTACTGTCTCTTACTCTGTGACTCCATTTACAGACAAAACAGGCCATTAAAGGGATAGATCCGTTTTTTGCACCTGCACAGAAGGCGCTTTTCCACTACATACACCACCTCGGCACGGCACGGCTCAACTGTACACGGTTTGGTTGGTTTTCCATTACAATATAGTACCTCCTCAACATGGACGGTGTCATCACAGCACGGCTGCATGAAACTGCTGTGCCTTTGTTTTATACGCGACACACAAACTTGTGACTTGTAAAACAGTTATTTATGATGTACTGAATCAGTTAGTTAAAAACAATTTGTTCAGTACTTCCTGCATGACCGGAGCACAGACTCCGACTCGCAGTCGCTGAACCGAAATACAGCGGCAGGGTTGGTTATGGCACTTGCAATCGCAGTACGGTTGCTTAATACACCCGACTCTCCCTAAATTATGAGATTTTAGACATTTCCTTGCTAAATGTCGGAGATTAACACACATTTTCAGGACTGTTTAGTCTTTTTAACTGATCTACAGTTAGGCATTGTTCACTTTGATTCTTGCTCATGCCTCTTTCTGTGACGGCACTCTGACAGCAGTTTGATGACGTCACGCATAGTATCGATGACGTCACGCACAGTATCGATGACGTCACGCACAGTATAGACTCCGCTTGCTTGGAACCTCATCAGAGCAGGTACCAAAAAAGTACCAGGTACTATCGCTTAATGGAAAAGCAAAATAACTGTGCCGTGCCAAGGTGAGTTAAGTCGCACGAGTGGAAAAGCACCATAAGAGTGTCCCTGCATGGAGAACCAGCCTGAGACACTGGCTCTCACTGAAAACACGGCTCCTAGCAGAAACACAAATTTCAACCCCTTAACCGAAGGCTCACGTAATAAAATCAACAGCTTTATCTTACCGTTTATCCTACAAGTTTGTAGACCAATCATTCTCAGCGCCAAAGAAAATCTGCCATTTTTACATCATCGTACACAGGAGTTGCCTACTGCCTCATCAATAACTTCAAATTGGTTATTTTATGATTTTGGTTCGATGTTTTTTGTTAACAATTACCAAAGTAACACAAACATTAAAGTTAAAAACACGAATTTTCTCAGTGGGTGGGAGTGAATGGTTTACAAACTTCAAAAAAAGGTTTCCAATTCGAAAGAAAAGTCTTTATACTGTAGAGACAAACTAGGAAACACATTGTCATAGACCTAAGCGGACATTGATTTTATTATGTATTGGGTTTTATTTTGTTAAGTGGTTAAAATCTCTTTTTCCGTGTGTCTGCTGGCACTCCTCTGTGCCATTGTCAGTGCCGTCAGTACTTACGACCATGCTTCAAAAAAACTAAACTTAACCTAAAACTCAGGTTGTGTTGAAAAGTCTCAACTGTCCTTCCAAGATGTCTTGACCCTAAGAGGAGATGTCCACTCTGACCTCTGAAATACACGCACAGTGGTGCAACCACACTGCCCTCTCATTTTGTAAATCTCCTCTATATTACAGAAAAGGTCTCACTGATTCTTCATTTCAGTTCTTTGTAAACTTGAGTGGAAACATGCCCCTCATTTTAAAAGGACAAACACATTAATGCAACTGTTTGGCACTTTTATGCTCAATTGTGTAAAGTTCTTCCACACATGTCCATTGAACAGTTTTTTTAATGGTGCTCTTTCTGTCTGCAGTGCCCTTAAAGACAGCCGCTTCCCCCCTATGACAAGGGAAGAGCTGCCTCGCCTCTTCTGCTCAGTGTCTCTTCTCACCAACTTTGAAGACGTCGGTGATTACCTTGACTGGGAGGTTAGATGCACTCGTTACTAAAACATGCTCAATAGTCTTTTGCTGTAATAGTCTTTTATTTGTTATTCTTTATTTGGTGCCTTGCAGCTAAACTGACTCATCTATTTTCTAATTATAGAAAAATATATACATTTTCATCTTGGCAGGATTGCTTTAAAATGAGTAATTGCAAGTAGGTTTAGTGCACCAAAAGTCATTCAGCTGATTGGGTGCTACACTTATCTACTCTCTCTATTCTGTCGAATCTATCTATATCACCAAAGCTAATGGTGGAAATAAATTAAAAGTCTAACCGTGCTGAAACCCAGTGAAACATGAAATGACATGGATTGTGGTTGTATAATATAGCAGTCCCCATATTGCCTTAAAGAACCGAACATCTGTCCTCCCTCTATATTTTTGATTATGTTGTACTGGAGCGATTTATGTGGTTTAACCTATTCGTTCTTCTGGATTTGCATATTCTTTCTAGGTGGGTGTTCATGGTATTAGGATAGAGTTTTTCAATGAAAAAGGATCAAAGCGCACAGCCACTTACCTACCAGAGGTTGCGAAGGAGCAAGGTAAGATCTTTTTTGTATTCCTAAAAATCCAGATTCACCTTTTTATTTATTTTTTTTGTTAAAGAAGAAAGTGTATGTGTATTTAAGGGAATTTGGATTTTCAGAAATGTGTTAAACTGTTTTGTCAAGGTTGGGACCACATTCAAACCATAGATTCCTTACTACGAAAGGGAGGTTATAAAGCTCCCATCACAAATGACTTCAGGAAGACCATTAAGTTAACCAGGTAAGAGGTTTTGTTTTGTGGCGTACTGCTTCATATAAATCATAAATCCTTTTCTGGCTCCAGAGGTAGCTGCAGGAAATCTGATTCATTCAGTCAATAATAACGATTGTGAAAACCTAACTAATGTTACAAGGTACTTAACACTCACATCCAGCCTAAATCAAATATTTCAAGGCGTTTTGCCTTGTAAGGAAATGAAAGGAAGAAGCCAAACTGATCCCACTAAGATCAAGCACTAGGCATCAGTGGAGAGAAAGAAAAAAAGAAATCTGGCAGAATCAGAAGACTCAAAAATTGTGTTTTACGTAAGAATAGTAATGTAATAACCAGCCCCAACCATTCCATTCTTTGACACCCTTCCTTTGGGGTACCAGAGTAATATGGTACGGTACTGTCAGTCAGCTGATTGGATGATAGGAAACCACTCCCTTGTGTAAATATCCCATGGAGGTCGAGGCAAACACCCGCAGTCTATTCTCATACAAAGCGTGATATCTTATTGAGACAAACGAGCAGAAAAACTGAGCTTTTGTGTCATGTTAAGTGTCGTTGTGTGTTTCGATGTCGCACCACATTTAACGATGAAACCAAAAAGGTAAAACAAAGGGAATAAAACCTGCTTCTATTCTCTCTCGCACAGTGATGACTGAATTATTTCTCACTGTAAATATTTTTTGTCATTATTTCAATATCTGTATTTGTGTTGGATAAAAGACAATTAAAAGGATGGCACAGAAACATTCAAACACACCAGAAATGCACACAAAAAACAAACCAAAAAAAGCCCAGTAAAAACAGGCACATCTTGAATGGGTACTGTACTAGTAACAGTTGATTAGAGCTAAAACAATTAATTAATCGATTATTAATCTATCACTTGACAACCATTTTGATAAGCGATTCATCGATTTGAAGCTTTTTTTCATGATTGAAACAAGATTTCCGATTGTTTAAGCTTCTTTAATGTGAGTATTTTCCTAATTTCTTTGCTATGGATAACAAAGAAATCATTAAAAGTTAATCATTTTGGTTTGTGGACAAAACAAGACATTTGAGAACATCTTCATATCCGGGTTTGACAAACATCGCTAAATATTTTTATCCTTATTGTGGTAAGGAAATACAAACATCTCTGTTTTGTCTGCGGCAATTTAGATTTTCTATTTGCATGTCAGTGAAGTCCTTGTTTTAAAGAGGAAAAGCAGTATTTAATTAATATTTGTTGTGCAAGAGACTAATTGTATTCATTGTTAAGTGATCAATCACAGTACTTGAAGCTTTGTGTCCTTGGTTTGGTTGAAACTTTTTTCCGCCCATCACATCTTTTCTCTTTCCCAGGTACCGTAGCGAGAAGATGACTATGGGTTATGCAGAGTACATCGCCCACCGTCAGCACCATCACTACCAGAACGGCATCGGGCACCCTCTACCACCCTACAACCATTATTCCTGACAGCGAGCCGCATGACCAATCATTGGACCTCTCCGCGGACCTTTTCCCAGGAGAGCCCGCCCCCTCCTGGTCTAGCTATTTCTACTACTGTACCATTTTATGATGATAGTTTCCGTTGCCATGCTGGCTGTCTCCCAGACGTTGACATGGCAACGGGTGGCAACGAAGCATCATTTGATTACGGCAAGAAATCCACACATTTCTTTTTCGTTGCCTGTGGTTATGTTTTTGCAGCATACTTACAAGTCTATCTATAATCACCCCTCCCTTTATTTCTATTTTTGACAATTAACAAATGATAGATTTTATTCAGTAAACCTAATCAGGTGTTTGATTCTGTGGATGGAAGCAAATCTCTTAGATTAGTATTACACTTTTATTCTTTAGGCTTTGCTTCAGTTTTACTAAGAAATTCTTTCTTTTCTTTTAGTTTTTGCCTCTTAATTTATATTAATCACCGGACATGTTTGCCATGTAGCAAAGCAACTGCAGTTCTTGAAGGCTTTGCCATCTCTCTTCTTGATTCCTCTCAAAAAACAAAAAACAAAAAAAGATTGACTTGTTGAGGTTGTTTGAGTCTTGTAAACTCTTGTAGTGTTGTAGTTGGGACTATTTATTGGGGTCTGTATACTCCAAAGCATGGATGGTAGGATCGCGTTTATTGTTTGAGAAGTGTGTATGTCCGTGTGTGGATACGGACTTCGATCTGCCACAAGATAAAAATCAGTGGAACGAGATAGAAATTGGATTTTACATTAAAAAAAAAGAAAAAAAAGACTCTCTCCCCTGAGTAATTGTAGTGTTTTGTGGTGGAACCTTTAATCTTTGAACCATGTTTGATAGAGCTGACAACCATGTTCCCTTTTTTGTCGAGTGAAAGTACGTGGGGAGGAAGCCATTTTGTCTGAGGATAATCATGTTCATAAATTGGGAAATTTGGCTACAAGTGGGTCTGCTTTCCCTGCGGTAGAGCTACCAGGCATGAAAGTAGGTACGTGATTGATGCTTTTGTTACTTAGTCTGTTGGTGTCTGGGTTTAATGGCAGGGAGTCACTCAACAGGGACATGCTATAACTACTTAAAGCCATATTCTCTCTTTTATTCGACACTATCGGAGGAGTTGTTTGGCTTGAAGTCTATTGTATTCAGTGCCACTTAAAGCGCTAATGCTAGTCTTGTGGGTGAGTGCGGACGTACACCAACCAGCCTCAGACGCGGCTGCGTCACTGAGCCCTCGCCTCAGCAGCGGTTTCAGTCATTTGTTCGGAAAAGTCCATGTACTAATAGTCTGTGTTTTCGCGTCGTGGAAATCATTGTCTTGCCTTTTCAGATTGTAGCTAACCATTTACTCGTTACTCGTCCATGAAGTATGCTCTATTTAAGATTAGTTATTTTCAATGAAGATAAGCAACTTAACGCACAAAGGAAGTGAGCTAATTAACATGTGTGTGGCATTTAGAAGTGCATGTCATTGTGTAGTTTGCGATGTGACGCAGCGGG
This sequence comes from Solea senegalensis, assembly GCF_019176455.1. NCBI lineage: Eukaryota > Metazoa > Chordata > Actinopteri > Pleuronectiformes > Soleidae > Solea > Solea senegalensis. The sequence goes on from NC_058033.1 coordinate 14,698,502, forward strand.
TCGTTTATTTTAGTCGTTGAAACCGGTCTCCTCTGCTACTCTGGCGTTTACTGAGGTCCGTTGATCTGTGAGCGTGTGCGTGTCCACGACACGGGAAACATTTGTGATTAGTGCTTTTGTTTTGTCAGCTGTTTGGCACCAGGTTTGAGCAAACACAGTTAATTTAGTTAGTGCAGATTCTAAAAGCCAGGGCTCTGTGTGTGTACAACCTAAGAAGCCATTTTCTCATTCAAATAGTACTTGTGATTTAGCGTACACGCGCATACACACACTTGGCTGGTTTGTACTTACTGTCCAGAATGTTTTAAGATCGTCGAGGGTTGTTCATGTTTAGTTTTGCTAGCTGGAATTTTTGAGAGGTTATCGCTACTTGACCAACATCTTTCTTTTATAACAGCCTTTACTAACTGGCAGGTTATTTTTTTTTTTTTTCCTTTTATGCAAAACGTCAAGGGCTTTTGGCACTCCATCCACAGTAACCCGAAATGACCCAGATTTCAGTTGTGTTGCCTTAAATTAATGATTTAATAAATTATGGACCAGTACATGATGATGCTCTGAGTGTTCCTCTGGCCCATGGTTTGCTCTTCCGTCAACTCCACCTTCAGACGGTGGCGTGTGAACCCCTCTGCAGCCTCCTGTTCACTCACGTCTCGCCCAGTTACTGGCCCTTTATTTCACTTTTAAGTATCCCACAAGGACACTGTGGTGTTACAACACTACATGTTTAAACCATGGCAAAGACAGTTTCACGCCTTTTTAGACAAACGAGAAGCTTGCCCGACGACACATGACACAAACACTACGCTTCACGGGAGAACAGTCAGTCAGTCATTCATTTCCTGGTCCACTTAATACAGCACAACCTGAATTTTCCTGCTGCAAAACCAAATTGACCATGCTGTTTTACATATGTCTTTGTATACACATGCAATCTATTCTGTTGCATGTATGTCTGAGTATGAGACCTATGGTTTTATCCATGATATGCTTGATCTATGGCTTAGACACTCTTATTTACCATTAAGAAATTTAAAAGACAAATATGGTGCTATCGGACCTCATATTGGGGTGGTCACAGCTCGTGACTGGTCATGCGGACTCATTAATCATATCATACTTAAAAGATGCAGCGTGTAAGATTTTCTCTTGGGTATATTGCTGTGAAAAGGGTCATGGCGGTCACCGATACAAACAGTAGCCTCAAAAATCCATTCAAGTGCATTCATGACATCCTGTGAAGGTGGGTTTGCTGTCGGACCTGGTTTTTACCCACCCTGCGTGATTCTGTCTCATGTGGACTTGGGGTTTAGTTTAGGTCTAAACGTACCCGTAAACATAAGTGTGTTCGGAATGTGTTTTCAGAGCATGTGTGAATGGACACGTGAAAGACCGCCCCTTCACCAAATGGCTTCTAACTCCATTTTCACAATGAATCATGAATCTTCCACCCCCACACTATTAACACTCATTTACAAACGATTTTTCTAATAGTTAAAGTGTTTCATGTTGCAGCAGTGTGAGTAGGCCATTAACCTTTTTGTTTTTTGTTATCAAGCTTTCTATTTTTGTTAAGCCTGTTAAATGTGAAAAAGGGTTTCCTTACTCCATATAACAAACATTTCCTGACATTTAATGGTCCAAACTACACCAGAAATCCGTTATCCTAAAAGTTATTGTTAGTTGCAGCCCTAAATCGAATTACTACTTGCGCTGCTGTAACATGAAATAAGATTAACCCATTAGAAAGAAAAGAAAATCAATGTGAAGCCACTGAGAAGTGTCAAAATCCAGTGATACTGCAGCAGGTCAAAGGACTTCGTCCACTTAGAAGGTGGTTTCTAATGTGTGTTAAAAGCAAGTTTGCATTCACACATGCTGGATAATGTGGGGGATGTCACATTTTCCCAAACCACCTCCAAATGTGGTTTCCGCGATCTGATCTGAAGAGACATTCAGAACACATTTGAGTACGTTCAATCGTGTACTTGGCTCTGTCCGCCTGTGATCAGAATACACAAGGAGGAGGGTGTTATTCCCGGGTCCGATCATGGTCTTGAACATTTACGAGCGCAAAATCGTAGCAGCAACACATCAAGAGGCTACAGAATGTACTGCTAATGGTCGTTGTGACGGTTCATCTTCGGTATATCGAGAGAAAATCCTACATGTTTTTCTATCCTCGATATATGCAGATCTGTTCAACAGGTGTTTTGTTTTTTTTTCCTACCAGTGCAAGTCAACACCCCTGCAGGTTTGAAAGGACAAGAAGTCACATGTTTACCTCCCACACCTCCCCCCCGTTTACCCCCCCCACACTGTGGCCCAACCTCATGGCCTAGTTTGTCAAGGTGTGACGCGTCGTCGTTCTGTAGATGGCGGCGGTAGTCGCGGTCGTTGCCTCTCCTGGAAGATCAGATGCTGCTCTTTGCCCCTGAGCTCATCTTTACGATCTTCCTACCAGCTGCTGAATCATCATTTGAAAGGTTTGGGGGTCGTTGAGGCATTCACAACCTCTCGTAGACCTTTGTTGAAGGTGAAGCATCTCCTGCAGTAGGACGCAGAGTTAATGTTTTACGTAGAACACGCAGAATATAGTCCTGGTTCTGTACTGATTAACTGTTAAAAGCATTGATACCTCATGGGATTGTATGGAACGAAGTTTCGTAGTTTGTTGTAGCAGATAGTGTTTTGGTTCCATACCGGGGTTTAGAGTTCAGCCTCAGCATTCCTTGTGTGGTCATTGTCGTGTTTCGTGGAATGCTCAAGCTCATGTTACCTTCGTATGTTGGACTGAACCAAAGATGCCAGCGGCCATGCCCAAATGCTGCTCTTCAGGCCTGGCTTCCTGTCCTTCCAAATAACACCCCTGCATTTGACAAAAATGTTTTGTCTCGTTATATTTTTATCGTTTTTTTTTTTCTGCGATTTCTCGACTGTCTTGACTTTTTTTTTTTAGCAACTCAATTTTTCAATGAATTTTCATTGTCAATCTCTGAAACCGCATGTGGTGTCAAAGATGATTTGAAATTGGTTGCAAGTTGTTACGTATTATGTTTGTTATTATTTTATCATTATTATTATTATTATTGCTCTGATTTACACAAATGAAAATCCCATGGTGTGCCTCCTAGCTTTATGGGTTTATAAATGTTTTTTTTTCCCTAAAGACCAGCAGTTATACTTTGTATAAAAGATGGATTTTTCCTTATTTTTTATGCCATTAAAGATGAAAAAGCCTGTTTTCTTTACTCTGGACCCAGTAGCTGCACTGGTATACAATCGCACTGATAGATGAATTTAAATAAATAAAAGAAGACTAAATGAATCAATAATAATAATAATGACAGAAGAAATAAGAACTACAATAAACTTGTGTTTGAAACTTTTATTAAAAAAAACTTTTAAAAAAAGCACATAAAAAAGAAAACGACTGTTTTTGTACATCAAATTAATTCTTTTCAAAAGAATATTTTGGATCTAGTTTCAAAATTATTTTAGTGGTTTTCTATGTTCTGAATTTTTGAGACACTGACTTCTATGACGTGTCACTGTACAAAATGACTTTCTTCTGTTGCAGTGGCCTGATGGGCTGGGAGGGTTACCTGGTGTAACTCCTCGTACCAACTTTTATTTCCGTTCAATTTTTGGATCTCTTCTTTTTTTTTTTCCTCTGCTTTAGTAACTTGAAAAAATGTTGATGGAATAATATGAACTGGGAATCTTCAAATCCATCCCCTGTAGAGCTTAGACCCTTCCTCTCTTCCTATTGAATTGCTGTTAGTGTGACAAGACTTGAAACGGGCATTTATCAAGATAGTATGAATCCAAAAAAATTTAAAAAAAAAAAAATTGCCCCACACATACAAACAAAAAGAAAACAAATAACCAAAAAAAAAAAAAAATTGCAAAAGAAAAGTGGGGAGGCTTGAAAGAATATATATAGATGGGCTATCTGAGTATGTAAGCAATGGATGTGAAGATAGTAGTTTTAAACATTGTTATTACCTTTTAAATCATTTATTCAATAAAAAATACAAAATCAACTGAAAAGAGAACATGTGTCGTTCCGTTTTTCTTTCAGCACGCACACACATCCTTTTATGAAGTAAAAAAGCTATGGAAGCATGTTCATTTTTCTTTCAGTTTTTTTTTGTCTGTTCCTGAATGATCAATTTTATTATTATTTTAACGCTCTGAACACAGCATTTCGGCTGCTTTTTCACTACCATGTTAAAACCTACAGTATATACAGAGGCTTTAAGAGTGTTTGACATATCCTTTTTTCAGCACAACCTAGACTGATCTGTATAACACACCTGAGCAAAAAGTACTTTGTAGAATGTTTACAATCAGAATACATTTGTGATATTTTGAAAAAGAAAAAAAGGCACAGTTCAAAGTCTATTTTGTGACTTCTGCACAATTATTGCTACTTTATATCACTACTAAAAATGCGATATAGAATGAATCATGACTGAGAAAACAAAAACACCCACATTTTTTAAAGCCTGAATATGTGACATAGAAAAACACACCCCCAGGATGTCCATATAAGGAGTTGTGTATTAGTCCCGCAGCAATTTACTATGGGTGAGCACTAAGGGTTATCATTAGCTTTGTTTCTCTGAATTACTCTACATTTCTGCTTTGGTGTTCAGAGTTAATGAATTTCAAAACAAAACAGTTTAATGGTTAACACATCCCACTTGTTAAGTGAATCCACTTTTACACTGTGTCAGGTGGCATTTCCTCACTTAGGTATAACGCCACAAAGAGATTAATATGCTTGAACCCCTGTGAACAAATAACTTGTGAGTGTACAGAAGTCAAAACACAAACTTGTTCTGTACAAAGTCATTTTACCGTAATCTTTTTTTGTCAAATCAGTATAGAAATCCAGCTATTGTCAGTCATGCAGTGTGTTACTTGCAAGTTTGTTTCCTATGGGTGCCCTTCCAATCAAAAAAGGATGCTGTTATGAAGTTCCCTACTGCCCCGACATGACAGTGTCCCAAAGGGTGTCCTTAGAGGAAATGATATTCAGCGCTGTATAGAAAATGTCCATCTCGGTGATAGAAAGTGATGCCGTGCTGTAAAAGATGTCCCTGTAGACCTGTGTGAGAATGTGTGAAATGACAGGATATACTCGCGACAGTATATACCAGTGTGCAGTAGGTGCTATTTTAATTTCCGACCCTGCCCTTCCATAATGTCTGTGCATGCCACTGACGGTATGCGTATACAGTGCAAACGTCTTTACCCAAATCAGAAGGTCGGTACACTCTCTCACATTAGGGAAATGTGAGTTGCTAATAAAAAGTCAGCAGGTTAAAAGGCCTTTTTTTTCTTTCCTGTAGAATAACCTCCCAGATGACAACAGATGATGTGATTCTTTAGAGGTTTTTAAATCGAAACTTAAACCCCCCTTTTTTTTAACCTCAGAATTGAATGAATGGCACGTTTGCCGAGTCACTTGACCCCTGCTGTCTGTGCTTTGTTTCCAAGCTCTATATTAGGGCTCTCTGTCTCTCTGTCTTGTCATCAAGCGGAAAGGAGGTAAAAGAAGAAGCCCCTCCCTTCTTTGATCAACAAATCGATTACATTACATGATTACTTAATATACTTCAGGCTGGACCTGCATCTGAGAATCTGATATCCTCATTATTACTAATATTAATATTATTACCAGTTGCGGTTACATTATTGTAACTGTCTGTCTCTGTCTTGGCTTCTCATTCTGTGTTTTCAGTTTCCATTCTTTGTAAAGTTGCTGTTTTATTTGTAATCTGCTGAACTTTATTCTGTTTATGTGAAACCTGCTGCACGTCTTTGCGTCCTGCGAGAGGGATCTCTCTTCTGTGGCTCTTCCTGAGGTTTCTCCCATTTTTTGTTGTTGTTTTCCCTCACTCAATATGAGGGTGTCACTTCCTGTAAAGCCTAATTAACAAAATGACCATTGCGTTTTTATATTGCTTCCCTTTCATCCCCCTTGTGAGCTGGTCGTAACAGACATGCTTGAGCATCACATACACAGGCTGTGTGAGTTCAACTCAGTGACAGTTAGACCAACTTTCAGCCCCATCATTTCAATCTAAGTTCCCATGATCACAGAAATAAAGGTGCTGGTACCCTTAGACCTTGACGCCAGTACATAAAACCTTCACAGGTGCTGGATTAGAAGCTCAAAGAAACCAATTTGGGATAAATTACCACAGCCATGTTGCATTATTTTAGGTCACCATCATAAAAGCAAGACAAACACAGTAATCATGGCTCGGATCAGCTCATTTGACCCAGCCTGCACCCTGGAACTAAACTCATTTTGATTATTTACACCTGTGTTATTTCTTCCTGTGACCTGTCACACAGATGATTGTGATCAGCGTGATTGAGTGTCAAGCTGCTGGAAGACTGCACCAATCGGGAGCCGAGCTGGAAAAACCGCCTGACACGAAACCCATATTTCAGAGCGCAGATGTAGCATCGGCGCTAGATTACATTCTGAGTATTGATCTGCTACACCAGAGAAATTCAGCAAAGGGTCAGGGGGGAGTGACTACTACAATCTAGTAAGCTCAATGTATAAAATATAAACATACAAGGGTACAAAAACAAGAAAAACAATACTATAGAAAGCAAATGTGACAAAGTGCAGTGACATATTATAAGTGCACTGGATGGACGGAACAATGCAGGTGAATTCATCCTACACTGCAGTGTAATGACATTTTAACCCTTAGAACACAGAGCATTTGGGGTGCTTTTTCCCATTACTATATTAAAACATACCTTATATCCAGAGGCTATGACAATGTGCAATATAGAGTGTCTTATATCCTTTTTTTCAGCATTTTGATGAACCATATTTATTAAGTTTTTAAAAATTATTATTTTTTCTATGAAAAAAAAACACATTTTATTTGAATGGCTTTTGTTTTGAAAGCTTGAACAGAACGGATGCTCAAACTACAAAATAAAACCAATTAACTGAAGATATATCTAAAGATATATATATTTCTTTAATATGCTAAACTAGCCATACCTACTTATACTTAGATACTACATGCATACGTTTCGACAGTCAGTGCCTCATCACCTCAATGCTGGCTCCCCTTCACTGTTGAAATGTTGGCCCCATATGAGCCATGCTGCAGCTTTACATCCTTGGGCAGGGCCCTCCGCACTGTTCCAGATTTGAGGCTCAAATCTAGGGGAGACTGTGCCTTTGCCATCAGGGCCCTTTAGAATGACCTGCCTGAGCTGGCTGAATCCATGACTTATTTTATAGCAGGACCTGTTTTTAGTTATTTTAAAAATATCTCATGGTGTATTGTCAAAACCTTCATTTAATTTCGGTGATAGAGAGTATAGCGGGTACATATATGAAAGGATGTTGTTGCACCCATGCTAAATTGCCGTGGGAATAATACACAACTCCTTATATGCACATCCTGGGGGTGTGTTTTCATATGTCACATGTTTTTTTTGTCTTCTTATGTGTTGTTGAGTCAAAGTTATGATTCATTTTATATCGTATTTTTAGTAATGATATAAAGTAGCAATAATAGTGCAGCTGAAGTCACAATTTTTCTTTTCTTTTGTTCATAAAAACGAGCCAAGTGAACTTGAACTGTGACGTTTTTCCAAATTTCACAAATTCAATAGGATTTTAAACATTTTGAGTACTTTTTGCTCTGGTGTGTATATATAGTAGGTGAAAATGAAAAAAAAAAACTTCACTCAGATTGCTTAGGTTGTGTATTTTAACATAGTAATGGAAAAAAGCTGTTCTAAGGGTTAAGATAAAAAGCAGTTACATTGGTTCGGAGTAAACAACACAACTATAATTGATGCAATTTATAGTGTTACATTACTTCTTTAAAATAGTTTATTTATTACATTCTATGTTTGTAATAGTCAAGCACAGGCTACACCGAGGTGGTTGGAGTGGGGCCCCTAAATCAAATTCTGCTGAGAGCCCCATAGGAAAAGCACACGTGTTACTGGTCACAATGTTTCATACACTTGCACAAACATATTTAGTAGTTTTATACTGTGCCAAAGAAATCCCTCTGAAATGGTGGACATTTATTTGAAAAAAGAACAAAATACTGAACTCTGCAGCAGTTTCTTTCATTAAATGTTTTGTTCTTTGAGTACACTTTACATATCCAGTGCTTTCTGGGTTATAGGGTTAGTGTGTGTTTGTCCATTTGCATGTATGACGTTGCTGTGAACTGACACCGTCCAAGCTCGGAACTCACTGGGAAGAGAGTAAAATTTGATCCCCAATGTGACGTCCTGGTGAAATAAAGGTTAACGCACGGAGCTGTGACTATTAATAAGGAGAAGGATCCCGACACGCTTCGTGAGCCAGTTTCCTCACCAAAAGTTGCTGTGCACCGAGTCAGGAGAAGTCTGGACAGGTGTTGCATGTTAAAATAATTCCCTCGCTCGTTACCTGATATTCAATGCAACCACACACTGGTGCAGTGCTGGACTGGGATCACGTTCACCCAGCACTTGATTTCCTCTGCTCAGTCAGCCTGCCTCTGGGCTGCTCCATCTGTCTGAATCAATGTTCCTGGCGACGGGTGAATTAAATGGAGGGAAATGGCAGTGGTGTCATAAAAAAAAATCTCAGTTCACTTTATTTCACCGGGGATTTATAATGGGATTGTGTGATTCTGTGCTGACCAACGTGGCGGCTATAAGAGCCGAATAAACATCGGCGTTTAACAAGCGGAACCTGTTTTAATACACGCAGAAAATGAAATGCGAAAACATTGAGCCTCATGAAAAGTTATTTTGAAAGCAATTTTCTGAGCACACACAATGCTTTCCAAGGTTAAAATAAACCGTCAGCATCAAAAGGTCAAACACATCAGTGCTAAAGCAGATTCAATTCACCAATATGCCTTCTCCTGAATTAATGAGATTTTTTTTACTAAAAATACATGTTTTATCGTTTTTCTTTTCTTTTCGTTAATAAAAACGAGCCAAGTGAACTTTGAACGGTGACGTATTTCACAAATTCAATCCGATTTTAAACATTTTGAGTACTTTTTGCTCAGGTGTGTTTATATAGTTGGTGAAAATGAAAACAATGTTTCATCAGATTGCTGAAAGAAAGGATATAAGACTCTGTAGATTGCACATAGTTATAGCCTCTGTATATACTGTACGTTTTAACATAGTAATAGAGAAAAACAGCCGAAATGCACTGTGTTCGAAGAATTAACAGATAAAATGAACAATGCATTTACTTTGTTTGGGGTTTAAGACACTCCACTTGTATATCTTTCCATCCAAGCTGGTGTTGGGGATCAACAATAGTGGCAATAATTTGAGTGATAAAAATAATTTGAAAATATTTCTGTGACCTTGTGATGCACTGAGACCTGCAGTCAATTTTCACATGAACACGTGAATTAGATTTGAAGATAAACGTGTTGAGTGAAAGAATGTGGAGTTATAAAACTACTTTTAACACATTGTTATTGTTCCTAATAATATGCTCATGTTAGAGTCTGCAGGTTTTCTGGCCTGACTTTATTTCAATATTTTATGATTATTATATTAACAATAAATTGTAATTATAACGATAAGTTAGCTTTATTTGTAAACCACCTATCCTTACAAATTTGAAACGTGAAATTTAAACCAAAACACAAATCATAGCAATGAGACCAAAATGTTTTTTTTAAATCATCTTAAATGATGTTGACATTATTTTTTTGGAAAATAATATATAAAATGTGACAGCAAAACAGTTTTGATTATTAGCATACAGTTTATCAGTGAATGGAAAATCAAGTATAAAGCGTCCAAGAAAACAACATGATTCCTGTAACAACACATATAAGCTTTCTTAAATACTTCATCAGTGTGACGTTTTTTGGTGTTTTTGGGTCCTCTGTTATTGAAAGAAATTCTTCAAGAGGATAATAGCTCACATGGTTTAGTCAAAGACTGGAGTTCCTGAGGTCAGGGATTTCAATCTTGGATGAAGCAACGTTTTAAGCACAATATTCAACACAGAGAGTGAATTGGTCTGAGAAAACCTGAGGAAGAGCGAGGACATTTAGCTCAGCTGCCTTCCAGTCCTGATGTTGACGGTCCAATTCCTTTATACTTGAAGGTTTAAGGTTCCACAGCCACAGTGAGGACTGAAAACCACCAAGAGCTTCTTCCAGCTATCAAAAGGGTTTGTGGCATGGTGGATTTGTTGGCAACTGCGCAGTTGTGCCAGACAGGCCGTGGCTGGGTCAAATCCACCAAGCAAAGAAAGCAGAAAATGTTGACATTTAAGAAGCTGTAGAATCAGAAACCTTGATCTCATTCTTTCCAAAAACAATAGTTTGTTGTTAGTTTACACCTGACATGGAAATGTGTCAGGATGCATGATAGTATCATTATGGGCAGATATTGGCTTTGAAAAGTTTTATGGGATATGTGCGAGGTCTGCCGATATAACTAATAACTGCACTCTGATATATGGGTTTATTATTATTATAACAAAGAAATAATTCAAACTGGTCCAGGTTTGATGAACACTGATCAACATTTTTCAAACATTTTCTGGCCCCAACAAATATTCGATCAATGGAGAAAATAATAACATTAACATTTCCTGGATTCTTTGTCTTTCTGTAACAATCAGAAAACAACATCATTCATATGTGAAGAGAAATTAAATGAAAGGTGTGTGTGTTTACATGTGGAGCAGTGACGTCACATTAGCATTAGTAGGTGTAATCTGAACACCTGTGATCGGATCCCTCAGGTCGGAAATGTGTGGATCATTTAGGCAGCGGTGACCACGGGTTTGTCTCCGCTGTCCTCGTCCTGCTTCTGTCTCCGTGTGGAAGAAGAAGCTCCGGCTGATAAACACAAAGTGGAACATTCCTAATATATCGACACAGAGGGGAACAGTGGAATGTACCAAGTCACGGAAAGTATACCATGGCCTTCACATCAGTGTCGCTTTGTGCAGGAGCAGCTCCACCTGAAATGAATCAATGTTCATGTTCTCATTGAAATGCTGCCACCTGCTGGACGAACGTTTCCCATTCATCAAGCTGCTGAAAGGATCCACTGAGATGACTCATTTGAAAAGTTGAGTGTAAAATGTCACAGTTGTTTACTGCATTTCACAGTTGGACATAAAAGCGATTTGGTTGAACACAACTTTTTTCTCAATATTATTTCACTCGCACACCTTAGCGTCACCAAAGATGGACAATCACAGTAAAAGCACTTTGTGAGTTGAGTTGAATTTGTTGAAAATAGATATACAATTTGGAGAATTCTTAACATGTAGCAGCACAGGATTATGTTTGTGTCAAAAATGTCCAAATATAAACTGTCAAACAAAGTCATACTATAGTTTGTTATCCAAAATCTCCTAAAAAAAAGTATAGTATGTCGTCCAGAATCAGTCCAAAAAGTCATAGTATAGTATGTCACCTCATCATGTGTCTGAGACAGAGACAGAGGCAGAGATGAACCTCTGAAAAAAAAAACCCTGAATAATTAATGTTCAGAGCAGTCCTGTGGTTGTGGACCAGAACCTGTCGACTGCTGGACTGGGACAACCTTGCCATCTTGCAGGTTCTAACAATGCCAAATTTAAACTAATAATGGATGAGAAACTTAAGAAACACCAAGAAATTCACTTTAAGTTCATCAGCACAAATAGCTCAGTCCATCAGAAGATGGCTTGTGTCTCTGAGGTTGTGAGTTCAACTCTTACTGTCAACTGAACTTCTGCACTACTTTCAAACATCAGACCAAAATAAGAAATTAAAAATACCAGCAACGTATTGTTCTGCATCTCAGTAAGAATATATTCTCCTGGGAGAACAGGACTTGTATGTCTGAGGTTGTTGGTTCAAATCTTATGATCAACTCAAGTGCTTGAGTTCAGTGTTCAAAGTAAACAGTCAAAAGCTCTAAGAGAACCTGAAGAACTGTGAACAGCAGGTAGCTCAGTGGGCAAGAACGCTGCTGTGAAATCCTGAAGTCGTAGGTTCAGTTCTTGTGAGGAGCAGGTGCTTTTAAAGCTCCACATCCAAACTCAAGATTATAAGCAGACAGCAATCCTAGACGAAGGCGGCCTTTGTGGCGTGGTGGCTTTGTTCCACACCATAAGGTTGTGTCTCAACAGGTGAGGTGGCAGGTTCAGTTCCCAACCCTGCAGTTGTTCACTGGAACAGAACCAAACCTAACCTCTTGCTGACTGACACAACCACACAGCACACCAGGTGACCAACCCCGAGTGCGTCGTACCACCCAGTGGTCAAGTGAGTTGTACCACCCAGTGGTCAGCATGTGTCACCTTGCATCAGGTTGAGCTGCACAGGGTGTGAGAGTGTCAAGCTCCCTGTAGAGTACAGCAAGCAAAACAGTTGGAATGGTGGTGGGGCCCTCGCCCCCACCCCAGGCCAATAGTCAATATTAAGGTTGGGTGGTGGTAAGGCCACCACCACCCAAGTGTCTTAATGTGGTTACCTTTTGCTGCACAGCGTAATATAAAGTATTTGACCTTTGACCCCTTCCTACCCCTCCTCACCTCTCACTCCCTTCCCTACCCCTCCTCACCTCTCACTCCCTTCCCTGCCCCTCCTCACCTCACCTCACCTCTCACTACCTGCTCTGCCCCTCCTTTCCTCACTTCACCTCTCACTCCCTGCCATGCCATGCCCCTCCTCTCCTCTCTCTACCTGCCCCTGCTCCAACCTCAGCTCTTGCAACCTGCCCTGCCCCACCCCTGCAAGGCTGCGGAATGGAACCTGCAAGGCTGTGGTATCGAACCGGTCACCTTGTAACTCACGCATTCCCATGGTTGTGAATAAAACCACTGCACCACCAAATCCTACTGCTACCAGGACTTTCGGTCTCATTTCAATCTTCACTTTGGATGTTGACCTTTAAAATATACTGGTCCTCACAAGAACTGAACCTATGGCCTACAGACTTCAAAGCAGCATTCTTGTCCACTGAGCTACCTGCAACTTCTCTTCTTCAGGTTCTCTTAGAGCTTTTGACTGTTTACTTTGAACATCGCCCTAAAATAGTTCACCGTAAGACTTGAACTCCTAACCTTTGACATACAAGTCTTATTGTTCCAGCACAAGCTATTCTTACTGAGCTGCAGAACAACACATTGCTGGTATTTTTAAATTCTTATGTTGGTCTGAAGTTCTAAAGTTGGATAAAGTTCCGTTGATTGTAAGAGTTGAACTCACAACCTCAGAGATCCAAGACTCATTCTGATAGTGTGAGCCATTTACACTGATGATGATTCCCTAACTTACTTGGTCTACTTAACTTTCTCGTCCAGTTCATAATTTTGAGAATTCTGAACTGGAATTTTGAGAACAGTCACTTGGGGGTTATCATAAGACTTGAACTGACAACCTCAGACATTCTCTCAGACAACTCAGTCTTGTTGTTGCAGCAGAAGCTATTCTTCCTGAGATGCAGAACAATACACTGCTGATATTTTTAACAACATTTAACATTCTCAGAGTCTTTCAAACATTAGAATCACTTTAATCAGGTGATCTACTTCATCAGACCATGAAGTTGTGTTGTTCGAGTCCTCAAGGTGTCAGACTCACTTGCTCATGGTTCTTCAAGTCAGTAAGGTTGAGGATCTTGTCTTTTTTTATTTTGGCCACCAGTGTGAAGCTCAAACAGACAGACAAAAGCTCATAGTTTAGTATGTCATCCAAAATCACCTGAAAAAGTCACAGTATAGTATGTCGTCCAAAATCAGTCAAAAAAATCATAGTATAGTATGTCGTCCAAAATCAGTCAAAAAAGTCATAGTATAGTATGTTTTCCAAAATCAGTCAAAAAAGTCATAGTATAGTATGTCGTCCAAAATCAGTCAAAAAAGTCATAGCATAGTATGTCAAAATCAGACAAAAAAGTCATAGTATAGTATGTTGTCCAAAATCAGTCCAAAAAGTCATAGTATAATATGTCGTCCAAAATCACCTGAAAAAGTCATAGTATAATATGACGTCCAAAAACACCTGAAAAAGTCATAGTATAGTATGTCGTCCAAAATCACCTAATAAAAAGTCATAGTATAATATAGTCCAAAATCACCTGAAAAGTCATAGTATAATATGACGTCCAAAAACACCTGAAAAAGTCATAGTATAGTATGTTGTCCAAAATCACCTAATAAAAAGTCATAGTATAGTATGTCGTCCAAAATCACCTGAAAAAGTCATAGTATAGTATGTCGTCCAAAATCAGTCAAAAAGTCATAGTATAGTATGTCAGTCCAAAATCACCTGAAAAAGTCATAGTATAATATGTCGTCCAAAATCAGTCAAAAAAGTCATAGTATAGTATGTCGTCCAAAATCACTTAAAAAGTCATAGTATAGTACGTCGTCCAAAATCAGTCCAAAAGTAATTTATTTTATTTTATTTTTTGCTTTTGTGTTTGGTTCACAATCACCCAGGCTCCAATGAGCCAGTTCTCGTGTTGTTTTAATAAAGTTTTACAAAAAACAAACCCTGACGGCTATTCTCTTGCTTCAAACAGGAAGTGATTCACTTCATGCCAAGATGGACATACTAGTAAAGGGAGACGTCTGCAAACAGGTTGGAGTGTGACTGAACACACAAAGAAATGTCCAACAAAAAGTTGTCCAAGTGGCATGTTCTGTAAATAATGTTAATGATATCAGCAACAGAAACATCTGATTTAAACTGTATACAATTTAGAAAATATTACCTTGTTCATTTATTGAAGTTATGACGACCTGTTTGAATATTCTTTGTTATCTTTGCCTCAGATTAACCGGCCTAAACTGTCCAAATGAATAATTGGACGAGACCTGCCTATGGTGCTCATGTCCTCATCTCACCGACAAACCACTGAGCTGAAAAATAATCCTTAAAACCAGCTGAAGAAAGACCTTAATCCTTAAACCAATATTTTTTCAAAGAGAGCAGTGCATTTCAGCTACTTCTCTCCTTCATTTGCTGCTGCTGTGGGCATTTTAGTTTCAAAGACGTTCTCCTCAGGACACTGAAGTGAAAACGTTCCACCCCGTCTGGATCTGCTGAGAACAGAAATCTAATAGTCATTAGATTTCTTGCTTTTTGGACCTGCTCTAGCGAGGTTCCAAACCAGCTGAGCCGAGACTATGTGTGACGTCGACAGACTGCCGGCCACTGATTGGTCAGAGTGTCAGCACTGGCTTCAGTTACCAAACAGTCCAGCCAGCCAGGTAGGCTGGTTGGAAAGGGGTCAACAAGCGTGAGGGAAGTATTTGAGGTGGGCGATCAGTTCCAAACTGCAGTGAGGATAAGCGTCAATGGCAGCATGGACACGGGAGAGCACAGGAAAAGACAAAACAACGCGCTAACACTAGCGTAAACTATATCTTTCAGTAGCGCCTGTGGCGTTACCACAGCGTTGTCTGTAACGAGTGACTGCGGGAACAGGGAATATAAAAGCTGGGCTGATGAGTGAATTGGGAGCAGGTGTGCTCCCGCCGCAGGTGAGCTGATTGCATGCTGGAGGTAGAGGGCGGGGCATGACAGCGACGTGACAATCACACCGAACAATGCCAAACTGCAGATCAGTTAAAGAAGAACTTGCGTTAATCTCTAACATTTAGCAAGGAAAATGTCTAAAATTACAACATTTAACCGAGGAGTCTGGTGTATTTAGTGACAGCACTGCGGAAAGCGGCACTAGTCACTAGTTTGTGTGTTGCGTATAAAAACGACGTCACGGCAGTCTCGTACAGCCGTGCAGTGATGACTCCGCCCATGTTTTAGAGGTACTAGGAAGTAATGGAAAAGGTGGTCCTTGATTTAAGAGGTTAAGCTTAGCATACAGACCAGCACCTGGGTCTGGTCTAACTGGTAAAACACCACACCACACCACACACGGAACCACTTTGAGACACTCTCACTAAAGTCCATGTAACAAGTCAGCAACATTACACCAGAGCTTACGGGGGTTGTTGATCCACAGAAAGCTCATGTGTTATTTTGTGACTTTGTGCGTTTGAAATCCTTTGCTCAGATTAACTGGAGCAACACAAATCTTACCAAAAGAAACCTCTGTAACGTAAACCAGCAGTTCTGGTGTCACCATGAGCCATTCATCATTTTCTCTGTGGACTTTGGTGCAGCAGAGCGAGCAGGTTACAAACTGCTGTTTCCAGTTGAAAAAGGGCGTCTAATGGCAAGAATATGTTGCCACCTAATGTTAAATTCTTGTAGACTTAAGCAGGTGTACAATTTATTCTTGTTATTATTGTATATTAATGTTTTAGCTGCTTGTTCATCAGCTTCCATTTCCTTACAAGAGCTGTTTACTGTGGAAGTGGAAACAAAATAACATTGATATTTATATAGATATTTAAAACTGCAGTTTTTAATGTAAAAAAAAAATTCCAAAAAAATATGTCACATTTACATGAGAACTGGTTCACTTTAATTGTCAACACAGCACATACACATGAACTGATGAAAAATACAAAAGTATGTCTTATCCCTTCTTTACAGTGAAGTACAGAATATGCTACAGTTAAGACAAACACGTCCCTTATATATGAAATGCTACAACCATACTAACATTATTCCAATTACAGCATTATAGTTATTTCTTTTCATGGAGAGTCAACTGATGACTCAAAGTGACCTCATGCAGATCATCTGATGTATTTTTTTTTCTTCTTTTCTGAAACCGATGTGTGACTCATTGCAGATGCAGATTGCAGTGGTGGAGTGTATTCAGGATTCAGTGCAGGACCTCGACCGATAAATTGTCTTCAAGTGTCACGATAAGCGTTAACCCAGCACCGAAACACATCTCGCCATCATCTGCTCTATGTTGGCAGACACCACATTCATCCAAAATTGTCCAACATCACCATAAAATAACATTAAAACAAAAAGTACAACCTCCTTGGCAGAGGTCATCACAATGTCCCAGTGTAGACCCGTTAATTCCCTCATAATCCCAGAATGTAATAAATCCTGTGTCTCCTGGAATGATGGGGGAAAAAAAGGCTGCAGACAGAAACATGAAGAGGCCACTTTAAGTGAATACATGAATTCCTAACAAATGTGTGTAATCAAGTGAAAGCGGCGGGACAAGATAAATACGATTTTGTTTTTCAGTCACGACTACACGGAGAGGTGATCATACGTGTCAAACAAAAAACAAACAAACAAACAAGCAATGATACATATTTACAGCAGCCCCCATCCTATAATAAAACAAATAAAATGGCGGCGTCACTAACATAACATAGATATAAGCATAACTACTTCTCAAACAAGTGAAAGTGTAACAAATGCAGATCAGTTGACATTTTAATGACTCCTGATTTCCTAGTTCCAAAAAAAGGCAGTGTGAGATATCGACCGATGCACATATACGTACAGATTTCTTCTCATAAAAAAAGAAAAGAAAAGAAAGAAAAAGGCCTGATCTGGATGTAACTCCACCATGCTAACTGCCAACTACCAGCCTAAAAAATGCCTACTACGTTTTTTCCACGCAGGTACGTAATGGATGCAAGCAGAAGACTATAACATTAAAACAGTGACACATTGATTCACTGGCCCTGAACAGCTAACGTGTTTCAGTAAAACGAGACGGTTACATTTTAAAAAGATGCATTAAAATGTTAAAACTAAAGTAAACTGCACGAGCAGGCGTTAAAGAGTGAAAGGTCAAGTCTGTGTGTGTCTTCGCCGACGTTCAGTCAACTTTCTTGCTGCGCAGACGCAGAGCGTCCAGTAAGTATCTGTACACGGAGCCGGTGTAGTGCGACAGCAGCGTGAGGAGCTTCCCGTGGACGAGGGTCAGCAGCGTCTGGTGACCCGTCGCCCAGACCCGGTACCACGGCCCGTAAAACGGGTCAGACACGGCCGGACACAGCATGTTGTTCAGATTGACTTCGGTCGCCTGCGGGGAAACAAGAGACACAGGGTCATGTTAGAAAGAACCAGCTGCACGATAATATACTGTATGTAGGTCAGTCAGACAGCAAGGAAGGAAGGAAGGAAGGAAGGAAATGAGTGAGTGAGTGAGTAAAGAAGGATGGAGGGAGCAAATGTAAGTAAAGAAGGAAGGAAGGAAGGAAAAGTAATTAAATAAGTGAGTGATTGAGTAAAGAAGGGAGGAAGGAAGGAGGGAGTGAGGGAAGGAAGGAAGGAAGGGTAAGCAAATATGCAAGTAAGGAAGGAAGGAAAAGTAAATAAGTGAGTCAGGAAGGACGGAAGGAAGGGAGTGAGTGAGTGAGGAAGGAGAGTAAGTAAGGAAGGAAGGAAGGAAGGAACGTAGAACAGTGTGTAGCATTATATTATAAATAAATGTATTCATGTTTGTTGACCACACTTGGTTTGAATTAACTGCTCATCATTCTCCTTGGAATGAAAAGAAGTGATACAGTACGAGATGCTGGTAAAACACAGTGAAATGTCAATTCATGCCCAGCAGAGGGCTCCATCTTACCAGGCCAAGGAGTTGCAAGAAGAGGAAATGATAGAGGAAGAGGAGGCCGGTGGAGAGGAGTGCCCACCACATGTCTCCGAGAGGCTCGGGCTTGTAAACACCTGCAGAGACAAACACACACGTCTCAAACATGTGCTGCTTTATGAGGTTGCGAGAACAGGTTCAGATTGTGACGATATGTTATCAGGTCAACTACAGAGGACTTTTTGAGGGTCAAGACTTATCCAACACCTACTCTAGATGACTCCAGTTTTGGTTTTGAAAATGTTTACATTTATACATTACATCTCCTATTGCCTAATAACTACAGAGGAGAGAATCTGCTTCCTGTTTACATCAGCACATGCATGTTAGGGGTGGGAATAGAACTGCAACTAATGATTATTTTCATAATCTAATTGGTCAATTATTCAATTAATCGTTTAATCCATAAAATATCAGAAAAAATGTTGCTTGGTGTTCGTCAAACCTGGAAATGACAATGTTCTCAAATGTCTTGTTTCGTCCACAAACCAACATGATTCACGTTTAATGATTTCTTTGTTATCCAGAACAAAGAAATGAAGAAAATATTCACATTTAAGAAGCTTAAACAATCGGAAATCTTGTTTTAATCATGAAAAAAGCTTCAAACGGATTAATCTAGTAATCGATTAATAATCGTTTCAGCTCTTGGTGGGAATCTCTAAAACTAACCCTAATCCTGGCTCTATCTTGTTATTTTTGACAGAATAATACAGTATGTTTTACACAAATGACGGTATTGGACTAATATCGGGATCAGTTGATACTCCAGTTTGTGATATCGGTGTCGGACACAAAATCTTTTTTTTCCAGGATTGGCACCCTCTTGACCAGTCTAGACCCCCAAATCATTTATGTCTACGAGTGTCCTCACAACTACAGAGAGCCGTGTGTTTGTCTGTTGAATAAAACAAAATCAAATGTGTCTTCCATGGAGTGCCAATACTGTCACTCTCCATGGCAATGGGTAAATAAAGAGTAGAGCCTCCATTTCAATCCAGTGGAGTCAGACAGATGAATGTGTAGCAGCAGCAAAAGGGTCGGAGCTGAAGAAATGACTCATTACATTTCATTCAGCACAGTCCAGACATCCTGCCGCTTGTTAGATTAAACCTTTAGATATATTTTCCCAGCTGTCACCAAACAGGACAGGGCGATATGAAAACACAGATCAAACACTCGTCACTATCTGACACGACTCTGATTAAAATGGTTTCTGGACACCATTTTTTCTTTTTATTATTTATTTTTATTTTATAGTGATTGACGTACAATAAATGCTTTCGTGCAAGCCAGGAAAATGGCTGACAGGATATTGAGACAGCCAGCATCACTTGGTGGGTATTTAGTGCGTTGCGTATCAAACCAAGTCACAGCAGTTTCATGCAGTTGTGCAGTGATGACTCCGCCCTCGTTGAGGAGGTACTACTATAATAATGGAAAACACACTAAACCGTGTACAGTTGAGCTAAGACTATGTAGTGGAGGTGTGGGTCTGCCCCAAGGGAGCAGGTTTGTTTTGGGATTGGTGGGGACACAAAAGTGCTCCAAGGCAGCACTCCTGAAAGTTGACGGTTTTTTACATTAGCAATCATAATTTCACGTCACACATATGTATGTTATAGGTTAAAGCAACTAATGAAAGAGTGCCGAATCTCATGACTAACATATCCATCATTATTTAACCTCACCTGTCAATTTCCAGCCTCTCTTTCAGCTTCTCCTCTACCTCCTCCAGCCTCTCTTCCTTCATCTGCTCCAGCCTCTCCTTCTCTACCTCCTCCAGCCTCTCTTCCTTCATCTGTCCCAGCCTCTCTTTCTCTACCTCCCCCTGCCTCTCTTCCTCCATCTCTTCCAGCCTCTCTGCTGTCTGTCACCTTACAAACATATGTTGATGCATATGTCATGAACAGATACATTAGGGATACAATGATCATAGAGCTTGATGGTTCAGTTATTGCCTGAGCAAAAAGGCTTTTACTGAATATTAATATTACTTCATATTAATTAATTAATTTTATAATTATAAAATCACATGATCATCTAGAATGTGAAGTTGTATTGTATTTCCACAAAGTTTCTTCATTTGTGTTTTTAAACCGTTGCTTACTTCTACACAAACACATGAAAATAAGAATTAAAAATCATTTAATATAATATATCTTTGGCATTAAATATTTGTATCTTTATATAATATCTTTTATTCAATATCTGTATTGTTGAGCCTCTACCTATACACCCTTGAAGTAACTTACACTTTGACTCCTAAAGAAGTCTCTTATAAGGTCTCTTATAATGACAATTTCTCTCCAGAAATTGAAAATAAAATAAAGTGATACCTCAGTTATTACAATACTGGCTCAGTTACATTATCAAAGTATTATTTTAATGCAAGGCCAATAACATGATAACGTAATAAGTTTTTACACTATTGGCTCAACAACTTTATTACATTATTGGCAATTTATTACATTATTGGTTTTATTACATTTAAATTATAACGCTATTGGCCGTTATTACATTATCGGTTGATACAGACCCCAATCTTTTTTTCATACACATTGTATATTTTTTTTGTTTAAACTTACTTAGGCAAAACACAATATTACGGAACCAAATGCTATTTCCAAACTGTCCACTTCCCTGTTGCTAATGAGCTACAATAATACAGGGGAATGTTCTGAAGACCAGTAACAGGTGTGAAAGTGGCGTCAAACTGGTTTTTCCTGTTTCCTATACTTACGCTACAGTAATTCAAAGAGGGAAATATCAAACGTGGACCCACTGGTCAGTGAAATCAGGAACACAAATATCTCCTTTCATCCACCTCCAGTGTCATGTTACTGATGAACAATGGGGCTTTTCTCTGCATGTATGTGCTACACCCTGGATGTTCTCTTTGTACTTGACTCGACGTCTGCCATTGAAAATCTGAAAATCTGGATTTGTGACCATTTTGTATGAACCTAAACAATATACTCATTACACTTTCTACTAAATCTATTTCAATCTATGTCCTAGTTAACATAAATTTACATTTTACAACACAGTTGCCTTCTGGGGGTGGCCCGGTGCACCCATCCAACATCTGTCCTCTCCTGCTGTTTGCCTTAAGGTGACTCTAATGGCACATGAGCAGCTGTTTGCAGGGGAAATGTTGTACATGCATCGACTGCCATGTGGATGTAAATTTAAGTTAATTTAAAAAAAATAAAAATTAAAAAAATCTCCCCAGCAGCCTTGATTCCACAAAGAAAGGTTGTGGTGATCATATGCAGGATAGTGACTGCAGAGCATGGTGTGTTACAGGTATTTGGAGGTAAAAGTTCACATATAAATACAGAACACAAGTTCAGAAGTGTGGTTGCATGAGGTAATGACTTTATGCACCATCCAGGAAGCAGTTTGAAACACTAGCTGTGTCCCAACCATAGAGGCTGCACACGTAAAGGTGGTGGAAGTCAGATTTGTGTCGTGTTGTGCGCTTTTAAAATAATTGAAAGGTGCATTACTGCCAGCCTTACTGCTCTGCTGGTGGTGTGCAAAGTATTCTGGGATATGGTTGGCGGCCGCGAAGGATACACAAACTTATCCTTCAAAAACGGGCAAATGTCGGCTGCACGTGAAGGAGCCGACGATTCATGTGACAACTGCGACAGGCCATGACACGCAGCTGTCACGCACTTTGACAATAGCCCAAAGACAAATCCACACTTGGAGGTTGCAGCCTTGAATATCGAGGCACAGACACTGTCACTATCTCACTGGTAACATGGAGGCTTGCCTAATAAAACCTATTCTTACTTAATTCTATATCTCAAGAATATGCTTGCAACTTTGACTTGCTGCTAAAACACTTTTTACAGCCACAAAATGAAGCTTGTTAACTGCTCATACTATCACACCAAACTCCATAGAGAAAATAATAGTTTTTAGCTCACTGGAACACAGGAGATGTTGACCTACTGCTGCCACATTTAGCAAGATTGTGTCACTTAGGCAAATCCAAACAAAACTCATTTTTAAACACAGTAAGAAAAGGACATACTGTTCTTACTAGTGGAAGCAGCACATGATTGACAACTCTTATGTTCCGTATTGTAAAAAGCGCTGATTTTCTGATATGGACTTTGTTGTCATTACCTCATAAAACCACACTTCAGAAAATCTGAACTATCTCATATAAGAATTTGCTTAATGTGACCAGGAGCAGAAACTCATAGATGGTACAAACCAAGAGGAAAATATTCTGAACTAGCAGTAATAATATCATCAAATAACTCACAACCACTCTGATATACAGCCTACTGCAGACACACTCGACAGTAATAAAGTCGTAACTGTCAGTTACCTGTAGTTACCTGTAGTTATTAGATGTACAACACATCAGGTGTTTTCCAAAGGTCAACGTAAAACACAGTAGAGCAACGTGACTGCTTACATGTCCTCTTCAGTCATCCCATGCAGATATTTTTACAACACAGTGCACACAACATAAGTATGTTTAGAAATAAACACGTGTAGATGGGCAGGAACTGCTTACACGGCAGAACAGACACGGCAAGAGTTGTTCCTACAGAAACTCGTGTGCCACAATCAGCAAAAGGGAATCCATCAACAGAGAGAAGACACGTCGGGGACTATAACCTCGCCGAGTAAGCATTATGTCAAGGTCATGTCAACACAGGTGTAAATGAGATCAACACCTACCTCCTTTCCTGAAAAGGTAAAGAGGCACCAGGTACAGCATGGAGTGCTGGATGTAGTAGATCTCCTTCTCAAAAGGCAGCTGTGGAGAAAAATGAACTATTTCAGCTTGTGCAGGACCAAGACGGTATTTAATTTTCTTAAGACTAAATAAAATAAATACATAAAGGGATTATAGAAGAGACTGTGATGTCATGCAACTGAGTTCATCTGCCCCTCAATGTTAGAAATAACTAAATAAACAATATTTGGAGACTTAGTCAGAGGAGCAGGTAACAACATACAAGTCTATAATGGGTATATATTGAGACGGTCAGCTGGAGCCGCATGATACAGTCAACCCAGATAATATTAAAATCATTTTTGGGATACAATTCAACATCTTTGCATCTTAACTGGAATTTTTTTTTAACATTATTTGGACTGTTTACAAAAAACAAAATGTATTTTCTCATCTTGCTAGTGAATTTCTGTAGCACTGCCATAATATCATATAAAATGAATGAACAAGATTTGACAGAATAAATAAAACCTATCTAGTTGCTCAATGTGTCTGCCTTGTCATTATGGTAGTACTGTAGCTAGTCCATTTATAACGCATCTATTTGCTATTTTGTGTACATTTCTTTCAATAGCAGGTCAGTGTCTTCATTTTATTATGAATGTATTTATGTACCATTTTCATACACACAAATTCTTTACTTTGAGAGAGATGCCATTGGCGTCGATGCCACAACAAGATGAAAAAAGTCACCTTTTTCAAATACACAAAGTGCTCTATATGGAGGAGAGATGGGCTTAATGGTACACCCATTGTATACCGATAAGAAGTAGGTCAAACTGGTCTTTGTCCATTTAGAAATGAGCTTCGAACCTCTCGTCTTTCAGACAAAGCTCCTGAAAGCGTCACTGAAACTCTCTGTATTCTTTCTATGTTTGAAGGATCAGATTCCCCCAGAAAGCCGTTGTGGGGGAAATAGGGTGCGAGCTATCCTTTATCTTTTTATTTTATTCTTGTTAAGATGTAAAGTAATTATTTCAGCAACTTCCCATTCATTTCAGTTTTCTTTCTATATTCAGTACGCTTCTAAAACTGGCCCCAAGAGAGAGGAAGTCAGATTTGTCTTGACCATGGTCCTACTACCAGTGAAAGGAAATCATGAGAGGGTGTGACAGCATGTTACAAATGAGTGCGAACATAAGCTGAATGTTAAGTGAGCCAAAGGAACATGCACAAAATAGAAAAGACGATACAATTCAAAATAAGAGAACAAATGGACTAGTTTAGCAACAGTACTAGAATAATATTATTCATATCTATGGTATAAATTTGTGTTACTACAAACCCCATTGTCAGAAAAGTTGAGACAAGGCAAAGGAAGCAGAACTATGCAGGAATTTAACCCTCATTTAAACAGCTTCTGACTCATTGTGATGGTTAAATGTCTTGTTGCTTGGAGATTGGGGGCTGTTCCACTAACCCTAACTCGTCTGTTAGTGGAAAACCAGCCTTACAAGAAAGTCTCGGGTCGGGCAAAATACACTTAGGCTTGTCAGTGAAAACACTGAAAATCTTCCATTTGTTCTTTTATCATTTAAATAAAGGTTCAACTGAATGAACTGTCCCAACTTTCCTGCAAATGGGGTTTGTAAAAGGAGATTTATGACTAAAAGTCATGTTTCTGCAGTGAAATCTTTTTTAAAGCACGAGCTGACATGTGTGCAGCGAGAACTTCAATCATCCTATTAGAACAGATTTCTTTTTTTAGTTCAATCTGTCCAAACTTCACTAAAATAAAGCAAAATTCGATCATCAATCAAACTCACAGTTTATGCCACTTGGGTCTAACACTGCGTCTTAGAGATGTCAGAATCTGTTCTACAGACTCATGCTCCAGTAGAGCTAGATTTATTTAAACATCTCATTCTTCTGACAAGAAGGAGATGAAATGTCACCACTGAGTCTCTTAAATTGCACCAAAGCTAAGGGAGAGCACTTTCAGTCATGTTGAGCTGTCAGAAAAAAATGAAATATGTGGATAATGATGAAAATGTTGCGCTTTTTCATTTCAGGAACAGAACAGTGAGATCAAGGTTTTGCCGAACATATTTCCAGTAGTTACTTCCTCTTACTTACCAGTCGAGTGTTGACTACAGGGAATACCAAAGCCAGTAACGCGCCATTCAACATGTGGACCTGCAGCCTGAGAACACGCAGGAGAAATATGAGATATGAGGATGATGATAATATAACAGCATAACCATTTAAGGGACAGTTTAGATTGTTTGAGGTACCGACAGTGCTTGGTGAGCCAGGAAGCAGCTTGAGATGTGGACGCTTACTCTCATGGCTGCCAGCAGGGACAAATAACATTTTCACCTGCTTAAATCTATCATTTCTTAAGAATACATTTATCACGTTTCACCTCACTGCTAGACAGACTTTCCTGGCTAGATACTGAAGTTTGTTTTACTGTTAAACATTCACCCTCCTGCACTAAAGTCTGTAGATACGAAAGTGTTTTTTTTTAGCTCACTGTGACACAGGAGACGCTGGACTAGAGCTGCCCCGTTTGGTAAGCTTGTGTCACTAAGGCAAATATGGATGAAATACTTCAAAATAAATCCATTATATGCAAATGAATATATGCATATAATGTAGTGAAAGGCTTGACACTGCTATGACTCACAAATCAGACGAAGGAATCTTGATTCTGATGAATCACCAAATCCATCATAATTAATATGATTTAGATCGATTTTAGTCTTTGGCTCAAACACACTCAGCAGCTGCTTCCATCTTCCATTCATCACTCAAACACAGCCACGGGTATAAATGTTGTCCCTAACCAAGACCTATTTCAGGAGCCACCATCTATAAAACCCAGAAGTTAATGTGTCAACGTGAGGACCTACATCAACTCCTCTGACTGCTCTTTTTTGTCAAATGAGCCAAAAACAACTGTTGTGACAGCTGAGGTCACTGGCAAAACAGCAGTGGTGTAGAAGTGTCACTTCAGATAAGCCCGGCCGTCGCTCTGAAAGCCTTTCAACTGTTTTTCCAGGAAAAAACAGTCTGCTTCGTTCAAATTCACCACATTTATTGATCATTTGCACTCTTTGGCCAGTATTTTTTCTCTGTTCACTGTCAATGTTTAAAAAATGAAGTTCTCAAATTTGCAAGTCCACCCTCTGTCACAATCGATACTTGGATGGAGAAGGTGTGAAAGAAACAGGCATTTTCCATTACTGATATATCACTATAAAATAAATATTTGGAATAGTAAATTCAAATGTGTTATTTGTGACTCAGGTGGTGGCAGCAGCAGCAGCAGACAAGCAGCTCCTGTGTCACCACAAGATAAAAATGTCAATATTCTTCATGGACTTTGGTACAGGACAGTAAATATTTTCAGGTGTCCCCAACTAGGGACAAAAAATGAGCAATAGCTATAAAATCTCTGTACAGCACATCAGTTGCATTCTTTGTATTGCAATTATGTTAACTGTATTGTCCCTATTTAAATATAATTCTAAATTAATAGCGACATAAATTGGTAAACATGTCCACCATATGGCACTTTTCCACAATATAGTTCTAGCACAACTTGGCTCGGTTTTGTTTTTAATTTTCCATTAGGGTTAGTACCTGGTCTCCAAAACAAGGACAGAAATAAATACACAATTTCTCAATGGAAATATTAATGACAAGTGCAGTACATTCATAGGGAGGATAAATATGACTTCTCTGCACTGGCTCACTTAATTGTTTTCCCAAAACGATGAGTCTTTCATATAATGGAGGCTCTATTTTATTTTTAGCCGGGTACTTTATGGCCATTTCAGATAAAACTCAGCTACAGACTCCCATGGGCTCAGGCAAAGTGAAAGTGACCCTGTTTGTTTGCATTTGTTTTTGCGTAAAACCCACATCGAGTTCCCTCTGGCAAAGACACAGAACCATTTCTCCTGAATAATTAACTTCCAAGACCAGAGTAGTCGTTGAGGAGAGAAGCCCATAAAGCCCAGTTAATTCATTACGATAAAACTGTACAAAAAAACATTTTGTTCTCCAGAATTGTTCTCGTAATTGCAATCAGGGAGGCACATTAATTTGGGTCTGTCTGGCCAGTCATTTTATATCTTGTATTCTGGATTCGCAATCATGATGGGTACAAGAAAGTACAACAGGCCTAAACACAGAATGGATGACTTGAGGCCCTTTCATAATTAGTATGACATAAACATTTCAGTTTCACAAAGTATAACAAAGACCTGGGTCAGAGGTAAATATACTCACCGGAATACAACCATTGCGGTTTTACCTGGTGGGCAGGCCAGAAGGAAGATCTGTGGAAGAAAGTACACAGAGTAATGAGAAACTACATTATCAGAGTAGCTGAACAGATTGAATGCTTCAGGTGCTCCCAGTGTTTACTCCTGTAAGTAAACGAAAATGAAAAAGGTTAATAATATAATAAGAGAAGCCTTGCATCCCTGTGGCAACTGTGAACTACTCTGTGCTTCAAAACAAGAAAAAGGCACAGATGAGACTGACTCAAGATAAAAACTAATTGTAGACAGTAGTCCAACATTAGGCTATCTAACAGTTCAAACTGCACAGTAACACATTAAAGGCTGAGAGTGTAGAATTTAGGAGTTATTATTTACATATGGCAGAAAATAAAAATAAAGTAATTACACTTGAATGATTGTTAAAAAAAAAAAAAGTCACCTGATTACATAAGTTGTTGCTTTTCAATTCAAATGACCCTTATAGATTTATATCAGCTCTATTGAGGCAGCCATTTTGGACCACTATGTTTTCAATGGAAAAGGTAGACCAGCAACAAAGACCGGCAAGTGGTGCCAAGTCATAAAAAAAAAAAAATAGAAAGTTAGAGTGAAATGACACTGTATTATATGTACTATGTCAGACAACTTAAACTTTGTATTGACACCACTAGTGTTTCTATTAGCATTGAGATGGATTAATTACCAGAAGCAAACATTTGAAAAGTTTTGTGCAAATAAATGCATCTCCTGTGTGACTCATTTCATAAGCTACCAAATGTTATTACTGCATCAGGATGTGCTGTGTTTTGTGGGTTGGTATTTCCTGTCATCTGCAGCCACTGCAGCCATGCTCTCATTGTTTAAACAGTAGATGAATTTGAAGTCAGTCAAGAACATTAAAAACAAAACTGTTCCACCTTGCATGACTAATACATAATCACTTGCGCTTGCAGGCAGGGGTGGTTACCTTACACAACTTCAAAAAAGTTTCCCCTCTTCAAACATTATATGTTAGAAAAAAAGTGGCTGAGAACATGTAAAAGAAAAAAAATATGAATGAGAATTATGGAAATGTATGCCCTAAGAAATGAAAACAGCTTCTTTCCAGTCTTCTGTTTGGGATTTTCTGGCATGTCTAAAATATGTCTCTATGACATACCAGAGCCATAGTTAGCATAACTCCTCCTCAAATGGCGTAAATATTTAAAAAGCCTCAGCAACCTTTTATCAGGAGTAATTTGCACCTGCTCCTACACTATTGCCACTACAGACTCACATACACAGTTTAGTTGGGACCAAAGCAGGTGAACGTGACCTCTCTATATGTTTGCTGAACAGGAAGTGTGATACCGTAACATTTCCGTTTATATTCAGGTGGTTAGTAACACAATTCACTCTGGGGTGAAATGGTCAGAGGAGATCATTTTTAACAAATTACAGGCACTTAAATGGGAGTCTAACACAGATTCCTCCATTGACTTTACACTCTGCACCATCCTGTTTCACCATAAAAATTGAAAACGCTGAACAGATCTAATGGTTACTTGACTAAAAAATGTCCTTGTTTATTCCAGGTGTGTAATTGTTTGGTCACAGGACCTCTGTAAGAACACAGGTATTTTTCCTCAAGGCTTATATTGTGTATTGTGTCATCGTAATAAGCACCTCTGTGTGGAAAAACAATAGAAATATGAACACTGTGCAGTGTTTTGGATGTGGGATAAAATGCAGTTCCTTTGTTTGTCATAAATCAAGTTGTCTTTTCTCAGTTATGAGTTAAAACAGCCTTGACACTGTTGCTGCAGCATTAAATACACAGTTAACTCTAATGGTAGTTTCTATATAACATTTACGACCATGATTAAATTCATTCGGCGGTGCAGCAGGCTGAAACATAATGCCAACTTCTTTCACGTTAACAGATACAGTTCTGCAAAGTGAAACATGAGAAACAAAGCAGTGTTGCATGGAAAACATGTATCGCATCACAGACTTGACCTTCCTTCACATTTTGTTCTTGTATCTTAAAAATATTGAACAATTCTTTTCCTCATTCCTGCCAAGCAATTTCGCAGTGAATGCACAACTGTAACCAAATAATGAACTCACAGGATGTGAGGAAAAACCATAGAAAAACACCCAGCAGAACAATCTGTTGTGCAGCTGCTGATAAATATGGCTGCAATGATAATGCTGATAGTGTAGTCAGTTATACAGAAACTTTGTAAGAGTATGGTACTTTGATTTAAAGGCAAACTCTCACCACGTTGCAAAGACAAAGCACAAAGTCCTAAAAGTTTATTGCTGTGGATTTATACTGCTAATCTCTGACCAAATCTGATCATAACTGATCTAAATAATCACAATGTTCAGTCTAGAGTGAGATCCACAGGAGAAGAAAGTTCACTCAATAAGGTGGTTGTGTGTCTGATAAGAGCTCATTTATCACCATGCATTTAAAAAGAGGAGAATTCTGTAGCAGGTGATCAGTCATTTAGACACTATGTATGAATGGATGAAGTTCATTTATGCGTTTATGGAGCCCCAGTCAAGTCCATCAGACTCCAAGGAGACAGTAACAGGAAAGTAAATTGATCAAATTGATCAGTTGGACATTAATCAAATATCATTGTACTAATGTAACTACTCTGCTTCCATGCGGAGGAGGAAGACAGAACAGACATCCGTGTTGTCATATATGAGACATCAGCTCATCAGTCATCAGACCGTGAAATCTTTAACGGTAGCTGAAGCGCTTTCTTGCTTTGGCCTGAGTGATGTTGCTCACCTGTTGTTTCTGATGTTTGCAAGGACTCTGCTGATAGCACCACCACTCTATGCATGACAAACACGCCAAATTATGTTATTCATACTTATGTAATATTCATATTTTTCTTTATTGCAAACATAGTTCCCCAAAAGTATGTTATACACATACACAACTGTCCCACCAATTTGAATGTGAAAGTATGCCTGCTTTAAAGCAGCCGTAGATGATTATTACATGAGACACAAAAAGGTGACAATAAAGGATTGTAAAAACTAGGGATGGATATGAGTATCTGATTATTCCCTTGGTTAAAAAAGGTCGATCAGTTACCGTAGGTGGTGGTACGGTGTTTTCGTTGATGAAAAACCTAAAACTATGAAGAAAAATGTTCATCAGCGACCCTTTTTCGCCGATGAAAATAAGACTGGCCACTAAATGTGCACAGACGAGACCTGCTTTACACTACATGGTTATTGTATGACTCAATATCATACATGTCTGATATACATCACCTTTAGCATATGATAAAAACATGTAGCCATACTCCTGACAGGGGCTCTGTGTGCAGAGAGCTGCTGCAGACATGGGTGTGTCTGTAAGCAGGGGTGTAGCAGCGAGTCTCAGCAAGCTGCTCAGAAAACAGCAGTTCATGTGTGTATATACACTAAACCTCCCCCGTTTGTTTTGTGCTTAAGGTCGTAACTGTAACGTGTAACAAAATTACGTTGTGTCTTTTCATTCACTACTTTGGGTTTGCCATCAGCGCCTGCTCGCTTCATTCAGCCTACAGGTCTCTCAACCACTGTAATTAACTTTGACTTTGGGATGAATGAGGCAGGTCGGACGCCAGACAGAATTTGCTGCTCTCCGTACTTTTATGATTCATGGAAGTCAAAAATATGTATTATAATTGTAATGCAGCTGCTTCAACAATACGTATTTATGTTGTGGCTGATTGTGTGCACATTATTTTATTACTCTTCTTCCCTGACAATAGGCAAAAAAGAGACAAACAAAAACGTACCACACCCTCAAAGTGCAGATCCAGCCATTTTGATGCAGTCAGGTCAGAGAGTGAGTCAAAACTAACAAAAACAAATGCTCACAGAAACAATCACACTTCAACTATCAGTTATTAACATACATTGCAACTCATAACCTTGGTTGGTAGTGAGCCTCAGTATGTGCCCCAGTGAGCGCACAAACAACTTTCAACCAAGCACATGCTTCCTGTTTCACCTACTTTAACTTTATCATACAGTCAAGCTCCTGCAAGTCCCTGGCCTTCTTCCCTGTAATAAGTAACTCCTGGAAGCCTTCCCTGCAGGGCCACCCTGCTGACAGAAACAACACCTCCTTGTTAGCAATTTTCAGAAATGAGAGATTGAGAATGTCCTACCTACGGATTTCCAGTTCCTCATGTCCTATATCTCGGTCACCTTGGTCACCATACATACATTAGGGACATGTTGCCACTATAAGTCAATTCTTCATTACAGCCAGTCATTCAGCAAAGTATAATGGTTATCACAGGACCTCCGTGAGAGGTAAAATACCATCAACAATACACATTTCTCGTATTTCATGCGTATGATCCAACACATTAAAACGCAGCTGGCACTGACCCGTTACCATGACCCATAGTCTTCAATCATACACCATGAAGGTCAGACACACAAGTGCAGGACAGAACTGCACAGTCCTATTGCTGCAGTGGTTGTTACTCAGCCTTTACACGCGGAAGACAATACAGCAAAGATATCACCCACTTTATTTCCTATGCTCTATCACTCAATTACTGGCTTTCTGTGCAGCTTTATACCCAGTTCACACTTGCTTGCTCCTGTGTAGCTTTACAGCCTTTCACAACACTGACCACCATCTCAAGCCATAACCAATAGTTTTATGAAAGGCAGGTTTTGATTGGACCCCTGTATATGAGAGTGATGGAGTAAAAAAATCATCATGACTAAAACTAAGCAAGTGTCTGAACTAAGATTGCGAGAAATAGCAGTCTTAATAAGCTGAATTTCCATTGGTAGGATAAATGAGGCAATATTCATGAAGCTCCACCCAGCACTCTCCCCCACTTTGCTTCAAAGTACTGTCAGGTTGTGTTTTTATAAAGAATGTTTCAAGAAATAACATAATAAACGGCTTCAGAAACAATTAGACGTGAGCAGCAAACTTTTTAAGATTCTTATCCAATAACAAATTTGTACCATGTGATACAAAAACACGTTTTGTTTCTTACCAAAAGTAAGTGTTTTTTTAAAGTCATATCAAAAGTCTAAAGCATATCTCACCTCCACCGAGGATGTGTTTCTTGCCAACATTTGTCTATGTAACTGTGAGCAGCATAACTGAACGGGTTAGGAAAAGATTTGAAAGAGATATTCTGGGGGAGAGTTGAAGATGCAATGCTTTGATATTGATGGTAATTCAGATATAGGATTAAAAAACCAAACCAAAAACCCCAGTTGTTTACCTTGTGAGCCAGGAAGAACTTTACATTAAGCCCACAACTTTCCTCCTTGCACTTTGACAACACTACTGTGTAGTTTGGTCTCTGTCTTGAAACTGTGGGAAACTTTGGCACAGGTTTGCACTCTTTTTTTTACAATTGTTTCAATAATGGTGAACCGTAATTTGGCTCAGGATAATTGTATATTTTCATATCATCCCGCGCCAATTGTGTTCTACAAGTTAAGTTCTGTGAAGTTCATGTGATATTCGTGTTAATGTGCGAGGAAGCAGGGAGTCATGAGGCAACAGTGACTGTAAAATACCAACGACAGCGTTTCACCACAGGATGAGAGGGTGGGGTCCGGCCATCACATAGGTGTCAACACAGTAAAATCTAAGATTAAATACTAATTATCCAGTGTATTGTTGTTTAGCTGTGACTCAATCTGTATGGAAAGGTTATGTGAATAAAGGAGTGTGACTATGTTGTTCTCACGGTTACTACCCATCCAGGGTGTGCACACAAATGCACGTAATCAAAGGAAAGACAGCGCTGCAGTGTTCTGTGTTCCTCACCTGAACCATGGTCACGACGTGGCATGGATTCAGCAGATATATCAACGTCTTGGTCGCAAATTTGAATCCAACCTCCACTCCAAAAGTCATGCACAGGGCCACCAGCAACAAGTTCTTCCCAAGACTGTCTTCCTTGGTCCTGGTGCAGTCTTTCCCTACACATCTGAGCTCCTTTGACAAGTTTATTTTTCTCAGTGCCACACCGATCTCCAGCAGGGAGACGAGGAGGATGACCAGGCTTTCACTGAGGCGCTGCTTCGGAGCGATGAAGGCAGCGCACTCGGGCCCCCCATTGCCCTCAAACTTCGGGTCCACGCCGCCGTAGACCCAGTCTAACAGGCTGTATATGTTATATCGGGACATATTCCTCTTCTCGTGTTGGAAAAGATACGAACAAGATGGAATAAAAGACGCCACACTGACTTCCTGACGAAACATGAACTGCGAGATTTCACTTTCGTGGCTCGTGCCGTGGTTCAGAGGTAGACATGTATCCACAGCCTCGGGGTGTTGCCTATGGCTGCTAGCTAACAACTACCTCATCTTCATCAGCAAGGAACTTCAGCAAGTAGCAGGAGGCGGTTGTGGTTAAGACCAGAACGTCCGTGATTGCAAAGCCCCCACGCCCATCAACTATTAGCAGCTGAGCAAGCTAATGTGAAACGGGCATCTCCATCATGTGAAATGACTCACGTTAGCTACGTGTTCCCCCTCATGTCAGGCTACTATCATCGCAGTTTACAGCAGGTTGGCAACGGCAAAGACACCGGCTAGCTTAGCTTAGCCTAGCTTGGCAAACCTACTAACCGAATTGTCTCACTATAACTTTTGCCCCGAATCTAGCCTCACAGGATCGTCACACATCTAGATACAGGTGCTCCTACGTTGGGGTTCGGACACACTAAAGTAGTAGCAACGGCTTGTTCTGACTCTTTGTGTGTGAAACTGACAACGGATGGAAGTATTTGTATGCTGTTAATTTAGCACGTTCGAGAATGGTAAACTGATTGATAAGATACAGATTATTTTTTTAGAGTTTGGTGCACGCCTCTGTGAATTTAGTAAGACATGTGATATTTATGGAAGAAAAGCACGATTTTCATGAAATGTTTAGATACCAATTTGGTGTTTGTTTCACTCATAGTGTGGTAATTTTAAAGTCACTACCTGACAGTCAAGCTTACGGGCATATTTTACATTTAAAACCACAGAAGTATCTGGCGACCACACAACCTGTGACGAAGGATGGTGGCGTTCAGGAAAACTCCGTAAACCTCCATTGTGTTCGTGTTGCATTTGTGTAATGATTGCCAGTGATTGTAGGTAGGAATGGTATAAG
The DNA here is from genome assembly GCF_019176455.1 of Solea senegalensis. Classification (NCBI taxonomy): domain Eukaryota; kingdom Metazoa; phylum Chordata; class Actinopteri; order Pleuronectiformes; family Soleidae; genus Solea; species Solea senegalensis. The sequence goes on from NC_058033.1 coordinate 14,733,193, forward strand.
TTGTATTCTACACATCCACTAATTCATAGAGCTCCTGAGTATTTGTGTTCCTTCTATTCCAAGAGGGCAACATTTATGATAAATGATAAAACCAATCAACAACCCATGTACCTATCTTCACATAATATAAATAAAATTAATTAAAAAAAACTACTGTGTTATTGAAATGTACATGTACATATCTTACTGACAGTAGTGTGTGATTTGTTATGTTGTGTTATAGTGCACTTTTCAAAATCCACTTTACAATTTCAGTAAAACAAACAAATTATAGCCTGGTCCGGTTTGACAGGTCACTGCATACACTTTATTACCAGTATAGCCATTAAACTGGTTTTGTTATTTAAAATTAGCCATACAAATAATAACATTTACAATAGGCTAAACATGAGAGAACCTTTGATTTTAGTGACACGATGACTATCAAGTTTGCCATTTCTTCATGAAAAACAAGAGCGTGGACAACAGGGGAGACTACCTGTGCCATCTATATATTTTTGTAGTTATTTATTTGTGAATAAAAGAACTCCTGACTGGGAGGTACCGTTACAACAATGGCTCCTGATTAACATGCGACTCTTTCATTTATTTATTCTTTTCAACTTGCCATACAAGTGCAAAAGAGAAGCAGAAGAAACGTCTGACTTAAGGAGTGGTATACTGTAATTTTTTTGATACTTATTTATTAGCGAATGAAAGAAGCGTTCTCTCTGAGGCCCCTTTATTTGTGCCATAACAATAGCTTTTCACACATGCCACTCCTACATTTGTTTATTCCTTTCAACTCGGCTTATAAATGTGAAAAAAGAGAAGAAAGGTTAGATTGAAGCTGCAGTTCCAACACAGGAGCAGAGACCCAGGAACCAGGGTCTTTATCAGGAACTACGTTCTGCAAATTTTGACATCGATATCCCCAAACTTCCCTCAAACTGAAATCGATACAAACTGGAATTAATTTAGGCTGCTGGAGGGAATTAATGAAATGACCTTAACCATAATTCAGAATTAAATTCAGGTCATGGTCAAACATGCCCATATTATTGACACTTTTAATCAGTGTTTTTGTAAGGACGTGTCAATTTGGGACTGTCTTTTACGTCTCCTTATCTCAGACATATCCCCTGCAGACTCATAACAATGACACCTACCTCCTAAAAATGATGCTGGAAATCAGCTAAATGTCCACTAGCTACAGAAAATCTATCTCACTGCTGCCTACTATACATTTTCTTAAACAGATGATGAATCTCTAGTGGAAACTGAAGTAGTGTCCAGACTGCATCCAGAAATCTTGGAGCTGTGAGGAGAGACACAAGCATGCAGCTGTTCAGAGTGTGCTTGATTGCTATTGGTGGAGCTGAAATTGTGATTGTGATCAAATATGAATTTGAACTTCTAATAAACATCAAGTTTTTTTGCAGTAGAATCCACTTCAGAACCTCATTGCCACTTCTTTTTTCAGCCATTGTGTTGTGTGATGCTGTCTCACTTTACTTGCACTGTGCTTCTTCTGCCTCGCCTGCTCAGTCGCGGTGTAAAATGCTTCACTTAAGGCTTATTCAGCAGTGTGTGAACTCATTTGACAATGGTTAGGACATTTGTTTCCTGTATATTTAAAGGTTACAAACTACAGCTTTTTTTCCCTTCATGCTCAATTGGTACTGTTTCCACAACAGCAAGATAGAGACACATTCACTCTCAACACTAATTACTTTGGGATGCACTGCAGCAGTATGGCCAAAACAGTTAAATCACACAAGGGGAGATGGAATGTATGAAATAAGAGTGCAGGGAATAGACTGGCATGGCCTCATTTGAAATGATAACTGAAAAAGCTTTCAGATCCATCTCATGACAAAACCACACATTGATCCATTAGTGTGTGTAGCGGGAACCATTTGAAAGCTGGTCTTTATAAATGAAATGATGTAATTGTGGGTAAAACTGCTCTTCTTTGCATACTATGGGAAATAGGTGGATTCAGATTTAGTTGTGTGTGTAATCAGAGTCTGAATGTGAGAATTTATTTATTATTATTATTTTTTTTTAATAATTGAGCTTTGTATCTCTCAAAATGTGTGTAAAGCAATAATTACCCTTTAAAGATGTTGATGTACGGTACCAGTCAAAAGTTTGGACACTCCTCACTCATTCTTTATTTTCTACACGTAAGCGTAAGTCAGGTGGAATTGCTGCAAAGGAGCCACTTACTGAGGAGGAACAAGAAGAAGAGAAGAGAATTGCTTGGGCCACTAAACACAGGGAATGGACATCAGACCGGTAGAAATCTGTCCCTTGGACTGATGACATTATCTGTTCCACTCACCATGTGTTTGTGAGACGCAGAAAAGGTGAGTGGACGTGTGTGGTTCCCACCATGAAGCGTGGAGGGGGAGATGTGATGGTATGGGGTGTGGCTTGCTGGTGACACTGTTGGTGATTTATGTATTTATCCAAGATACACTTATTAACCAGCATTCTGCAGCATTCTGGTTTGCACTTAGTGGGACCATCATATGTTTTTCAACAGGACAATGACCCCAAACACACCTCCAGGCTGTGACCAAGAGAGAGAGAGAGAGTGATGGAGTGCTGCGTCAGATGACCTGGCCTCCACAATCACCCCACCTAAACCCACGTATACATATATATATATATATATATATATATATATACAATACATACATACACACACACACATATATATATATATATGTGTGTGTGTATGTATGTATTCAACGTCCTTAAAAGGTATTAAGACCCTTAAATCCCATAAGTGGAAAAATACCCAAACTCTGGTTACAGGCTGATGTTGACTGTATTCTGGATGTGGACATCTGCAGACAAAAGGTTAACAGGTCACCATGGTAGAGATGCAACACCTCAGGAGGAAACAAAATATATGAAAGCTGTTACTTTTGAGCAGCGAATGTGTAATCATGACCCTCAGGGTCTGGTAGAAAGAAGCCAATTAGGAGAGGTTTGAGTGGACAGCTGAATGTGGAGGGAAAACAGCAGCAGAGATTCACTCCATCTCCACTACAAAATAAAAGCTTCAGTCATTTTCAACTTTAGCGTCTGTTTTTTCTCTTGTCAGAAATCATTTTGATTAATTATTCTTAATAAACAAGTGTAACTATAAGTTTCCCTGCTTTCCATTAATGACTGTTGGCTCATTGAATTATGTGTGATTTAAATTCCTAGTGGCAGAATTCCCATAGTGCTGTTTCTAAAGCTCTTTGCTGGTGTGTGTGCACTGTAAAACCAGGCCAGTACTTCTAGAATAAAACACATCTAATACACATCACTATCCTCATGATTCTCACTGCGGTTCAGTTCAACAAAAGAGCTGTTGTCCAAACTATCACTAGGGGGCGGTGTTACCATTTCCCCTGACTTTGTGGGTGATAGCATTCATTCCAAATGAGGAGTGTTTAAACAACTCCAGCTCTAGCTTAGCTGCTAATTGTGAAATGAAGCTGACAGCATTTAACCGTACACCTGCCAAACTACAAGTCACATCATATAAACACACAACAACAACAAAGAAAACACTGAGAGTCATGAATTAATGTATGTGGATTGTTTTTGTTTTCATTTTGTTCACTGGGTTGACAGTTGTCTGACATATTAAAGGACCATTGTGTGACATTTAGGAATGTGATTTGGCAGAGGTATGTTTGTATAAATTTCTATCTTAAATAAAGAATAATAGAGTTATAGAGTAAGCCTTTGAGGTACTTGCCTCACGAAGGCTGCCATCTTTTTGTAACCATGTTTTTATAACAGTTTCATGTTTTGAAACGGAAACTTCTCTTTTAAGTATTTTCTTGTGTGTGGAAAACAGGATTAGATTTATTACCAAAGTCATTGAAATAACCTATTCCACATAGAATCTGGTTGACATCACCCCTGGCAGTGTACTCGCTCTGTTAATAAAATGCAGTTTGTAGTGAGCTGTATCATAGAAGCAGATGTGGACAGCTCAGCCTGAGGAGACAGCATCTTAAATGCACAACAAGTATGTTGTGGTTCCAGGAGTTCTAGGTTTGCCAGAGAGCGATTCAAAAATCAATTAACTCCTGAGGGGCCGGCTGTGCTCTGATAGGCCCCTCTCTTCTACCCCACATGCCGAAGCAGGAATCAGTCAAGAATATTAATCTAAACATCAGTCATGCATGGGGAACACCCCATGAGGAGAATGAGCTTGCTCATCCATGCATCTCCTTGGGGATGAATGGGGGAGGTAGCTTTGAGGCAGAATGGGTAAGTATGTCAGAGTATCATCTCAGGAGATGTGATGTGGGCTGACTTTAGGCACACACATGATAAAAACACTAACCAAAAAGGTAGCCACTGTCAAGACAATCATGTGTGCTTAGCTCACTGAAGCAGCCTTTAATCTGTATGTCAGTCAGCGCTGACAGGGGCCCAGTCCAAGCAGTCCCTACATTTACATGGGATTAAAAAAAAACAAAACAATTATTGTGTTAGTCTGACTAAAGTCAAACTTATGACTGAAAAAATATATATGTAAACATTTTAGTTTGACTGAAATGGTACCAGATTAAATTAGTCAAAGTCAGGCAAACAACAAATAATGGGACGAGGAGTCAATTTACTGCATGTATATGTTGAGCCGGATCAAAGTCGCACTCAAGCTGGCCCTGGGGCTTGATCTGTGCATGAACCGCAGTTCCCACGTCCCCCAGCTTAAATCCAGAAATATTAAAATAAATGACAAAAAAAGAATGAAATCCAAGCCAGTACACTTTTTGGACTGATGAGGAGACTTCTCTTCTGTTGTGTTAGAGGATGGTATGACTCACAATGGTAAATGACATGCTAACAACTAGCCACCAGCTAAATTGGGGCCTGTATAATACTAACAAGCTGAAATGGGGCGTATAGCCGCCTAGCATAATGGAGGGGGACACACGGCATTCGATAAATTGATTCCCCATTAGTGTTTGTATACTGGGACAAGGGCTGTGGTCCAACTGAACGTTGAGCTGAGCTACAACTGTAGCTCAACTTAACTATGCATGAAAACATACTGAGTGAAGAACAATATGTCTCCCTCTGTGTGGGAAAAGATTAAAGCTATATTTATGAGTTGTATGTTAATGTAATTCATTTCATTGCAATCCTATCCTGCAGCCGTTGCAACAAACTGCACAAGTACTGTATGGAAATATTTAAATTTGGGACCATGCCGTGCATCTTCCCAGTCTACAAGCTGTATGTCAGTTCCTCTCATCACCTTTCTGTTTCTGTTTCCTCAGCTCTCACTGTGTTATCTTCTCAAGGACAAGTACAGCTGTTGAGTAGTTTCCTCCATGAGGATTCTGACTGCAGGGGATATATGACAGTGAGCTTACCACTGCATGGCTAATGTACCACGACTGTCAAGTGTGCGACACAGAAACATGCCAACATAGTCAATTTTACCTCACTAATCGATGCAAAGCCCAGGCTGAGCATCATGGGTAGAGTTTAAAATTAATCTCCTGCAGACAGCGTGAGGACTGAGAAGAGTCTGATTTTTAATCAGTTCCATATTCCACCTCACTCCCTTGAATGGATCTCTACTCAGTGCTATACTGAGTTTCAGTTTCACAATCTTGTTATGTCTGTGCTGCATTTCTGAACCTGACAACTGACTTACTGTATTTTGGTGCAGCTCTCTGTAGCTCTGAACATTACAACGATAATGTCCTAAATGATAAGGTTGGTTGGACCTATCTCACACGGAGGCAAAGTCATCCATGGCATCTGTTCATCTTTAAATCCCTCACTGAAAATGTACCTTTTTACATGACATCGCAGATGCATTTGAGCTCTGTTCCTCTGCAAACAGCATCTAGTGACTAACATCACTGGTGTGAACTCCATCTGCAACAGGGAAAGGGAGAACCGGTTGGAGAGCCGCTGCGAGATGGAAATGAAAAGGGCGCATCCCTCCTCGGTATCTAGCAGGTGTCAACGTTTCCTCTGCAGGTAATGTAGCACATTTAGCTGAGCATCATCAACCCGAAGCACCAAAGAGCTGCCAACTTGCAACTGTTTCTTGGTGGTGGGCAGGAGGATGAGGGCAACACCTTTGGCTCAGAAGTCGGGGCTTCCCAGACCCCGAGGTTGGAAGTTGCCTGAGGTCCTTTGACTCTGTCACGACATCATTGGTTTTGCTCCCAGTTCTCTCCTTACTCCACCTTCTGGCCACCTGATGCTGATGCTCTATGATGTAGAAATTGCTAGGTATTTGATCAGTGACTGTATTTCTGATGACTTTTGCTTGAAATGTATACTGCATTTTGAGATTTTCCATTGTGAAAGTGAACGGATCCAGCTGAAAATAAACGCTGAGAGACAGGCTAACGGGGGAGAGCGTTAACCGGATCCCCACAGATCCATAGAGACGACAGAGGTGAACGAGCAGAAGAAGATGGAGCGACAAACACAAGCAAAGGATTTTGTAGCTAACTCTCGGTAAATAAGTGACAACATGTTTGTCACAAAGCCAGATTGGGTCCATTTGTTTCCCTCCGAGCTCTTGTAAACTTTCAGTGACTCTAGAGTAAGAAGAAGGGAAGTTAATCAGGAAGTTGAAGATGTCAGGATACTGCAGGTCCAGAATGATGTCCCTTTCCGGCTGTTTCTGTGGAATGCTTAATATTAATTTTGCCATCACATGTTCACTTTAGTTGGCCAAATGAAGTGTCTCTGATCGGGACCATTTTCCACTACATGACGGGACCATGTAGTGGAAAAGCGGCAAGAGAGAGCCCACTCGACAGATGACAGTCACAGTGGAGTGGGAGGGGCTCGCTGCCCTGTCAGAGACAGGATGATCAGAGACACTTAATTTGGTAGTGCTATTATATAGCAGCTCAAAAAAGGCCTTATTTTTCCTACCATGTTTTATCCTAAGAAGTAGAGGAAAAGTGAACTAGTACACTAGATTCCACAGATTGGATGAAAATATCCAATATAAAATAAAACAAAACTTTATGAGAGGAAGAAGGAGGAAAAATCTAAAGAAAAGAGCAGGGGAGTAGAGAGTAAGAGAAAGGATGAGGAGGAGACAGAATACAACATGAGCCCTGTTTTTAAATGCTAAACATTAATTTATTTCCTACTACTCTCAGAAAGCCACGAGTTGGGGGCTCATCTAAGATTATCATGTACCAGGCACAGGCAAGACGGTCAGCTGGCCTCCTCCTTAACATCATGTCACTCTGTCCCTCTTGTCCCTGTCACGGTCTCCCTGTCCCCTTTTCTTTGGTTTCCTCCCTTTCTTGTTCTTCCTCCTGATGCTGCACAGAGTCAGAGTAGCAAACATGCTTGTTATCACGGAGCACTTTTGGGCCTCCACCTGTAATTGCTTCCATTTCTTTCGGCCCGCATTTTCAGTTTGAGTTTGTCCATTTTTTTTATGGATTTGTTTTCTTTTTACAGCGTCTGCTCCAAACTATGAAAAACTCTGAAGATGGAGGGGGAGGGCGGAGGACTACTTGCGAGAGAAATGATGCACAGCCGTGGTATGACGACCCCGCCCACATTGAGGAGGTACTATGAAGTAATGGAAAGTGACGTGCCTGATACCCGAACCCAGCAGAGGTGAAGCCAAGTAGTGCTAGAAGAGTATAATGGAAAAGTGCTATAACATTTTAGCTGTGTCATTGTCTCATCCTCCCTACAAGTGAACCTTTTTTTGACTCAAGTTTCTTTCAGGTCATTTTTATTTCCAAGCTGAAGCTGCGTGTTCTTTGTGTGCAGCAGCAGCAGCAGCAGCAGAGTGGCGCGTCAGACCTGAAAGGCAGATTAATGGCCTCATTGTAATGTTTACACCAGTAGCTCTGCTCCTGTATGCTTGAGAAATCATCATAGATTACGAGCCAATCTCCTCTTCTGCATATAAAAATGACAAACCATCAAACACTATTATCTCGAGTTGGGAGCTTCTCACGAAATCATCTGAAACAACGGTTTCCTTTTACGGCCCCGTGTGCAGCAGTGAAATTACATGTGGCAATGACAATCCTCGACTCAGATTGAAATCCTGGACATCCCAGACAAGCCCTCTTGTGTAAACTTGACTATTTCCGACAGCTGTCTGTGACAGATTGTCAGCTTGTCATTGTCAAAGCCGTGAGAGACACAGTCACAACATCTTAGAGGTACTTGAGATCAAAACGGAGGCTAACTTCCAAATATGTGTATTGTCTGAGCAAATGTGTTGGAAGTAAGGGGAATGAAAATATGCCTCTGGCCAAAAGTCATGGATCACTGCAGCCCAGTTTTCAATCATTCCCATCAACTACAGACCTGCAGTGAAGCCTGCACATAATAAAAAGTACTCACAGGCTGGAACTTTGTTGCTTTCTTTCAAATATCATTATTTCCACACACTGGCCACTTTAATAGATACACAGGGCGCCAAATAAAGTGGCAGGAGAGGTCTTCTGCTGCTATATCCCAATGTCTGACATGTTCTGCATAACTTGGGTGGAACACATGGTTATTTGAGCATCAACAAACCCTTTTCAGTCAGCTGGCACCAAACATCCACGCTAAAACGTGTTCTAAGTCACTTGGATCACGTGTCTTTGCCACTCTGATGCTCAGTTTGAACATCAGCAATGTGTCTTGACCATTTAAGATAAGATAGTCCTTTATTTGTCCCGCAGAGGGGACATTTACAGTGTTACAGCAGCAAAGACAGTAAAGATAAAGATAATAAACAACAAACATGCGTTACCAAACCTATCAAATGAGTTAAAATAGAATGTGGAATGTACATTGTAGACAGTTTGTAGAGTATACACAGTATGAACTTGATATTTACAGTATAAATAAACAAAGGTTGAACATGGGAAGTATGTAGATTTACAGTATGTGGATTTCTAAATACATTGAATTGCTGCAGTGTGATTGGTTGATTAGATATTTGCATTAACACACAGGTGAACAGGTTTTCCCTTGTAATGCTGCTAGTGAGTATATCACAATGGACAAACACATTAAAGCGGTGCAAGACTAAATTTGTGCTAATTAGCTCTGTATACTGTCAGCAATTTTCAGCACCTTTCAGAATGGGAGGTTGTTCTCTCCAGGGTGGCTCCAAATAACTTGAAGGTATAGGGTCAGTGAATGGAACAGGAAAATACACAGCTATCTCAGAAGAGCATAAAGACTTTATTAAATGAAATAGATATTTTCCCTGAGTCAGACACTTACACAAGTCTCGGTGCAGTGTTTCCCAGACTTTGGCATGGGGACCAATGTTTTAAAGATGACAAGACCACATTTGTGTTTTAATATAAATATTCTGACAAATGCTCAATTAATGATCAATGTTGAATTGAAAATGTTCAATGATCAATTTCGGTAACTTTATCCAGTATCCACTTAATCCAGTGTCTTATAGTACATTTAGGAGAAACCTTTCCAGCATCCCACAACATTTGATCCAATGCGGAGTAAAAAAAAAATCCACAAAGAGGAAGTTCTCTCTGCCCATTAAACACGCCCACGAGACAGGAAGTTAGCCAAAAGTTGACAGAGACAGCAGATTTTCCAGTGACGGTTCCACTTGTGTATTTTTTTTTCACAATGAAACAATGATGTTTCCAGTTAATACAAATCATCCATCACTTTTTTTTTTTTTTATCTAGAGCAACAGAGAAGAGGAATCGTGTTTCACTAGTACGCACAATAAGCAACAAAGGAAAAAACACAACATACTCTGACACAAACCCTTCAGGCACACTATCTGCTGGGAGGTCTCGTATCTGCACTAATAACGGTGAAGAAGCAAGCATGGGGGACAACTGTGGTATCTCCCACAGTATAACTTGTCAAACCCAGATCCAGTAAACAAGGCAAGAACTAATATTACAAGGTGACATCAAAACAGAGGAGCCCTGGAGGAAAAAGAAAACAAGTAAACCAATGTTGGAAAGTCCAGTCTCACACTAGATTCTGGATTAGGGAAGATGTTGACAGCACCGTGACACAATGTGCTCTTGTTTATATTTTTTATATTATTTTTACATTGGACAAAATGATTGTTGACCAGTGGGAATGTGTAAAATCAACATTTAGTCAAATGACTGCATTGCAGGCAGTGGTGGAAAAACAAGGCCCAGCCCAGGTAATCTCTTCTTTGTCTGCTTTAATTTGGGCAGGGATGCAAATTCCTGCGTGATTTAAAAAAAAACAAAACACAGGCAATACACAGACAGAGAAACACAGAGAGCAGGAACAGGGACCAGAACACAGGATAAACCAAAAGAGACACTGGTCAGCACAGAGACTATACCCGAGGGATAACTGAACGCAGGTGAATCACAGAGGAGGGAAAACAGGACAAGGAAGAACTCCGGTGTCTGTAGGTCTTTGATAATCAAGAACTCTCAGATATATCGTGAAACATTGTGAAACTGTAGTGTACAGTCATGGAAGAGGAGCACACGTAACACTGAAATGACAGTTGTGTTATTTCAAGTGTCTGACTGAATGTCAAATTGTGCGGGGTATTTTCCCAGCACTGTCACTTGTGTTGCTCTTGAATAGACTGGATTATCGGAAAGAATCCTGTCCACGGGGGGATTACATTTGCACACCGGTGGCACCATTGGTACAACAAGAGAGGTTGAAACCGTGAGAAGGGAAAGAAGTGAAGAAGGCCGTCGTCTGTGTCACAGTTGACACAGACGAGTGGTGCACTTCACAACTTGAATGGGCGCCATTAAAGATGATAGCATCTGTGGGCATGAGGCTTTCAGAGGCTTCCAGATGCTGCAAAATGACTTATGGCGGACTCACACATGCGTGGTGGAGGCTTCAGCTGAAACTCTCCTCACTCACTTTGATTGGAGCGGCATCAAGTGTTGCTGAACTGCATTATGGGCACATTCCTAACGGCAGCCGTCAATGTGAGCATCGGCGGATCAACTCGAGGGAGAGCGTGCGATGACGGACAAAAGAGAGTGCCAGGAAAACAAGAAGAGTCTATATGGGCATTTAAAATGAATTACATCCATGCATAAAGTCGCGGTGGACATGCGGAAGTATTCAAAGTGCCACTAGTGCTCAATAGCCCTCATTAGCAAGAGTAACAGTCTTTATTTAAAACAATAAGCACAAGACAGGCAGACAGGAACGAGGATCCTCAAATGAGCGTGGAATCAACGTGGAAGTGGACACTGATGGGAACAGGTTTGATCCACAAACAGGATGAATTTACAAGCTGTTTGCCAAGTGCCAAATAAAAAAAAAGGAGGAGGAAGAAGAAAAAGACGACAATTATATCGCAAAGTTAATCATTTTTAATAATTTGTGGGCATTTTTGAGGAATATCCAGTGCTCAGCCGCTCTTCCTGTTGGACTCGGCTCTTCAGATCCTGCCTCAGGCATTTGTTGACCCAAGTTCATGCTCAGAGGAGGAGAAAGAAGACTCTCCTTGTCCAGTAAGTGTACTACTGTGCAGCCTCGGAAAACACTGCGGGAACTGCGACAGCGCTGCTTCACTTCAGTTGTGACTAAATTAGCTGCTGCACTTGGCAAAATAGCTGCAAACAGATATATTTTCTCTCGCTGCCACAGAGAGAAAATGACTTGCGCTTTCTTCCTCTGCATGCGCTCGCTCTCGATTTCTGCTAATATGCTGCGCTTTTTTACCCGTGTGTTGTTTTTTTGGAGCATTTTCCCATTTGGTTGTTGGATGAAAGGAGTATAAGAATTCCAAGCATGCCATTTATTTAAAAGAATAGTGAGCTATGAGAACTGCTGGTTTCTTTTTAGCCTATTTTTTTTGATTTAGGTCTCTGGTAGAGGTTGAAAAAAAGTTCTTTCACACTGTGTACTCAACTTTTACGGGAGTTTTCTGTGGCAGATGACCTATATATGTTGTTTGTTTTTTTTCTTAAAAAAAAGTTCCTTTTCTTCTTTAATCTGATAATAACATGTATAATACACACATAGTTTATACCTCACAAACCCGGCTTGCGAGGTATAAATTATAATTCAAAGAAATGCCAACGTGAAAACAATATCTTTTACACTCATACATATGATATTGCCGCGATGAAACTAACATGATCAGGAAGTAAATGTTGATTTACTTCCTGCACATCAGCTTGGTTGCTGCATTTTTCGATTTGTCCATCGTGATCATCCGATGCTTTATTCCCCGCAGTAATGGAATGTGTTTAGTTTGGCAGTGGCCTCACAGCAGCTGCCATTGTCCCCCCCCCTCCTAATGGATTTCAGATAATTTGGCATCAGGCTGTCTAATGTGATTCCGTTGTGGTGGAGTTCATCACTCTCAGTGTCTGCTGTGCAGAGAATTGGTGCTGGTTTCTTTTTCAGGAAGTGACAAGATAATAAAATAAAACCGCGTTGACTTCCCTGGAATTTTTATCAGTTTTATCAGGGGTGTTTTTCTGGTACCCCCAAAGGAAGGGTGTCAAAATGGAACAAAAGGGCTGATTATTTTGGTCCTATTCTTAATGGAAACGCAAAAAAACATGTGCCATATTGTACCAAACGGAAGCGTTCCACATAAAACCAGACGTAAATGGGGAGTACATTTTTATTGACGACAAACAATTATCAATGACAAACTATATATATGTGTTATATTGGGAAAAGACGGCAGTTGGATGGTGGTGATGTAAATTAATTATTACTAAAAGAGAGGTCTAAAAATAGAGATTTTGTTGTCTTTAATCTGATAAACAAAATGTTAAACTAAAGGATTAACAGTACTTTTAATACCTCCACTAACAACATCACATCACTATTTTATTTTATGTTATTGGCATGTTTGTTCGTCTAGTTATGAGCAGCATAACTCTAAATGTGAATTCTCTGGACTGTACGATATGCAGCATAGAAGAATTGATTAGGTTTTGACGGTGATACATGTGGCTTTTTTATTTTTTATTTTTTTAAACAATTGTATAGTCACTCTGTGGGGAAGTGTGTAGTGTGATCCAAATGTGTAGGGATCGTATTAAGGCTTCATTACACCACATAACTTGCAGAAAGACATTCATAGTGAATTTTTCTTTGCATTCACTGTCATCGAATTTACGTTCTTTAAGTGCTTTTATTCCCCAAGTGCTGCATTGATCCTTCAAAACAGAGGTTATTTTAATGATACCCTCTTACTTCCAGCGTCTCCCTGTCACAGGCCACTTTCCAGTTACGCAACTTTCGGTTCATGTAACTTGCGTGAGATGGAAAAATCAACACTCGTTAACCGTTTTTTTGTTTGTTTTTCAGTCGAGCACAATATCGGAAATGGGAAGAAAATGGCAGAATGGCAGAAAACACTACGTGAGTTCCAGATTCCTCTATACTCTGCGTCCACATGAATCACTTTAATGCTTGTCATCAATATTTCTTCATCTTTATACAAGTGTGCCCAGCACGCTGCAGTGTAATGGCGTCATCCCATGTGCGTGGCTGTGAAATTGAAGACTTCCCTGAGTGGCCCTTGGAGGACCAGACTTGGGCCTTCACTGTAATGTTTTTCATTAACTCAAATCAGCAGTACATTTATCAAACGTTAAGTCACACTAAAACACACACACACACTTTCTCTTTATTAACTGTATGGAGACAGTCTGTCATTACCCCCTCAACAAATAAACATCTGGACAGAAAGGTGTATATAGAGGGGGCGATCTTAAATGTCTGATAGGATTTATCTGTATCACCTTCATGAGTCGGTGGAGATTAACTATTGACTCTCTCCTTTAGTACAATCCGTTGTTTTCACATAAATTAGAAGCGACAGCGCCAACACTATGAAACCCTCTAATGTCACAGAAGGAAGCACATTAGTCCTGTTTGCATGCTTTCTTTCTCAGTGCCATGTCTGAATTTGTCATTATGTAAAATTAGTTTGGATACTTTTGTCACGCATGGATGACTTACATGAAAACAGTTCGCCCATGTAAAAAAAACAACAAAAATCCCCACACACATTAATGTAATTTATGAGCATCATGCCTCAGGCGTTGTGCCTGCTTCTCTTGATTGTCCAAGATATTTCCCTTGACTCTATAACACAACACTCATATTCGTGAACATGTCTACTATAAATGACACAATGCCACAATAATGATTCAGTCATTTGTCACAAATCTGATCCCATTTTACACGTCACACAAACAAAGATACTGCACATCATTTACACACACCGTGTCCAAATCCTTTTATACTTGGGGACTAGGGGTTGCAAAGGGGGAACTTCCAAATTCCAAATTGGGATTAACTGGAAAATGTGGATACTTTAAAGAAACCATATACAAATTTGTCAACGCTTTATCAATGTTCAATTCTTTCATTGAATAATGCATTCTTTAATTAAGCGCTATAAAAACATGAATGTTGGGCTTAATAGTGTAGATTCATACACCAGATTTGTTTGACATCATCTGTGCATGTGATGGAGGAAGGCACAGTGCATGTAGGGGGTGTGGCCTCAATAGCCCATGTGCCTGTGATCGAGGAACAGCATTGACTTTCAACTGTATTTGCATCAAATGCGATTGTTGTTTGCTGTTGCCAAGGTTATTTACCAACTATATTTAAGTTCCCAACCCTTCATCACAACCCCAGTGAACAAACATGACTGACCCCTTCATCCTACTCTGGAGTAGTAGACCTGTAGTCCAGTAAAATGTTCTCCCATATGCTTGTCCCTGAATATTTTGGCCTCCTCCTCCAATCTGTGGACTCCCTCAGTGACTCTATAACTCAGACTGCTGTAGTAGAAGACGCCGGTCTACAGCCTCGTATAAATATTGCATATGTACGTACTCCGAGTGTCACTGTGGCCAAATGCTCTCATGCGTTATAAGCACAAGAGAGGTGCAGCTTTATTTGTGCTGCTTTGCTTCACAAATCCACAGCTCTTTATAAAGCTGGTGCGAACAGTCGACTCCCGGTCTACTGCGTATTGTTCATCGAAAGCACAAGAAAGCAAATCATTTTGTAGTTTTTATTTTATACTTTTTGACTTTTTTTTTTTATAAAGCTCATTTTCATGCTGAGAAAAGAACGTTGTAGATTTTAAAGTGAACATTTTCTGGACAGTTGAATGCACAGTCAGAACTGGACCGGAGGCTCTATATAATTCTGTGTTGTCATTGATCCCTTTACAGTTTGCCGCTTTTGTCCACTAAGTTAAATGGTGCAGCTTTAAATGTTTTTATGTGTGCTTCTTTTTTATGTGTGCATCCATCCTTAAACCATGACACTTATGATACATTGGGGAATATTGGTTTGTCATTTCAGAAGCCGATTTGGACAATTGCTTGGAAGAGTCAATATTATTCGCCACAGGGGCTGAGCATTAACTCAATAACAATATGTACCGCAATGTCATTCTTTTTTCCCGTAAAAATGTAAAATAAATTCAACATCCACGTG
Source organism: Solea senegalensis (assembly GCF_019176455.1). Taxonomy (NCBI): domain Eukaryota; kingdom Metazoa; phylum Chordata; class Actinopteri; order Pleuronectiformes; family Soleidae; genus Solea; species Solea senegalensis. The sequence goes on from NC_058033.1 coordinate 14,748,643, forward strand.
TAAACCCATTTGACCACATATTTCAATATGTTTAATCTTTCTCTCATTTCATGCTGTTATTGATTGATTGACTATTTTTAATTGAGATGATGTTTTGACTATATCACCCAGCCCTAATGTACATTATAAAAAGTTAAATTATGACAATGCTTTACACATCTTGAAGGTCAAGTGTGTAACAATTGTAATGACAAAATGATGGTGGTTTGTCTATTTGAGCTGTAGAAACATAATGGATTGTACAAATATAAGTGATTTAATAGCTTAAATGTGAATATTTTCTGGTTTCTTTGCTCCATACAACCAAAACATTTCAGACATTATCATCATTTCAGGTTTTGGGAAACACCAAAAACATTTTTGACATTTTATGGACCAAATGAATCGAATAATTGAGAAAATAATCGATAGATGAACATATTATTGAAATAAATCCAGAAACATGGTGGTAAAAGACGGAGGCCTCCGCAAAGCAAAGCCCTTGCCTAAATAGTTTGTTGTTTTCTGCCATCAATTCTGTAGAGGTTAACATTGTATAAAAAATTTAATGTAATGCTCGACTGAATAATAATAATAAATAATGTATTTGTTTGCTTCTTTGTAATTTAAGCCGATACTTAAAAGAGATAAATTAAAAGAACGCCAAAGGCAAGAGAAAAGGCGAAAAAACAAACCTATAACCAGAAAAGGTAAACTAGATCAACTTGGATCGTAACTCTAAACATGAACATGGAGACGAAAACGCCAAAGGACAAAGGGAAATGAGTGACTTAAGAGGAGGAAAGGGAACCAGGTGCTGACAATCAGGGAATAACACCAGGTGCAAACACTCAAGGTAATCACACAAGACAAGGTCAAGGTAGACGAAGTGTTGACCAACAGGAAGCCCTAAAGTCTCACCAAAATAAAACAGGAAACAAACATAACTAACAACATTTCTCTGCTGGAGAAGTTTTTTTCTTTTCTTTTTGTAACTTGAATTTGAAATCGCTAAGACTCTGAGGTGCTCGATGAAATGAGTTAAGTTAGATTGCACCTTACCCCTCACACTAAAGGATCCAATTATCCTCTTAGCCTATATGTCGTGTCTCGACAGTTTTGGGCGTAACAATTGTAGAGTTTGTTAGTTGCGTGTTTATCACAGGAGGTTGCAGATGGCTGTGCATTGATTTGAACGAGTATAATGTGTTGTGTTCTGTGTGGGCTCTCCACACACTGTTATTCCCTTCACTGAGTCCCAGTGTAAACACCATAAACCAAAGGACTTGCTCGCACAGAAAAAGCCTCTAAGAAGGAAAATCAGATAAATCCAACGTGTTGAAAACAAGGCTCAAGAAGGCACTCCAGAGATAAAATGCAACGTCCTTTTTAATCCCCATTTCCATTTGCTACATCTCATACAGTAAAGCACATGAACGAGACAGGGCAACATACAGAGTCCAGTCACTGAGCATATAGAGAACAATCTCCCAACACAGACAGTCCACTAATATCCCGGAGCTGTCTTTGTGTAGAAAGTCTTTGCGATCTCGATGCGTAGCAGGGACATGCAGTGAAATTGCAGTAGAGAGAACACAGTGTGTACAACTCTTTGTTTGCAGATAGCTGCTAATTCACAGTTAAGTCTGAAAAGTGCACACATACGGATCATGTACGTATAGCTCGATGGATATTATCTCTAGTGTACATACGTCTTTATTCAATACCGTAACACGTAGTGTTACAGAGCCCAACGCAAGACGGCAGTACTTATCTGATGGAAAAATAAATGACGTGACATATCAATATCCACAAAGAAACTATCTGAATTGATTTCACAATATCTACAAATTCACAACTTGATAACACTTTTTCAGAGCATTTAGAGTTGTTGCCACAGTTTTTTTTTTGTTGTTTTTTCTTAAATTTATGTAGTTCATCTATTAGTCTACGGTTTTCTACCATTGATAGATTTGCGTCAATTCTGTAGAGGTTAATGTTGTATAAAACATAGAATATTTAATGCTTTACTGAATAGCGTAAATGTATTCATATACTCTTATATACTATAGGATGACATGTTTTCTGCTGAAGGTTAACTCTGGCCCTGTAAGGAAAAGCGTGATCACATGACTAATACAATCACAACCAAACCTAAATGGCAACAACACAGTTCTCTTTATCAGTGAAGATGTAAAAAAAATAAATAACAATCCTAAATTATTACAAACTCTTGTCCTGTAATGCCACTCGTACATGCAAACAAATTAAAAACACATTTTCTTTTTACAGTTTCTTCTATTAAAGATGACCAGTTGTTTTTTTTATGACCTTTTAGTTATCAGTCCAAGCAGATATGATGGCACAGATTCTACTCTAGTTTGGCTGCAGACAGCAGAGGCTCTGGAAGTGTTTCCTTCTACTCATAAACACACACGTTATTGATTATTATTGATTAAAAGGTAATCGATCGTTGTAGTTTTTTTCCATCAGCTTCTCCCTCTCTAGGGGACGCCACAGGGGATCCCCTGCTGGTGATTTAGCAGAGATTGTTTTTACTCCGGAGACCCTTCGTGACACAACCCTCCTATTCAATCTGGGCTTGGGACCGGCACGAGTGGCTGGGATCAATTTAGACTGTCCAATTAACCCAATCAATGGGGAGCAATAGGGATTGGGCACTGTTGGGATTCGAACCCTTCGGTTATAGCCAGATTCCCTTTCCACATGGGTTGCCCTAATCCTGTCCATCGTACTCAAGAATAAATAAATAGAGGAAATATGAGACAGCACATAGATATAAGTGTTTTAACACACAGTCATTAATTGATCATAAACATTAGAAATGAACCATTTCAGGAAAACAGTTATCACTATTGCAATTTGATCTAGCTTCAGTTCAATATTCACACTGACGTTGTTATTCACGATAGTTTTTAAGACATGATGGATAATTACGACTGAAGGTGTGTGATCATATAAAGGTGACATGTCTTACTGTCTTAGTCATCTCACTCATCCTGTTCACATATGAGGCAGCAGCTGCGTGGCACTGCTTAAACAAAGCACCTCCATGGTGTTATTCCGAGGAATCATACATAAACATTAGCTCTGCATGCCACTATCATCAGATCCTGAATTAGTAGCAGCCAGCAGGCTTGAACACCCACAACAGATGTGTGTCATCAATCAGTTTGTTTCAGACAGGGCGCCTCACAGTATCAATTTCATGAAACCTATTCCATTTCAGTGTGTATACTATATCGGCATTATGTGAGATATATGAGATATATATGTCTAAAAATTGCTCGTCAACATGGACACATTTGCAATGATAATTCACTTTTTAGTCTAACTATTATTTAAATTTGAGTTAATAAACAGTGCATCATTACAAAATCAGTGAAGAGCAAAACTCAAAAAGCTGTCGAAATAAAGAGACAGATTTGGTTGACATGCGTGATGCAGGTTATATGCCAAGGGAGAAATTATTAGATTTTAGTGGGGATCTGCACATGTATCCAGATTTAGGACTTTTCCATTTTTAAACAGTTGTTAACCTTGTGACAAAGCAGAGATTGGTGCAAGGTTTGCATTCTGTGAGTGCTTGTAGTTATTCATTAGTAATTCAAATGATTTGTGTTCCAGCTTTATATACCGTACAGCAAGACCGGAACTGTATTTGCAAGTATTTGAGAGGTGATCTGAATTTGTATACGCCTTTTTAATTTGGCATTTTAATGTTTACGATACAAACGGATGTAGAACTTGCTCATTCTCTGTGTGTTAGTATATGCTGACATTAACCTGATGTCTTTAATGTCAGATGAGGGCAAAAACACTTCCAGAACCACCTGTAATTTATCAGCATCACATCTACTGTACGTCCACAAATAATCTGAAGCACTGATGATGTCACTGTGATGACCTACAGACGCTAAGCCCTATTCCAACGTGACACATGTGCCATTATTGGCACGTGCAGACGTATGAATGTACAGATTGTCATGCATTAACCTATGACTGATACACTGTGCATGGTTTGTGTCATTAACACATCTTTAGAGAGGCTACGACACCGTTCACTTGTTCTCCTGTAACCGCTAATGATACAGTTGGATGAGATCTGAAATGTTCAGAGTGCGTCCAGCAGAAATCAACAGAAATGGCTTCATAATCAATATAACACTTGTATAAACGCATACAAAAACGAACACTAAACAAATGGCAAATCTGACGTTCAGCTATGAAACCATCACTTGTGGAAAAAGACCAATTATATTGCTCTTCACTGTGATCACAATCAACACGAAAACAATAATTGGTGATACCTAAATGAACAGAGTTCATTCAAACCAAAGTGACATGAAGACAACTTGTTTAGTTTGAATGAACATGATTGATTTAGGTGTTACCAACAGTATTTTTCCAGGTTTGACAGCATTCTCTTCTTTTCAGTGTACATTTAGTTAGTAATGTTGTTTCATAAGAAACCTTTTTCGACTGGTTTCATAGTATTTTTCACCAAAATACGGCGCGACTGTGACATACTGGTCTTTGTTGTGTACACCTAAACACAAAACAGTACAGCATACTGCATGGAGACAATCAAATCAACACCAACACACGTGAAGTATACAAGGAGCAAAAGTACAACATGAATTGAACACTTTTCATGATGAGGCAGAAAAGTAGACAAATAATAATAATAATAATAATAATAATAATAATAATAATAATAAAGCAAAAACTAGTGACAGTGAAAAAGGCAGAAATAAAGTCCCCAGGGTGCCCGGGCACAGTATACTCACAGAAAGAAAGAGTGTCTGGTTTGATTTCTAATACAGTATTTGTATACATATACATGTATGTATATATATATATATATATATATATATATATATATATATATATATATATATATATATATATATATATATATATACATATATATATATATATATATGTTAAACTGGATTTCAGAATTCCACTTGAGTCTGAGGTAATGGCAGTATTTTGTTATGTCTTCTTGGCTCATTGAGACACCACACCATGCGCCAAAACATAAATGCACATGATAATTGTTGTGGACTATGTGCGGGATCCTTTAATCTCTTCGCTTCATCCTTTCACAGGCAGAGGTCTGTTCACTTTCCACACTAATGGGCAATTTTACACTCTGTGCCCAAGGCCCCTGGGCCATGGGTGGGCGGGGCAACAGCCATGTACAGTAACTGCAGTGACACCAGACTATGTTTACATTTTATAGACCACGTAGATCTGTCTTCTAAAACGTGCGTATGTGTTCACCAAGGCACGTAGCTTCTCTGTCATTGAACACAGTCGGCCAGTTCAAACAATGAAAGCCACTGGACTAGAAAATGTACAGGCAGCTCAATGGGATGTGAAAGCAATTCCAGATGATACTGCATTGAGTCTGTTGGTATTCAGCGTGAGCTGAAGCCCAGACATGGAGGAATATTAATGATGTTCCTATGGAACTATACAAACTGCCCCAGGCTAACACAGTACAACAGTAAAACAACCGACAAATGGCTCCACTGGCGTTTCTCTGTTGCATCTCTGTATATGTGTGTGTGTGTGTGTGTGTGTGTGCGCATGTTGTTAACTTCATGGATGTGCCAAAGCCTTAAAGCTGCAGTGTGTAACTTTTTTCTTTTTTTTTTCTCTGCCTCTGTTTGGTCTTCATGAGCAGAAATGATGTCACATTATTCGTATGGTGCGTCCTTCATCTGAAAACGGGCTCGGTCAAGCAGCGTACGGTCAGACCTGACTGAGCGTTTGTCCGTATTCATCAGGCAGCGCATCGGGCGGACGGGGTTCACAGGTGTTCATCCCGTTAAACTGTTTAATGAGTTGTTTGAGCAGAATTCACGTCACTGAAACTTTTCGTGGGCACCGTTTTGGAGTCGTCTCACTCTACCAGTACAACGTTGCTGTTGCCTCTCTGTCTCCCACTTCCTGTGTGCATGTCGCTGGGCAACACAACATTTAAACACCACTATGTCAAGGGTCCGGTCATACTTCGCATTGCATGGGTGATGTAATGATACTAAACGAAGGTCTGTGTGAGCCTGGAGCCTGAAGTTGTACATCTTCATATAACATCAAGCGAGTTTCCTCAATGGTTACGCTCTCCTTCGCAGTCTGTTTCGCCCAAACAAAGAGCACGCCCACCAACTAGACTGGAAGTGTTGTGCCATAGGCAGCATGTGCAGTCGGAGCACATGGTCCACGTGGACTCAAACTAGAGGTGTGTGCGGATTTGTCGACATAGTGTCTGCATGAGCCACCCATGAGCCAGCTCTGAGAAACACAGAGAGATTTGTGCGGCGCTGACGGGCTAAATCAGCACAAGGTCGGCTCATTTGACAACAGTTTGAATCTAACTGACTGCTGACGCACTGCAGCTTTAATGTTGGTAATGAGCGGCAGTGGATCTTCAGTACAAGGTTGCGTGTTACAAGTGAAGCGCAAACATATCAAAACATGAGTGAGAACACAACTTGACTACTCTTCAAAAAAAAAAACGGCAAGCGATCAAGGTAACGGCGAAGGAGCACTTACAGTTACTCACGGAAATGGGAACAGGGCCAGAGCGAAGTGTGGAGGGGAAGGAAAAAGAAAACTACACAAATACAGACTGATGTGAGTATGTGCTCCCTCCGTAGTCCATGACTACATGTGAATTTATTGTATGTTCAAATTCGTCCTCCATCTATAGAGACGTGCAAAATATCAAACTCTTAAGAAAAAACAGATACACAAAACACATCCACGAACACACTCTCACTCTTTCTCTCTCTCACTCTCACACACACACACACACACACATACACAATAAGATGTAATGGACTTGGCCTCCTGCAAACCTGTCTACCTTCTGAACCAAACCAGATCAGGCCCAGCATTTGGTCAAATTCAGTTTAGGTTGTTAGCCTTCATGATAGCGGGCTTTCTGTTGACGTACGTGGCCCAGTAGCCTAAGTTGAAGATGAAGAACAGAACTGGGAAAATGATGCGCGATATCTTGTCCACTTTGCTGACACGGTTGTAGGACTTCTTGGCCTCCGTGTAGGGGTCGGCCATCCTCTGCAGGTAGTGGTGTTTGGCCGCTGCTCCGGGTGCACTCTTGGAAATGGTTGTTAAACCTTGGTCTTTTGCTACGTTCATGGCGTAGGTGGTTCCAACAATGTTGAAGGTGTTGTTGGCCTTTTTGGACAGAGTCGCCGATTCTCTTCTCTGAAAAGGAAGAAGGCAGTAAAGTAAAGGTTGTCAGGAGCGAAGCACCAGACTTACCAATACTTCCATTTGAACTCATAAAGAGGAAATAGAAGCAACACCACGAGACACGACACACACAAGAACAAAACAAAAGCCTAACCATATCTTTAATCCTTTCCATGTTAGCCTGAAACGGTTCCTGAAAAGAAAAGTAGAAAAGAAAAAAAGTTTACCAATTATATTAAAATTCCCCATCTTACATACTCTATTCATTGCTATCCAGCTGATACTACGTTTGAACATGTTTACACTATAAATATTATCAAGTCAAATCTGCACCATTTAAATGTGGATTGCAGAAGGAAAAAAAAAAACAGTCATGATTAAAAAAAAAAAAAAAGTCATGACAAAAATTGAGTGTGTTGAAATAGGGAAGACTGCATTCATGATCACTGCAGAACCAGGCTGGACTGGCATCTGATACTGCTTGCAGTTGCAGCACAGAGCAGGATTATATATACAAAAAAGAAAGAAGCAAAACAACAGTGCCTGAAAACCACATCTGACAAAACTGTATCAATGAGAGCAGCCAGCAGGCTCTTCAGGCAAAAACAGCTTATGCCAAATCTAACACAACAAAGGCTGAGTATGATTAAGCTTTCTAAAGCCACTGCTTTCTTCTTCATACTGTAGAGAAATCATTACTGTCTTTTCTATTTAATTTACAAAGGGAGACTGGATTTTATTTGTTAAATTGGTCCAATCAAATAACTAAACTAGCATCACCCTGCAAGATCCTGCATGTGTGAAGTTCAGGTGTTTTGAATTGTGGTTGTATAAAGTTCTGACACAAACCTGCTTGAGACATGGACGCTCACTCTCACAGAAAACATGGCTGCCAGCTGCCTGGGACACAAGGAAAAACAGGTTTAAGCCACTTAACAAAAAGCCTCAGCTGATAAATTTTAGGCCAATTAACGTTTACAAAATCTGAAGAATATGTGACTGGATTGATCTGGCCATTAGACGGCCTTTTGTGACTAGAAACTTGTGCTTTGAAAATTGCTCACTCCCCACACCAAAGTCCACGGAGAAAGTGAATGCTTTTACATCAAGACACACAGGAGTTAGCTAATAGTTCAAAAGTGTGAATTTGTGACTTTGGAGTTTGAAATACTTTTGCTTAATTGACCTAAGTGACACAAACTTACCAAACGAAGTGGCAGTAAACCAACAGCTCCCTTGTACCTGCGAGATAAAAACGCTCATTTTCCTTTTGGAGTTTGGTGTGGAAGAGTGAGCGGTTTACAAACCTCGGTTTGCAGTCGCAAAAGGCTCTCACTGATATATATACTGCATATGTGTAACAGGGTGTAGATTTTATTAGGTGAGCATTTTGTTAAGTGGCAATTATCTGTTACCACTGGCAGCCATATTTTCAGGGAGAGCGAGCACCATGTTTCAAGATAGTTCCTACAAGGGGTGGTGCACAGTGACTGACTACATCCTTTCACTGCCCCATTTCACTTTTCCTGTTTACATTTTTGTTCTACTTTTTCTTTTTCTTTTAAAATCCATTCCTTTTCTCTCCACTCCATCTTTTTCATTAGCATAGCATTGTGCCCTATCCCACTCCTCCTTAAAGCGTCACTGTGGACCCTTTCAGCTTATTACCAAGGGTTTTATTTGAATTTTGATTCTGCGTTCTCCTAAATATACAGAGACACTCACAAATGGAAGCATGTAAAACATGGTTTTATATGCAACAAACGTGCTGTGTGTGATCGCTCAGTATCTTGAGTAGAGCAGTACTGTATGTCACAATCAGATAATATATTTGAACTTAAAGACCGCACGATTTTTAAGTTTTTGTTTTTAAAGTGGGATCCTACAACTTGGGGGTCAACAATTGAATTAGAAATAAGTTATAAATGCCTTATGAGCAGTGATGGGAATAACGATTGAAATGACTGTTTCAATCAGTTTACTTTGGTGAGGGGGGCGGGACAACCACATAAGTAGCGATGATTGGCTATGGAAGAGGTAAGCCAATCAGAGGCAGCGCTGGGCGAGCGTTGACACACAAACAACCAAGAGACACATTCAGCGATGGTCAGCCCAGCAAATTCTATGGAAGCGTTTTCATAATGGAAGTACAGACATGACTTGTCCCTCACTGAGATAAAAGTGTATATGTATATCAAAGGTTCTAAAACGTCTGTTATGTTTCACTGTTCTACAATTATAAACATAGTAATGATAACATCTACAATAAGGCACAACTAGATAGTGGATCTTGTCTCACATTGTCCCACAGCAACACGAATATATTAGTCGCAGTGTTTCCCAACCCTGGTCCTCAGGGATTAGTGTTTTCTGTTAATAGTTAAGTGTCCATTTCGTTTTGTTACTTTACTGTACAATGCAATAACTCTTTTACTAACACAGTTTCTTTTTGGGAGAAGTAACTAGTAACTATAACTAATTAGTACCATGCCCAACACTGCTTATGAGGAAATATTCAGACTTCTGGGTCCCTACATGAATGACGTGAGGCTGTGCTGGGGAAAAATGTGTGGATAATACTGCAGCAATGATGGGCTGGAAGAGTGGAGTTACCGCATGGATAAAGTTTGACAAGTCAAAGATCATTCAGCTACAAACTGTCTGCTGCATTGGCAGGTGCTCACATCCAAAGCCACAGAACCAGATGTTCACTCTGTTTTCTTTGCTTCACTCTGTTTAACAACACAGAGCCACGATATGTTCACATACCAGCAGAATGACTGTTATATACAGTATTGAGCTGTGGTGGTTGGCAAAATAAATGACATTTCATTTATGTTCAACAACATTGAACATGAATTAGGGGCTGGTGTTGGGAAATCGGAAAGCATATTTATATGGACTTAGACGGGAGATGTTCGACAATTCCGTGGGCAACAACTGCATTCACCGACCCTGATCGGAAGCATCTGAACTTGGTGAGAGTGTTCCACTCTGGCATCTCCACTGTGCATCTCCTGAGGCCCTGAGTAATCACCGACTGATGCTTTAGAGCAGTAAAAAAAATACGATAAAAGCAGCAAAAGATGGAAAGAGGTGACGGAGGAGGCCACATTCTATCAAGACATGGATACAGTGCTGTTAAAAGCTATGGGCAACATCAAATTTAAAAGGGATGCATATGTGAACATTTTGGCCTTTTGAAAATGGAGTCTGTAATGGAGTCTTGTTTTATTTTTTTTTAAATAGGTGCAGGAAAGTTAGAGTCTAAACATTCTTGTCAGTATATTTTAATATTTGGACGACAGTTGCAGTAAGGGCGTAAAAATCCCCAAACATAGCTACAGTACATATTTTAATATTATTTTAACATATTTTATCATTAATAGACAATATCAAACAACTGACCGGACTGGGTAAACAGTTTCCTATCAGAAAAGGCCGTCTAACAGCAACCTAAATCAGTGAACATATTCCTTAGTTAGACTTTGTGTACATTTTGTTGGCAGAAATTGAATTCATACACATGATTGATTATCTGTGTAATCGCTTCAAAGGTCTTGCTTTACGCAGGTCAGCATCCTGTGCCATCGTGTTTGTACACCAGCCAGAACAGACAAACCAGCTGGAGAGTGTGTATTGAAGATGAGGTTCACAAAGAATAATGCTACGCCCACATAAACCCAATCAATAAATCAACAAAATAGAAGGAGGAAATGGCAGAGAAAATGAAAGAGTGGAGAGAGTTGTGAAAGAGTGTCTAAAGACTTTCTGCTATGCAAATGCCACTGTAGTCCCCTGATGTACTTGGGAAAGGGAGAAGTGAGCGGAGGAGTTCTCTTCTGCTGTCGCACCGTTATGCTGTGTTTCCATCGTGGTACGGTTCAGGTTGGTACAGTACGGTATGGTTTGGTAGACGGGTTGTGGGCTGTGCACAATGGCCGCATCCACTAGATACAGTATGTACTGTTATGTTGCAGCAGTTGCGACGACGACAACAACGCAACACAACAGTCAACAAGAGCTCTTTTTCCCACTTGGTGGGTAGCTGTTTTTTGGCTGCAGCCATTGAAGAAACTGTTACCTCAAGGGAAGGATATCAAAACTTGGAATGGTTGGGGCTGTTTGTTTTGGTACTATTGGTATATACATAATGAAAATGCAAAAGAGTACGTACTGTACTGTACCAAACCGTTCCACCAGGTGGAAACACGGTTTAGATGTCACAAATTCTATCACACTGGACCTTTACATAAGTAGTTGAGTATTTGTAAGTGGCTAAAATCAGTTTTCCTCGTGTCCCCACTGACAGCCATAATTTCATTGAGAGTCTCAGGATGGTTTTCAATGCAGGGGGTGCGCTTAAGCAGTTGTTTAAGTACACAGACTTACAGTCCAACGTCTTGGAGGCAGCAAAACATGAGGAGTAAACATGTTCAGTTTGATCAGTGTTTTGTCCTCAAGTGAGCAAGACTACCGGAGGACGAGAGTTCTCCAAACTCAGCACAAGCACTGAAGCTTGCGGGTGAGATAAAAAAAAAAGCTCACAGGCGGCGGCTGATTGCATTAAACAGAGAAATGGTGGGTCACTCCCTGAAGGGATCTATCTCGAGTCAATTAATACAGGGTGAGAGAGTGGTACTGATGCCCTGTGGATAACCAGGTACTTCCCCAAGATATCGATTCCTCTAACACCACCCAGAGACTCCTTTATCACAGTGATGGCTGACATCAGCAGGAAAAGAGAGTGACTGCTGTAATGTGTCATATGACTTCAATCATAGCTCCCTAAACTCTTAACTCCTTGGCATCAGGAACAGTAGGGCTTAGTAACCTGACAGAAAAGCCTAGCAGAACAATTATGTGCCGCTATTTAGCTGGGTTGTCCTCGGCAGTAATTCATATGGTCTAATTATTGGAGAAACCACATGTGACATCGTGCTGCGTGCATGTTTTTATGAACCTAATGCAACACGGCACATAATTTACATCTGGCCAAAGAGTCTTCAAAGTCATTTGGCTAGCTGCAGGCACACGAAATGTCCTGAACACAATGCATCTGTTGACCTTGTCTTTGTTACTTCTGCAAACCGATGAGTCAGAATTGCTTTACAAGTATGATTAAGTTCCCTGGAGGTAATCGTGCCTCGCTCCGTCCCGCTGTTTTGAGTCCAGTGTGCGCATGCGTGCATTAAACCCAACCTTGTGACAGTCTGTCCGTGTTTCGGACTGGAGATGAGGCGGTAGCATATTCAGTAGCTTCAAGTATGCGAAGTATGTGTTTTATTTATGGTGTTCTCTACTATTTACGTTTTGTAAATCTGGTAGTTACAGACATGGTCTGTGCTTGATCTAATCACTACAGGTATCAGCCCAACAGTCCACTGATAGTAAAGACCATCAACTGCAACACTGCCTCAGATTGGCCAATGTGTCAGGGGGAAAACAGCCAATGAGCTACCAGCACATACTGTATGTACTGCACCTGCTTGAGAGGATATTCCTTACCAGCAGGTGGCAGTAGTCTGCCTTTGTTAATGAAAAAGGAAAACCAGAAGAACTATTAAGCAGTGATTTTTTAACTCACCACTTGGTCAAACAATGGCCCTGCCATAGTAGTATTATCTGCTGGATGTCCAAATTAAATAAGGACGGTACACGAGGATGTCTCGTCTTCTGAAAGACGAGCAAAACAGCCAACCACGAGGATCTGTCTCTTGAAGGGACAGCAATGCGTTTGAACATGCTGAATTGGCCACAAAGCCTTCAGCAGGGTTCCTGTCTATGACGGCAAAGGCTGACAGCGCTGCACACCAGGAGAGCTTTAGCTGTTCATCAACTGCCTGACGGCTGACTGTCAGGGCAGTGTGTCCTGAGCTTTAAGCTTACACGATTTTCCACCCAATAATCCAGACCCAAACAAGAAACCAAGATTTCCAAGTTGTGGCCAATGGCCCCTATGGAGCAGTACTTGTTCGTCAATAGCTAAGCATGAAACGTTAAAGGATGTGGCCCGTGGATCCCAGCAGATGCCTCTCTGATGCCATGGAGATCCAAATCTCTTCTTGAATATCGTTGATGGTACAGTCATGTTGGTTGGGAAAAGTGACAGTCTCTCCTTTTTTAAATCAACATGTTTAAGGAAAGCGACAGAAAAGTAAAAAATATGAGAATAGATCGTACGGGGACATTTCTGTTTCCATGTGGACAATGTGGACTGTCTTACAAAATGTCCTGCCTACTGCAGCTTTAATTTCAAATATGTGAAGATGTTGTCAGCGACGCAGTGGGTGTGAATGTGCAAGATTATGAGTCACACATTAGTAACTGAGATTCCCTGGCTCCGGCAATGAAGCCCACTGCACAGTGAGCCAGTGCTCCAGCCTCTGCTGATGAAACTAGCTTTTAATAAATCTCACAAACTCATTTCCAATCATTTGTCATGGAGAGTCAAGATTATGCAAGCAAGCAATTCATTCCGACCAACCAAACTCCCCATTGGCTAATTTCTGTAATAAGCACACCTTTAGCTGGTGAAGTGAGGGAGCGCTAACTAGTTACGCCATCGTAACGCCATCGCAGCGCCATCATCTGTCAAGCGGAATGTTAGGTGACAAAAAAAAAGAAAGAAAGAACCAGCAGCATAAGTTGCACATCGACCACTTCCATTTCAGAAACCTAGAGGCAATCTTACTTACATGAGGGTAAGAGTAGTGGCCTTGCCTCACACATGGAGCCTCTATTTTCAAAATTGATGTACTGAGCTTCAACATCTTTAGCGAAACACACTTTTTCTCTTATAAGTTATCTTCCACTCGATTCTCTTCATTAAATTTAAAACATGTTGAAAAAGGAGACACGTGTGTATTCTGATGCTTTTGCTTTCCAGTCATTCTAGCTATTATGGGAGTGTTATGGGAGTGTAACGTCTCCCGCTGTGACCCCGTTCTTTTTTATCTATCATGACAACTGCGTGCTCAGCACAGCCCCCGAGAAGGGAACTCAGGCTGTTGCCATTCAGAGGAGACATCAAAAAAAAAAACAATTCCTCCCCTCTGCTGCAAATTATCCCCGATGACTGAACAGTTCTATGGCAGCAATACATATTTCCGTCAATCACTCAAAGGACCAAATGTCAAGCTGTAAGGACGTGGAAACACTGTACTGATTGTGTCCAACACTTTGTACATAAATAGCAGGAAACGAGTTTCTGTCGCAGTAAAAGAAATATATGTTGTTCTTTGCTTTATGACCTGTCTGTGACAGAAGTGCAGCCTTTTTTTTTAACGTGCTGGCAGCAATAAAACAGTACCTTCCTAGTCACTTTAGTTAAATTAAGTGAGACTTTTACCTGGTTAAACAGAGGGATAGAAAAACATAATTTAATATAAAGCAATGGAGGTGCAACTTTTTTTTTTTTTTTAATGCAAACATATCACAGTGTTTGTAAGCTCTCTCGCTGTCAGAAAATCAGTTTCCCTTAGGGGGGAAAAAAAAAGCATGTGTCCTTCTGCAAATTGTGCTGCGCTATTAAATATGAAACTGTTCTTTGATGTATTCTCAACACAGTGCAAATTTACCAAGGCTAACTCATCTCAGAAAATAATAGTACAAACCAGTCAAACGGAACATCTTATAGTCAGCAAATCAGCTACGTCTGCGTCCACACTACGACGTTTTTTATTTGAAAATTGGGCTTTTCGATTAATGACATGTGTGTGTCATTAATAGTGTTTCAGTGTCCACAAAAAGACACGTTAAAAACTAGGACTATGCTTCAGGCTCCACAATAATACAATAATAATTGATTGGTGTCTTCAACTTTCACTCAGGAGCGAAACTTGTTCCTTAGTTAGCTGACTTATGTTATCGTGATAAATAATAAATGTCATTATTGACTAGTTTGACACTTTACTGTGTCTTTGACTGTATTTTCCAAATGGTACTGAAATGATGTAGAGATGTAGTCTTGAGACATAAACACCACTCAAGCTGCCAAAGTCTGTCTAGATTAGACTGTGTATTGCAATACGTATGTTATCATGGCTTCTCCGTCTCGATATGTATCATTAAGATTTAGGAGATACCCAGCCCTCATAAAATGTAAATACTGTATACTGTGTGACCATACTTAGTTTCAGAATGTACTGCTAGTGGAAAACAACAATGTTGAAAAGTAAGAAACTGAAAACCTTTGACCTTTTCCTTCACAGTCGATAGTCCACTCGTGGCCGATAACGACCAATCAGGAAGCAAATGCAGGAAACCGTGTTCAACTTATTGGTGCAAGTCCAGACTAAAACACGACCCAGAGCCGGCAGCATTTTCAAACTTTTCTGCCTGGACGAAAGCGTGTGCGGAGCAGAAGACAATGCATTTTTAAACAAAAAAGCATTATTGTGGTTAGAGCCTATGCCAACTAAATCTGCCATGACCTAATTCTGTCATTCATTAAATCTGTGTAGAAATGCTAAATGCATTTGTCCTTTCATCTCCATCAAAAACAGGCATTTCGAAGCATACGCTGTGATGCAACTTGCAGCGAATCAATTAATCACGGGAAACATGGATATTTCATACATACAGCAAGTGCTTCTTTGTGTTCCAATACTGCCTCATGTCTCTAATCTATCCCATATGACACGATCAACTATAAAACATCATAGAAACCATGTATAATTAAAGCACCGAGGCAGTCGCGAGACACTAATCACTTTTTTATTCATGACTTCATTAGAACTTCAGAGAAAAAAAGCTTCTTCTTTATATATATTCTCTCACCATCTAACAGACCAAAGTACAAATCTGTAGGCTGTGAATGATCTAGTTTTGTGCTATAGAAACGCCACCTTCAGGTGCACACGCCCTCTCTATTCTCTGCATCCATAATTTGCAGAGTAGACGTGACACTGACATTTTTTTCTGGGGGCAATGAGCTCACAGTGACTTCAGGACGAGACTTGAACATATGCCGCCATCATAAATCGGGGCCAGTGTCTCTGGGAGTTTACCTCTGTGTTTTCGCTTTCACTGTCCCACCCCACTCTCCCTGTTCCATTTGGCTGTTAATGAATAAATAAAAACTCTCTTTAAAGTCTTATAGAAGACTCCAGGCTGCATTAAAGAAGGAATATTCGATCAATGTTTTCAAAGTGCAATTTGCCCTCATTGCCTGTCACTGAAGGACTGAAACAATTAAAACTAAGCATACTGAGAAGACGACAGTGGTTGACAACTTTGAAAAAAATGACTTTGGTTGGCGACGCCTAAAATAAGGAATTCAAAATAAAGTTACGAACAACAGTTTTATTGAATTTCATGAAACGGTGTCACCAACTGAAGTGCCTTTTTAAGTATGTTAACCATGTTCGTCTTTTCAGTGTAAAAACAAAAGGAGAGTGCAGGTGTGTCATGTCCATACATTTCCATACAACTGTTTCAAATAAGAATGACTCACCCTTATTTCCATGCCCTCTTTTTTCCCATCCCATGCCCAGCTGCGCTTGGTGAAGTAGTTGACTGTGGCAAACTCAATCAAGGCAGAGAAGACAAAGGCATAGCACACGGCCATGAACCAGTCCATGGCAGTGGCATAGGCCACCTTAGGAAGGGAGTTTCTAGCACTGATGCTCAGGGTGGTCATGGTTAGGACAGTGGTGACCCCTGAGGATGAAATGAAAAAGTTAGCAAACAGGTACTTTGTGCAAGGAAAGTTCATTTTCTTACAGCTTTTACAGAACGACACAAGGGTCATAATAATATTTTTCCTTTGGGGAAACCAGGACACAGGGCACAGATTTTAAAGAGTCCACTAGGGCCACGTAACAGAAGGTTAAGCCGAGTTTAATTGTCCAATCTAGCTCAATCATGTAAATTGCTCTTTTGGGGTTTAAAAAAAGAATAAAGTTATGAACTAAACATTCTGGTCCACTGAACTGCAAAGCATCGACTTTACATAATCTGCTGTGTGAAAGAAGAAATTTGAACCACTAACAAAGTTCAGTGGTGCGTAAATGTTGGAGGTTTGCTGACTCAGTCTTGTAATATATGATATATATATATATATATATATATATATACATATATATATACATATATATATATAGTTATATATAATATATATTTATTGCAAGATAATGTGCAAAAGGTCAGTTCCAGGTCCCTACAGGACATATCACATAACAAACATTTCGAATTTGCGTCGAAATGAATCCGTTGGTGTGAAACCCTTCAAACTTTCAGAGGTCATGTCACAGCTTAACATTCAGCGCTTCCTGCGATTGAAAAAAGAATGTGAACCGATTTTACGCCTTTTTTTGCAACTGATGGAAAAAAAGATGCACAATATGTTCCAGGCCCCAAAAATGTTCACCTAATAAAATGTACACCTGTCAATGTTATCTGTGTTATAAATGACATCAACACCATCCTGACTGGAAACTGACATTTGTAAGCCATTCACTGTTCCGCACCAAAGTCCACTGAGATAATCTGCATTTTTAGCTCCCGGGCGCAGAGGAACTGCTGTCTCGTGTGATAAGTTTGTTTCACTTGGGGAATTCCAAACAAATCACACAATAACAGCAGACGCAGCAATGGTTCAACAACTCCTGTGTGCTGTAGGGCTGCCACTTTTTCTCTGAAATTTGGACCTTCAAACTTGGGTTTCCGCTCTGTTCTGTAATCTGGTCCACAAATATGCAGCCCACAAGCGTTTCAGACTGTGTGAAGTAATGACTGAGTTGTCTGTTATTGCAGAGAGTGTGGTGTGTGCAGCTTGCCCTCTTTACTCCTCAAAAGAAGACGACAGGGACATCTTAGCATTGACAATGGAAGAGAAAAACAAGCTTTACTGTCCTCCTGAGTGGACCATCACAAGACTAATGCATACTAAACCAGACATGTGAAAGTATGTCTGGTTTATACGCACACAAGCACCGCCCGTGCTCATGTCTGTGTGTTTGTGTCAATACCTTCAATTATATAGTGTCTCACATGATGTACTTTGTTGCAGAGAGCGAGCAGTTTATGACGTGAGACAAACTTCAGTGTCTAATGGTGAGATAATGCGATAAAAGACAGCGTGTCCATGTGGGCCCCATAGAGGGTTCTATTCAGGCTGACAATATGGGTCCCAAGCGGGTTTGTTAATGGTTTCCATGAAGGCCCTTCCTGTGCTTGTCCACTACAAGCCCTTTCCCTTTCCAGGCTACGTGAGTACTAATGGCGTATTTCCACCGGCTCTACTCACCTCGGCACGGCACAGCACGGCACGATTAGGTTGCATCTCCACTACAAAAAAAGTACCTACTTAACGTGGGCGGAGTCATCACTGCACGGCTGAGCGAAACTGTGGTGACTAGAGACTTTACACCAGACTCCTGGTAGTGATATGAGATTAATAAAATAATTACAATTAAGATAGAGATTAACCCACGTTTTTAGGATTGTTATGTAGTTTTAACTTATCTACAATTTGGCACTGTTAAATATAGAGATTTCCCTGGTAGTTGTTGGAGATTAACCCACGTTTTGAGGATTGTTAAGTAGTTTTAAGTGATCTACAGTTCGGCGCTGTTCGGCTTGATTTGTGTGTGGGATGTCTCTCCCTGTGACGGCAGTCTGACCAATCGTCGCATAGTACCGACTCAGCACGGTTTTGGAACCTCGCCAGAGCAGGTCCTAAAAATAGGACCAGGTACCATGCTAGTGGATACGCTACCGTGCCGTGGTGAGTAGAGCCGGTGGAAATACGCCATAAAGGCCCTGGTATACTTCCGCGCACATGCAGCACGCGTCGCACATTGTGGACCCTGGTGTACTTGCGCGTCAGGGTCCTGTAGTGTCCCACTTCACCATCGGGGTGGTGGTACAAGTCTGGACGCAGAGTATAGGACGCATTCCTACCAAAGGAAAAGAGAACGATGCTTCATCTCCCTGGGACACTTCTGGTTTGAGCGGCTCACAGCTGAAAGGCCCGGAGTCGGGGTGTCAGCTGGTTCGTGGGTCGCCAGGTCGAGGCTTGAATCCTTGGCGACTACTTCCTCTATTGTCTAAATGGTTTTTCTGCTTCACGCTCGTTGCACGTGGTTCCTAAATCTGGGTTGCACACGTAGACTGCGTACTACGTGTTGATGACGCAAATTACATCACGCCATGATGCGTGTTGGGTGTGCGCGGAAGTATACCAGGGCCTTAAGTGGGCATGAACTTGAAGTGAAAAGCCCATGTGGGCAAACATGGATGGGTTCACCATGGAAACCACGGACAAACCAGCGTATGACCCATGTTCTCAGCCTGAATTTGACCCTTATGACCCCACATAGACTTGTTGGTTGGTCAGAAGAAAGATTTATTATCAGGTGAGCTTTTTGTTGAGCGGCCAAAATCTGTTTATCCTTGCTGCCAACTGGCAGCCATGATTTCAATTATATTATCTCACGCAGGTCCAGAGCGGGAGGTGTTGACTATATTTCTGTACCTTATACAACCACACTTGAAAAAAACCCCAAAAACCCAAACTATCCCTCTAACTATGTGGTATTGCATGCCTGTAATATCAGTGAGAGTATTCTAAAATAAAAAATCAAATATTTATAAGAATCTAAACCCTTGAAAACCCATCAAAACATTCAGTCTTACTCCTGGCAGCCAACAAAACAATGATAAATCAGTTAAGTTCCCGATGAAAAGGAGATGCCATGAACTCGATGGAATGATGATTTTTCTTTCACCTGATCACTGTGATTGTGAGAACAGAAACTAGAGATGTGAACTGTGTCCTTCACAGTAAATGTTTCAATGGTTACACGGAGAAGATGACACTGATTACAGCACCTCTCTGCTTGTGTGAGGGAGAATCGCTCTGTGCAGATGGACCTTATTGTGTGACTGAATGATTTTCACATGATGTTGAGGGGAAATGTTTCTCGTGTTTGTGGCGAACTGAGGGAACATTGGTTATTTAAATGCATGGAAATAGGATGCTGTAACAAGTGTTTTTTCACCCCCCCCCCAAACAGTCTCTTGCTTTGCATGTCATTTAATGCGTGTTGTGCAGCGTGTGCTACCTCATATACGTACGTGTGCCATTTCCATATCAAAATGCTAATTATTCAACAAACACAGGTCAGGGGTTTCTTCACAGATTATGCAGCTCAGTCTATTATTATTCACAGTACAAAGGGAGGATAACACAGTGAAGTGCCACATATGCAACAAGGGAAAATGTCAAATAAAATCAAAAGGATTCTGCGTGGCTTACATCTTCTTAAATGAAACGCATTAGCATTCATATAGAATGTTTTCAAGAGAGGTCGGATCTGGTCGAAGGGGTTTGTCTCCTTTTTATTGACATGGATTTCAAATATTGGCCATTTAATCAGCAGCCAGTTGCTTCAAAATGAATTCATTCATTTTGCTCCACCGATAGAAGCACACAATGTGTCAAGGGCAACTTCAGTGACGTGCGGTTTTATCGAAATCACCTGGAGCTCAGTAAATAATAAGACTTTAAACCAGGGTGACTGTTCCTTGTTGACAAAGTAGCCAAACATCCTCTTTGACAGATGTGTTTCCCTGACTCAGTAGGCCCTACTGCATTTTTCCATTTTGTTTCATACTTTGCTTTAACTTCTGATTAATTTGTGTGTGTGTGTGTTTTTTAACGTAGGCACAAATCATTAGTGTGGAAAAGAGCATCAGGAACAAAACACATTAGTCTTTCATATTCACCAGGTTGTTTTCTGTAAAATGTCCTTCTAATCAGACCTTTTCGAAACCTGCAATTTTTAAACCACTTAGTCCAACTCTGCACATATTTTTTTTTTGGGGGGGGTTTAATCTCTCTTCGAATTCTCCCCCCTGTTCAATTCATCATTTAGGGCTTTCTTTTTTTTGCTCTTTGATTAAACACACAAGATGGCACTCACCAAACACAGTGCGAGCAGGAACCGATTCTCTGTTTAGCCAGAAGGAGACCTGAGACAGTATGACAGTCATGATGCACGGCAGGTAGGTTTGAATCACAAAATAGCCAATTTTCCTTTTCAAATGGAAATATGCTGTCATCACTACATATTCTCCTGGGGGAAGGGAGAGAAACACAGACAGAGATGGAGAGAAACACACAGGGTCATAATTATTGACACAGCTACGCACCACTGGGAGCAACACAAGCTGAAAGATTCAAGGGTGGATTCGTACACATTTGACTGTTAACAGGTTTGTTTTCGGTCAGTGGATGAGCCATTAAAGCGCAACAGAGAATGGTAGTTGTGATATATACTCTTTGTATAAAAAGGTCACAAAACTCACATCTTTTTAGACTGGGGCTCAATTTGGAACTGAATAGAAAAGTGGAATCTAAACATTGAATGACAGATGCTGATTTTAAAAGGAACCTGAGCATCCTGTGACAGCCTGTATATAAGATTAGTAACCGTAGACTTCCATTTACAAAATGTATATCCATCAACTTCAGTTCCAGAGAAAAACAAATGACCTGATGTGAAAATAAAACAGTACAAGTTGACTTAGAAATAGAAGAAGTTATTTCTGTGATGGTTCGAATGGTTGTCAACAACACTTTTTCTTGTTGAAGGGCCTTTCCAGAGCCCTTCAAGCTAATGTGAAGCGTTCCACCTTCATATTGTAGATCATCAGTGACGTACTTCTTATAAACTCATCTTTCTGTTGACGTCTTTGCCGTTCCGAGACGTGTGCCTGCATCTTTCTTACCTCTCGATTCAGGACATTCTTCCTTTAGCTCAGATTTAATCCACAGATGTAATCTGTGGTGCAAAGATATGAGAAAAACAGCCTTTCATTCCCCCAAGGGGGTTTTATATGAGCAGATTCTACCCAGCACTGGCTTAAATTCCCTGGGCTCACTGTCCTCCGTTATGTTTGAAATCTAAAGGAAATTGATTTACCAAACCAAATGAAAGGAATTATGTTGACTGCACATCGACTATTCTTCACACTTGAAGTCCCACTTGAGTCGGATCTTCAAAATATCTCCAAAAATTTGCTAGAGCATGTTCAAACCACCAAAGAGCACAAGACAAAAAGATGTGCTCATGGAAAGTGCTCCCTGTAGAGCTCTAGTTAAGTGCTTTTATTTCAACAGCTTTCAACACTTCCTAGGGAAACGGGCTGAGTGCCATCCGACAAAGCAGTTTCATTGTGCTTTAGTCTCCAAACACTACTGAAGTCAGACAGATCTGTGATTCTGTTGCTCACCTCCTGAGAGCCACAAGAGCAAACAGTCTCACCGCAAAGGGTAAATCTCTCAAAATGGAAAGTCAGTGTGGCTCAGTTGTAAGCTATGCACTTGTTGTTTATTTATTTCTGTAATTACCTACTGCCCCATTGAAGCAACCTCTTATCTTTGGCCTAGAAGTAATCAGAACTCCTGCACTCTATCCCATCTTCTTGCTCTGTTAAGCCTGTTATCTAAATTGAATGTTATTTGCCTGATAGATCCCTCTCGAAACATTATGTTGCTATGAATTGTCTTGTGCTGTCAGTCCGCACCTGTTGCCTTTGTCTTTTATGCTTTTATTTTGAGTGCTGCCATACACTTTTAATGGTCGTATGGGGGTGCTAACAGTCAGCAGACACTTTTGCCTTTCACCAAAAACAGGGCTGCCAGGAGGTACACAGGGGAAACTGAACAAAAGGTTCACCAAGTCCAATGAGAAATTCAGCTTTTTTTTTTCCTTACATCATAGCACACAGGAATTGTTGATCCACTTCTGCCTATAATCAGCAAGTCCAAATATGTTATTTTGTGACTTCAGTGTTTAAATTCTTTGCTCAGATGTACCTCGGTGACAAAACCCCACCAAAGGAGGCAGCAGTAGACCATCAGCTCTGTGCAAGTCAGAAAATGCTGTCTCAAATTGGGGAGACACATACTAGCAACTCCTGTGACCCCCCCCATGAGCTTAAAACACTGTTTTGTGTGAAGAGTTGGTTTAAAAAGCAAGACAGACTTAGGTTTCCAGTCAGAAAAAGGCTGTATAATGAATGGAGAAAAAGTGGCGGTCAGCCTTTTGGTAATTGGCGAAAATCTGTTTTTTTTTCCTTGTGTCTGCACTGGCAGCTGTGAGTTCAGTGAAGGCTCGTGTCCATATCTCACATATCTGGAGCAGCAAAGTCAGAGATTGAGGATGAGGATTTGTCACTGCCTCATACAACCACACTTAAAAAAAAACTTCGCTTTAAGTCCTTCTCTGGGTAAATGGAAAAAAAAGAAAAAAGGGATAAAATGGTTCTGCAAAAAAATGTTGATGGGTTGCAATCAGAAGTATGGACCTGCTAAATTTGTCCTTTAACTCTACGCTGAGTGTGTCGACTCTGAGCTGTTAGGCCGAAACAGAATGGAAAGAAGATTTTACACCTCTGGCACACTTCCTCACAGCATCTCTGTAAATATGCTGAATTGTTTCCCAAAAATTGATAACAACCATCATTTCCCACATGAAACCCCCGAATAATGAAAGCCGCGTCTAAAATGGCAGAAACTGTGAAAAAGTGCAGACTGTTACTTTATGAAAACACACCGAGGAAAGCCATTATACAGTGAGGTCTGTATGTCATCAGAAAAGAAGGAGGGCAATTTATAATGTCCGCTTTCAAGCGGCAGTTTCACTGAGTTTATATTTCCAAGGTTGGACTTATATCCAACGATGTAGTTCCGCTGCAGTATCCTCCAACAAAATTGAATTTGTCCAAATGCTATAAATTGTTGTGAACACTTTGATGTGCACTCACACTGCAGCCAGAAAAGCTGTGCAGTGAGGTGTTTGCCACTCTGACTGTTAACCTCTTTTGCCTGTTTGAACTGTCTGAACACACCAAGTCTAAAGCAGTTTGAGGTTAAATGTCTGGGGGGCTGTAGATGTAACCTACCTGTGCTAGAACTGATGGTTTCTTTGCCAATAACGTGTCCCAGTAAGTCGTACTGGTTCAGCCTTGAGCCGTCCTCAGCCACAGCGACAGACTTCTCGTCTCCCAGGGTCCACAGGTAGATCACTTCATTATTGGTGTAAGCATCTAGGCAACAGAAAGGTGGGTGAGGAATTGACAGTGGGGGTATCCAACCACTGTAGAGAAAATATTGGATATTTATTGACTGTGAAACTTGAGTCCTGCACCACACTCGCTCAGTTTTTCAACTGAAGCAAAACATTCAGAATGTGTCGTGAAGTCAGTGTTGAGAACCTTTTCTGCTCATTATTACTGATCATTAACACCCCACAGGCTAATACTGATTAGATTCTGTGTTTATTCACAAGAATGACACATGAGTAATGCCACCATAGATCATATATTATGGTAGATATAGTGTTCTGGTTTGCAGGGTGAGCCTGAGAGGGCAGTAAAAATTTATTCAACAGCAAAACTGCTGGAACTCAGTTCGAGTGGAAGTCTATGGAACAATTAGCTTCTACTTTTCACTTGATTTATAACTTCAGTTAACATTTTCCTGAGGACTTAAGGGTCTCATCGTCAAATCTGTGAAGTATACTAGCATTTAGAGCAAAATGGATGATAAAATGTGTGGACACCAGTGGGACCAACAGCAGGTATGGTCCACTGGGAGCCTGGTTTCAGGCACGTCTGCGAATTTCCAATTTCAAAAACTGAATGTAATGCCGCTCAAAACACAAACCTGATATACTTTGTCCCATCCAAAAAAAAAGGCTTTAAAACATCTATGAGATTCATCTGCAGTATGTTAAAATGCATAGTGTTGACTTGAGGATCACAGGTCTCTGTCCTGAGCTCCTTTGACTGTACCTTTAATGCTCAAGATACTGTATATGGCTCCACTCACATCTGGAGACACATCCATCTGTATTGAGTGAGAACTCTCGCTGCAAGCTTATGGTTATTTTTTTTTGTGTTTGTCACAAGAAACAATTCTAAGCATAAGAGTTATTGCCCACTGTTATATTTCTACAGTGCAGTCAGGTTCAAGTCCTATCCCAGACAGGAAAACTAATAAAACCAGCAGGGGAAAATTGCCACTGCTTCCGCAGTAAAGTTTTATTATTTTCAAACTCTGTGTTCCTGTGACGATCTGGCTCGACTTACAACTTCCAAACTTCAGAGGACAGGCGTGCGCATCCATCGGGAAGTCCTCCAGGTGCATGGGACACT
Source organism: Solea senegalensis (assembly GCF_019176455.1). Classification (NCBI taxonomy): domain Eukaryota; kingdom Metazoa; phylum Chordata; class Actinopteri; order Pleuronectiformes; family Soleidae; genus Solea; species Solea senegalensis. Next base: position 14,774,044 of record NC_058033.1, read on the forward strand.
CTGCATGAATGGTCAGTCTGACGGGACAGAGGGAGAGACAATAATTTCACAGGTAAACTATGAGACAAACTACAGACCCACCACTCATTGCTGTTGTGGAGATTTTCAGGTAAGATGACCAATGATGGAACATCTGGAGTCAGTGATGAGTGAAGTTGAAAGATTTTATTGAAGACAGCAAGGCATATCCGGTCCAGATGCCTGGTGCTTTGGTATCTGGTGAGGGAACCTTGAAAGGTGCCTAGTTTGTGTCTTATCCTATGTTATGGCTCTTTATATTGAACACCAGGTTGTAAGAATATGTGAGTCATTAAACTTAAAGTTGGCTGAAGATTAGAATTTTCTCCCACAACTGTCAGAGTTCTTATCATGCCTCCACAGACACTGACATCATCTCTGGCAAAATCAAAGTGTTGGAATCCATTGTGACACCAAAGTCACTTTAAAGTGACTGTTCATTCTCTTTGGAAGAGCGACTTGAACATATGCTTGAATAAAGAGCACCGGGACATAATCTTTAATGGAATTCATTCCTCATCATTTAACTCTAATCACAAAATAACACATTTAAACTCGCTGATGAAGGCAGCACTGGAACAACAACTTCTGTGTGCAGTGATGTAAAATCACTGATGATTTTTTTTCTCAGCGGAGTTTGGTGCGGGGAGTACAAAATGATAATAAGGCTGTCTCGCTGTGAGATAAATTGTGGAGCACATTCTTAAGACAAAAGTAAACTTAAGCAGACACTGATTTTACAATGTGACCCTTCAGTTAAGTGGCTAAGGTGTATTTTTGTGCCCCCCCGCTTCAGGGAGAGCAAGAATCCATGTCTCAGGCTGGTTGTAGTAAATGGCAGCACACTGGGAGCATGCACAGTGAAGTTGACTTCTTTGGCATTGACTGTGTCAGTGCCTCATGCAACCATACTTAAAAAAACAACCCCAAAAAAACATGAAATATCTCTTAAATTTTTAAAACTCCAATTTTTTTTATAGTCAGAAACTGTATATTAAAAAGAAATAGTGGGCTGGGCATTCCGTCAGTGGTAATGAAATCTCAGCTGACTGACCTAATCTCTTGAGAACACTAGATATTTCATTTGGCCATAAAGCAGAACCACAACATGCCCTGAATAAATAGAGAAATTGTGCATATTATTATGTCACTCATAAATGTTTAATCAGCACAGGGATTTAAATTTGCTGAGTTCAAACAAAACTGCAGCCCATTAAAACACCCTACTGTGGACTGACTTGCTATTAAATGGACCACAAACAGGGTTATTGTAAATCACTTAAAACATTTATAGACCAGGCATAAATCCAAAGATGGGTTATTTGAGCAACTGGGCCTGGAGCAGAAAATCGGAGCAAGTACATATTGGTCTGTGAGCAATAATTAATGTATAACTTGATGGATAAACTGAATCTAGATGCTTTAATCACATTCGTATAGATTTTTTAGCATGGCATTCAATGGAGATTATATGATATAGAAAACGTATTGCAGACCACTTCCAAAGTCAGACTTAACTGTTTCTAATTAGCCATGTGCTGCACTTGTAACAACCCTGTGCGCCCATTGTTTTCCACCCTCTTGACTGCTCTCTAGTGCTACCTCATTACTGATAAGTGTCTCAGTAACTACACATATTAACAAAGTACGACATAAATCACATGCGGGAAACACACTGCTGCATATCTCAAAGCACTTCCACTGACAGCTAATTGACAAAATTCATCTCATTCCTGAGCTGCACTAGTCCTAAAAGCTGTATACACACACGCCAGAAGTGGAATTACTTACCTACGTAATCAGAGACAAGTAACTTCTTAACTTTGTGCTACAACAAAATGTGGCACAATGCTGCAGTTAGCTCTTAAGCCTTAGATGCGCCTTCAAAAAAGCATCAAAATGTGTTCATAAAAAATTAAGCTTTAAATATTATAAAAAATTATACAATAATATTTTTATAATTTTTTTATTTTATTTTTTTAATCCAACACCGGACCTTTCCATACATATCAAATATTAATGATTTTTTTTAACCCTTAAAATTGCCAAGTTTTTGTCATGATGCACCTTCATTTCAGTCTAGATAAACACAATATATTAATTATTTTCACTATACTTCATGCAAACTTGATTATTTTCGGTTTGATATTTCAGCCTGGTATATGTGAAATATAAGTAGAAACATTTGTTTATATCCATAATTTTTTGCAATGTAATAGTTCATAGAATACTCGTACATATCAAACATTAATGAATATTTAAAGTTTTCAACCCCTAAATTGCCAGTTTTTTGTCAAATTGAACGGGTTTCAATGAGGACATTTTTGTACATAGGTGTGTTAGTGTGAGTATTTTAGTTAACGTTGTTTACAATAGACTAAAAATAAAAGAAATACATGAAAACACTTTACACTATTCACACATTGCACACTTGATACCCATATACACTGACTGAAATTAGTGGTTAGGGGGTTTAGTTACACTTTAAAACACTTGAAGCCGCAGAAGGACCATGGATAATAATTTATTGTTAACTTGCATCCACAGGTTATTAAAAAACTCAAAAACAACAAGAACATTTTGGGATTTTAGGGGCAAGGGCACCTCAGTGGTAGAGCAAGTCGTTTTTTCAACTGGAAGGTTGGGGGTTTGATTCCTGGCTCAACCAGTCTACCGGCCAATGTGTCTTTTGGCAAGATACTACTTCACATACATGCTGTGCCAGCAGCATGGGTATAAAAGATGTGTAATAGAAAATGTGCTGCATGAAAGTGTGAGGCAAAACTGTAGTGTATGGCAGCTTTGAGTGGTCTAGAGTGGACTAGAAAAGCAATATATTATACAGTCAGACATACAGACCATTTGTCTGTCCAGAACCCTTCTCATCACATGAGCACAGACAGACATACTCATTTTTTTTAAGGGTTGTAAAGGAAATTGTTGCCGGTGCTGGAGTAGCCATCATTCCACTGAAGGGACTTCAGAGTAGTTATTGCTGTGGAACAACCATATGAGATAGCATTCTGATGAGCTCTGTTTAAATGGATTTTTAAAGCTTACCTCACTTGATTTACACTACAGTATACCAAAACATTATTATGGAGTGTAAATTTGTGTAAATGTATATTTCTTTTATGCATATGTTATGTTCAGAATTCAGCAGGATTTTAATTAGTCCCCTTAAAGACAGATTTGCACCAACTGTGGTTGCACAGCAGTGAGTGAGCTGTGCGTTATGGGACACAGTGGATCTGGATTTTATTGAAAAATTGCTTTCATTACTCTGAAATGGATTTTGCAAAACGTGCCTGCATTGTGTTTATTTTTTTAACAGCTTGAAAAGACAGCTTAATGCAGTTTGGGGATGAATAAATTCATGCGAGGAGTTCGAAGTAAAAAAAATAAAAAAATAATAAATACATAGACTGCTGTCTTCTGGGAGTATTTTAAGTTCATCATCAATTGTGGATTCTCTGTCAGGGGAAACCAAGCACAGGACTGCAGCAGCACTGGCAGACAATACAAGTTCCCTGGATCCAAAATAATGATGCAATCCTGCAGAGTGGAGGCTTTCGCAGGATTTGTCAGTTCAGATGCTGTAGACGTGCTGATTAAATGGATTTGAGCAGCTGTTTATTAAGGAGTGCCAGTCAACACAGGGTACTGCGGTGATGTACTTCACACTTAACGTCATATAAAAAAAACATAAATTATCCGTATCTGCAACATTTCTAGTGCCTTAGACGAGACATGCATTTTGTACGGTGACAGTTGAAGCGGGAATAATTTAAAAGAAATAATATGCGCTTAGTACCATAAATAAAGCACAGATTTTGAATTGGAAATGTAACACAAATAAGGACGACCAATGGCGGATTTCTAAAGGCACATCAAAAACATCAGAAGAGGAAATATTTATTAATTACAATATTAAAAAGATAAAAGAACTGAATGTTTTACAAATGACAGCATTGATACAAATAAAAATATGAATGTGTGTTTGCAAAAGTAATACAATTACAAGGTTCATTGAATGTACCTTGAATGTGCTGGATGGGTCATGTATTGAGCAGTGGTCTGCATCGTTTTGATCATAATTAAAAATCATAATTAGAGCGGGTTTGCTAGTTTTGATTAGGTTTTTGCTGTAAATGCTTAGTTTTAGTTTAGTCATTTTGTATTAGGATTAGGATCTTCTGAAATATGGAGTATTTGCCAGGTGTAAGATTCAAAAAGATGAGTATTGTGTCTCAAATAAAACCTTTCAAAATTGCCAGCAGAGAAAAAATAAATATATTTCATAGGAACCAAAAAGGATTATGCATGAAATAAATTTGCAAAGACAAAAACTAAGCACATTTTTGCTACAATTGGAGTTTTATAAACACACAATTCAGTTCAGTTATCGTTTTTTTTTTTAACTAGTTTTTATTTTTTTTCAGTTAAATGTTTTTTTCAATTGAAGTTTTCTCTATTTCATTTTCGTTAACTATAATAACCTTGCTGTGGAGCCTCCATGCAGAGCAGTGATGTGTGTCTCCACATGATGGGAGGAGACAGAGCCAGGGTCTGTAAAATGTCCCCTCGTAGCTGAGAAAATGGAACCAGCTCACTTAAATTTTTGTCTCTGGGTGGTTAATCTTCCTCTGCTTCATTAGGCAATCTCTTTATCATCTTTTCGCACAAATTCAGTTGGATTTGAAATATAAGTGTCCTTGCAACACTCCATTAGACATTGAATGTCTTTCTCAGCCTTGGCAGAACTGACCCCTGGATGTGGAAACCACAAAATGAAACTCTCTCAATTTAATTTTCACCCTTAAAAATCAATAGTGACCTCATGGGTGACATCATGAAAAATGCTTCTTTTACAGCCATTTTAAGAGCCTGACGCCCAGCTACAGAGACCACTACCAGACTGACAGATACACAGATAATACAAGTTTTGTCAGTCAGGTAGATATTCCCTTACTTTTACTGTTTCGGAAGCTGATTCTGCTTTTCACAGAGCATTTTGGACACAGCATCGACATAGTGGAAATACTTTTATCAAGTGGATATTATTTTCTGAGCATGAGTGGCTCCAAGTCTGACACTGAGTGATGAAATGAATCTAACAGCTGCTGCATCAGCTCCCCACAACTACAGTTTTAATCCCTTGAGCACCAAGGTTTTTGAGGTTGACATATGGGCTTGTAAGATGAATTGCTGTGAAAGTTTGGTACAGCTATTCATATTTCACTCAGCATGAATTGTAATAACTTTGGTGATTGCTTTTTTTTTTTAAAGTTTTTATCTAGCACTATCATCAGGTCAAAATATCACCTTGTCCCCGGACTTTGGTTTTTCAACCAAATGTAACGAAAAACTGCTGACATTCCTACTACAGGAGGACACAAAAGTGGCTTTGCAAACTTGGTGGTTTAGCATGCAAGGGCTCTTATGTGCACCTTGCAAGACTGAGCTAAAACTGATGAGGTCTGGCTGCCTGAGGGGTAGAGCTGTTCTGATATTAACTTTTTTTTTTAAGTCACTACAAACTTGTAAAGCAAAAACTATATTTGAACTATTCTGTGCTGACTTTCCCTGATATGCTGTTGCATGGTTACTATTTATGTCCCTGATTACAGATATCTGCAATGTAAATGATGCTTAGGTATAAGCGTGCACTTTTTCCAAATATGAAGTTTCACTTTTTTGAAGATATTATACAAATGGTACTATGAATACAGTGCCCTTTGCTGAATCGTGCACTTCTAGGCTGTATGTTTTGAATATGAATGAGTTTTTAAGGTTTGAATTTGAACTTTAAAGTCATTTTGGATATGAAATGTCAGACCGCGTTAAGAATCACACAGACTATTGTCCAAAGAAACTTATGTTGTCTAAGCTTTACCAGCTGATATGACAGAAGAACACTGTAGTCACAGTTTAAGGATGTTTTTTACATCTCACTGATGGACAGAATTAATTCCCTCCTTTGAATGTATAAATATAAATGAATTATTGATTTAAAGCAATCAGATATTTGGCGTTATTTTCATTTTGTTATAAAAAATCTTGGCCTGACAGGTAGTCTTGTTGGTTCGGACAGAACAGGCCTGTAGAAAAACAATAGAAACCCTGCCTTAGAACTGGCTTGGTTTTGTCTTATTTCAGTAGTAGGCTCATAGCTTACTATATGTTCAGTCCCGGAAAGAAAGAAAGAAAGAAAGAAAGAAAGAAAGAAAGAAAGAAAGAAACAATGAGCCAGTGGCATTTTCACTACAATGCTGAAAGTTATTGCTTCGATCAAAAAGTGTCACCGTTAAGCCGTTAACATAGTTGAGGCCTAGGACAGCCTCATACTAGTATTGTTGTAGATGTACAATATCCAACAAAGAAGACGTGTCGGCAGTGTGAATAAGTCTAAAAAGTGACTCACCTCATTGTGTAGAGGAGTGTGCCGTTGTCGACGAGTCGTAATAGTTTGTTAGGAGTTGTCATGTTGTGAGCCACAGATTTCTTTCCGTTGTGAAAAAAGGTATCAGGAGTCCAGATTTTACTGGCCAGGAGGTTGTTGAGGGGTAAAACTTGCATGGGACCATCAAACTTGAGCCTCTCATCTCGCCAACTCTGACGGAAGAAGACATCAATGGTGTACTCCTGAGGAGAGAGAGTGCATGGTACAGTTCACATAAGTAGAAGGTATTTTACAGATAAATAACTGAGGTGAATATGAATATGCAAAGTCCAAACTAAGGGATATCCAACTACTGGAAATATATTTTTTAATAGTGACCTAAAAACCCTCTGAATGATTTGCTGTGGATTGAAAAAAATAAAATAAATACAAGGGTTTGTGGTTACTTCCTATACCATCTACCTGACCAGTTCATAACACAATTGAATTTCCTTATTTTGAGGCCTGTTTCATTACCTGCTCTTTCATTGCATCACCTTCTTTGCTCTGCCACTGTGTACTGTGTGCTTGCGCTTGTACAAGTTGCACAATTTATGCACTGTTTTAAAAGTATTGTTTAAGCGATGACATCAGGAAAATAAACCTAAACAATCTCCAACCTTACAAGATAGACAGATATATAGATAGATACATATATACCAAAACTAGAGTATTTTTGTGTTACAGCAACTGCTAGAGTTTTCATCTGTAACAGAAACACTGTATTACTCATACAATGTATGAGGTCTGCTTCGTGGTCCTATACAACTGACTTGTTTATAAAAAAAATGTAATTAACATAAATAAAACTACAGAGCCTAAAACGCAAAGAATACTGACATTAGGCCTACATTAAATGAGAATGAAAAGAAATGCATTTCAAATATTAGGCTTAAAAAACGTCCGGTTTTGCACACTTATAACCACCAAGACCTGAACGAGTGTTAGATTAAAATAGCATCCAACTGACTTCCTGTCCTACCTTCCTTTGTGGTATTTGAAGTGTCGAACTGAACATGTTTTAAAGAAAAAAAGTCAAGTCTGTAGTCATTCCTTCATTTCAATTCCTTCATTCTGTCAGAATATGTGCTACATCTACTGACTAGTCAAAGAAAATGCAACAGGAAAAGATGCATTAATCAGTGGGGGCAAAACATACATGGATGTCGGTATGAAGGATAAAATGATGGATCTCCACACACAAACAAGTGCCAGAGTTTGATGCATCTTACGCTACAGTTTACAACTAGTGCATGCTGATGAAGTTGCCAACTTGCATCGCAGCTGATGACGTAGGTAACTTGCGTAGCAGCTAATGACGTAGATAACTTGCGTAGCAGCTTATAGCGTTGCTACTATAGCGGCTGATGATGTAGCAGGTGACTTATATAGTGACCTATATTCAATAGGCGTCAGCATCATAGCGTCTGCATGCAACATTCTTGATGTTCTCTGGCCAAAGTTAGCATATCCATATCGCGCAGTTTATTTATAATGAGCTTATAAGACTGCTGAAATCGCACTATAGTCTGTAGGAAGCATAACTCACTGGGAGCTTTAACAGAATAAGGAAACAAAAAGAGTAGGTTATACCGTGTTTTGTTTGCTGATGTTTGTCGGGAGATTACAACTCTGTTCATCAAAGTTTTATTTTCAAACTTCAAACAAAGTACTGAGACACAAATAAGCCTCGGCGACAAATACGTTGCAAAAAATGAAACATCGGTTTCATTTTTTATTCATACGTAGCAAAGTATTTTTGTATTGTCATCGATGCATGAAAAGTAAATAAAATGAACGGGAAACAGCCAGTCATTGAGAATTCATCTCGTATTATTCATTCAGTAAGACTCTGTTGCGGTGTCCTAGCAACAACCTTCCCTCATCAGCTGCATACACAGCAGTGGTGCAGACTCGCTGCAGCTGTCTGAACAGAGTAAGGGGGAAGGATGCTGTCTCTATCCCCCACAACAGTGCACATTATTGGTGATCATTATTGGTGAATAAAAGCACAGCGCGCATGTTTGATTCTAACATTCTTTTGTGAGTTTTGCCCATACAGTGGATGGCCCGGGGATCTGCAGGTGTTTATCACTCGGCTGTAACTGGCTGGGAAAAAAAGTGATAAAGTCATTTCTCAGAGGTTCAAACCACAGGAAGCCATCATCCTCAGCGGGAGAGGTGCACAGCTTCCGCTCAACACATCAACAGGGCTTCTCTAAACGGCACCACATGGGTGTCTGTTAATTGATGTGATTGGGCTTTTTAGCTCGAGTCACCTGGAAACAATTCTACCGTGTGTGCTCTGCAACAGTGCATATAAAAGGATAGTTTAGGTGTTTTGTGGTTGGATGAAATACTGTTATACACAGCGCCGGCGGTCGGCAAGGAACATGCCCCCCCATGCCGTGAACCAGCTTGCGACATGGAGGATCAGTTACTGACACATAGCAAGCTTGCCATTAAATAGGCTTTTCCTTCCATAAACTGAAGTTTGTTTTGCTTTGTAAACCAGTAACTTCTTGCATCAAAAGTCCATCAATGAAAGAGGCGATTCTGTATCACGGCTCATGGGAGTTATCGATTCACTGCTGCCTCCGCCAGTACATTTTAATGTGATATTTTTTGCAAATTCCACTTTTTAAAAAGTTTGGTTCAGATTTACCTGACAAACTTGTCATCCCCGGAAGCTAAAAATGCTGATTTTTTTCTATGTACATTGATATGGGAGCGTGAGCTGTCAAAAAGAACCTGCAAACATGTGTCCCCACAGGCTGTCACATTTTCCCTGAAAGACTCAGTGTCTCAAGCTTTTTCCTCAGTGTAGGGTTAGTGCTGACCACTGTATGAGTCAGTAAAAAGAAACGATTCCTTTAAATCTACTGCAAATAAATGCTAAACGTGTATTTTTTTTAGCTCTTTAACGTAGTCTGAGAAGGACACAAACTGTGTGGTGATCTGTTGCTCAGCGTTCCTGTTTATGGTTTGTCTTAACCCTTCTGGTTAACGCTCCAACAAAACTTTGTTCCACCCTGGCACAGAAAAAGCCAGGGCCATTCTAATATCATCGCCGGTTGCCTTTATGCTATTCACTTAATTCCTCTTGACTTTTCCTTTATGAGATGCCAAATCTCATTCTATTCAGTGTACAACCTAAATAGATAATGGTGTGCTTGGCCAAGCTGGGCGGTGCGATGATTTCCCATCCTTGGAACTGAAATCTCCTGTAAACACTGGAAATGAATATAAATTGAAAGACAAAAAGAAAAGCATAGTCAATTTTCAGACAAGGTAAAATGGCACAATGGGTTTGAGTGCCAGCTCATGTTCCTCTGGGGACTGACTGATTGATTTCTCCTTGACAGAGGAGACAGAGTAGAACTGCCCAACCATATATTTTAGATCTCTTTTTATAGCAGTAAGCCTCAAGAATGGATTTACAGTAGTAGACAAATGTAATTTAAATGACGTTTTAAAACACTTTCATGGCACCTGAATGACACTGCCCCAGATTTATTCTTTTATAAGCCTATATGGTCTTTTCTGGCACTATGCCTTTATTAGAAAGCAGAGGGCAGAGATGCATGATATGTGGGGAGAGGAAAGAGGGGAATGACAAGCATTACTTGTCCTTGGATGGAATATGTTGAGTCCTCTAGCACTGGTTCACCACGACCAAAACTAGAACTTCTCCAATAATAATGAAAATAAAAAAGATCTATCCATATTTTTTTTTAAATCATGGAATGGCTGCTTTCCAGAGTCTTTAAATTGTCTAGTTTTGTTTAATACTGTAGTAAAAATATCAGCAGTTTACGTTGATATAAAAGGCACTAAAGCAGCAGATCCTCATTTGAAAAGCCAGAACAGGCAAGTGTTTAGCTTGATAAATGACTTCCAAGCTGCTGCTGGAATCAATAACTTTAGATTAACAGCTGATCAAAAGACAGCGTGTACTGTAAATGGGGTCAGACCCACTGAGAATTATCTCCCGACTCCTCAGCTCCTGCAACTACAGTACAGCTATATCTGCTCTCCAGCTATATATGCAGCTATACAGTATATGCTCCCTGTTTGGCTTAGCATGCTGCATGGCCATGTCTCGGTGTATTTCCATTTGTTGTTGCAATGAATTGTTTAATTACAAAGGGATACTTAGGCTACATCAATACAGCTATGTTAATTAGAATTTTCCCGTCCATGAGCTACTAACACACCTAAAAATGTATAACTCTATAGTGTGACAATACTTTACTATACTAAACGTTTGCCTATTTCAGCACTGCATCAGTGCTAATCATCAGCTAAATCAAACCTGCTTGTGACTGCTTGTACAAACATTGAAAACAACAACAAAAAAAGCCTGTTATGAGCATTTTTGTATTTTTAATATAGGTAATGTCTAATCAAGCTGGTCTTTCTTGCAACGTAAAGCCAGGCTACAATAAAACAAAATAAAAGTAATTCTATGTTTATGTGATTCTGTCTCACTGTCGTTGTCCTGTACGACCTGAAAGAAGGAAACAGAGGAAGGAAGCAGTATGACAAATGCCAGCTGCCATACGGCATCAAAAAACATGTCACAGAACTGAACACTGCAGTAAATACTGTGGGACTGTTACAGTATTGTTTTGATAGAAAATAACTTATACCAATAAGAACAGGGATCATAAAAATATAGAGAAAGAACAAACAGGTCAGAGACACAAAGACACCTCTCCATTGTGTGTGAGGAAGAGTGGTGGAGAGAAGTGGCCAACAGCAGTGCTGCAGGAGGGAGGATAAGAATGATAAGAATGAAAGGAAATGAGGAAAGAAAATTGCTGATAAGTTGGTAGTTAAAGTAGGATGTAGAGTAGACTCGGCTAAATGAGCCTAGATGTTAAAAAATGACATTGTCTGGTTCTATGATAATAACAGGAAGGTTGTGTCTAATATCTGATACAATATTAATGCAGCCTTTAATCCTAAATTAATGAGCTAATTAAGTTCTGACCATTTCTTCCATCTCATTTTATAGTTTTAATTTCTTTTCACCCAACAGATCTGGACATGTCATCATCCCTTGTGTTTTTACACACCATCCACAGAGTCCTCGCTGTATTTCACTGTATTATCCGCTTGATCTATAGCTGCAAGTTTTATAGGTGATATTTGAGTTATTAAATATTTAAGTTATTAAATCAAATCTCAAACGACCCCAGTCGATGTCCTGGGGCCCTACACTTATTTTACAATTATAATTTAAACTGACCAACAGTGAACAATTTTTTTATAACAATACAAATAATACATTAGCTTATCTAATATTTTAATTACAATGGTCTACATGTTGTTTTGATTTAATGTTTTGATGATATTTTATTTCTGTCTGCTTTTTAATTGTGAAACAAACACTTTTACTTTGAAATGGTGTGCAATATCATTTTTAATATTTTTAATTTTAACATCATGATAGATTATTTCATTTTTTCCATTATGATTTTAAATTCTAATCACTAAAAATGTAATGTTTCCCAAACTGTTTTCCTGACTTTTTTTTTCACTTGACTGGCCACCTCCTGACCAGACTAGAAGTTCACTGGCCCCCAGGTCATTTTGAGTTTGAGGCCACTTGTGTTAAATAGTCATAATGTGTCATGAGAGATGAAGGAAACATCCATCCATTTTCTACCACTTTATCCTCCACATGAGGGTCACGGGGGTTGCTGTGCCAATCTCAGCCGACACAGGGAGTGCAGGGGTGGGCAACATTTTTTCCAGAGGGCCACACTGGGATAAAGGAAGCAACCAAAGGGCCGCAACTAAAAGTTTGTAAAGAAATAATAATCATTAAACCAATATTTAACATGACGTCTCTTTTTATGTCGATCCACAGATCGCGGGGGTGTAATCTCAGTGCACATGGCACAAAGGGAGTTGCATTATCGGTCTGGATTATGTGTGTTTTGGGGCATAACATCAATTAAATCAATCCGAATTTGGGAAATGCGAGTGCATTTGATACCTACACAATGTGAGCGCTTAGCCATAACAGACTCTTGTGAAAACATTAAGGAAACATGTTAAATTAAAATATTAGCTGCACCCCTAACAACGGCCAGTATATTCACAAAATAAAGTTTAATTTGCAGGCTGTAAATTGCGTTTATGTTTTGGTCTGGTCTTGCCTTTTCTGTACAGAACTCCCCTACAGTTTCAGAGTACATATTTCGCCAACACCACTGTAAACATTCATCCATCCATTGTCGACCACTTTATCCTCACTGCTGTAAAAACTCACCGCTGACTCTCCCCCCTCCGTTCCCCCCTCCTGGCCATGCGAACACAAATCCATGCTGTTTTTCAATTCTCTCTATTTTGTGCTCGAAAAAAGCCGACTTTATGTTCAGTCATGTGGGGATTATTTTCTCACACAGGAAGGCGAAGGTGGTAACTTCCACCGAGGTTAGCGAACACTCTCTCCCCCTCCCTCGTTTCACTTTGTCAGTGAATATTTAACAAACAAAGTTTTTACAGTCTGTTATTGTCGCCCCGTTGTCATCCTCTCATAATGTGATAATGTGATGCTGCTCTCAAGCAGACACACTTGCACTTTCAATCACACAAACCAAAATGAACAGCTTCACTGTTTATAAAAATAAATCAGACTGTGGGACAGTTATTTATGTGTTTGTGCAAGAACATGCTGGGTACAAGTGCAGCATCTAATGTCTGCAATATCTCAAATCTGGCAACCCACTTGAACTGTGCTCATGCAGTCTTTTGAACTGGGATTGAAGTTCAACATTTTAAAAGCTAAAGATCATTGTTGTATATATTTGACATAAATCACCTTAACAAACAATGATCTCTTTATTTTTTTCCAGTTAGAATACAAAACTAACAATTATTAATATGCCCTGAAGGCACAGAAGTAATTCATTGTCCAACAGTGCTGCAATAGTTGAAAGGATGAATAATTACTTATGAAAATAATATGAAATACCACCTATAAATAAACATATCATAACATAATACAATATAATCTATTCAGTTTGAGGATGTTGTTACATGGAAGGATTAGGAAAACATCATTAACATGTTTTTTCCTACATTTTATGTTCAAAAAAACACATTTGACAAAAACTTGTCTTGTTCTTGACATGAACATTTTGTTTGTTTGTTTGTTTTACACCGAAGGACAGGTTTCACTGGTTTGATTTAGTGTCTCTGTCCTCATACAAATAACAGCGTTTTCCCACATGACTGATGAAAACTAGATTTCATAACGCACAATTACCTGGTATAAAGTGCGTTATGAAATCTAGTTTTTGACAGCACAGTCGACCATTGATCACATCTAGTTAGCCAACATGGTGAGTATTGCTGCTCGGAGGCTTGCAGCGCATTCATTTGACCCGGCCCTTTTGAACTTTACACTCTGGGCTTTGTAATGATTAGTCAAAGACTTGATTAATGCCTTAATTACAAACTCCTTCTCGCTCTCCGGTTGTCAATTATTCTTTCTCGCTTCTCATCTCGTGTTGCGTTCACCTTTCCAACCTGTGTGAGACATGCAATGAGCTGTGAATCCCACACCGACTCCAGTTATCCTCATTGTTCTGTGGCTTCTGCAGCACTGAGCCATAAACATGTTCGAGCACTTCAACTGTGTCACACTTCAGACAACACCACAAATACAAGCGCAAGTGCAAAAACCCGACGGCAGTCAAAAAAAAAAAAGAAGCAAAACATGTTGCTGTGAACGGTTTATGTAATAACTTCAAGGCTTAAAAATCTTAATTCATTTTTAAAACCTGAAATACATTATTAAATGATGGCTCTCGGGGAAATAGAATAGAATAGAGTACAATAGAATAGACCCTGGTCTCATGCTCACCATAAAATGTATAATAAACTTGTGTAACTCAGGTGGTTTCCAACCATGAGGAGAATGACAATGACCATTTTCCATTATATGCAACACGGACAGCTCAGGCTGAACAGTTTGAAAATAAAGTAAGGATAGTGATTATGTTGGACAAAGGATGTAGAAGATGGAGCTGCCGGGGCAGGAGGAAAAGAGGAAGACCACAGAGACAGTTCTTGGAAATTGTGGAGGAGGACATGAGGACGGATGGTGTAGCAGAAGAGAACAGACGGGATAGGACAAGAGGGAGAAGCCAAAAGAAGAAGAAGAGTACAATAGAATAGATATATGTATATCTCAATTAGTGTGACTGTAACTAAACAGTGTTTGAATGAAATTGCAAACGCTGCAATATATTCATTCTATTTTTTCCAGATCTTTAATTGTAATTAAGGATTTATCCCTGAATTAGTTGATATGTGGTGATTACTAAAACACAGTCAATGTTGAACTGAAGCAGAGACTTAAAACAATACCAGAAATGAAATCACTCTTGGGTCCACACGGTGGCTAGCACTGTTGCCTCACCGCAAGAAGGTTGGCGGTCCCATGTCCCACATATCAAAAAAACATGCAGAGGTTAATTGGACACTCTAAATTTAAACCAAAAGGAGTTGAGCCCTAATGTGCAGCCCTGACAGTTACAGTGTTCAGGCACACACTACTTACATTACCTTCCCACTGGTGCAAACATCTTGCAATATTTTCAACATTTTCCCATGGTTTGTGTCTGCACCATGCAGCAGAGCAGAATCACATCAGTCTTATCACGTACGTTCCTGCAGTGAAATGTAACGTAAAAGATAACAGTAAGGGCTCTACGGATATTAAGCAGCTACGGCTTTTACTGTTAAGCGGCCTACGAGGTAACTCTAGTGTCACAAATTGTAACAGTAACGACAACCCACAACTCGGAATGCTGTGTTCTTTTCTTTTTTATTTATTTTATTTTTACGTGACAAATAACTCTTAAGGCAATATTTTATGTCATACGGAAGACACTTGGTGGTCTTCCACACAAGTTGGCATTTAGGAAATGCGGCTTGAGGACAACATTATGGTCAGTAGGATACATTGTCTGGGCGAGATCTTGAAGATGCAGCAATATCTCATTTGATAAGTGAACTTATTTTTTTTTTTATTTTGCACACATTTGTTGG
This sequence comes from Solea senegalensis, assembly GCF_019176455.1. Taxonomy (NCBI): domain Eukaryota; kingdom Metazoa; phylum Chordata; class Actinopteri; order Pleuronectiformes; family Soleidae; genus Solea; species Solea senegalensis. Next base: position 14,789,576 of record NC_058033.1, read on the forward strand.
TAGAACTAGATGGAAAATTACTCTTATTAAAGTTAATAGGACTCCTCTGGGAACAATTAATGTCTGAATTATGGCAATAACTGCAACACTTATGGTATTTAATTCTGGATCAAAGTGCTGACTGGCTGGTATTGCTTTCCCTAAAGTCACTCTGTTAGCGTGGCTAAAATGTGGGGCATTAAAGGAGAAACTATTAAGACTGAAAACTTCCTAGACAGAGCACACTCTTTTCCCCAGGCATCTCATAGTTTATATTGCGTCCACCCAGTGGTCCAATTACCCATCTCTGCAGCATCAAGTGTCCCAGAAACGATTCCTTCTCACTCACCCCAAGGGCCAGTTGTTCAGCCTTCACTTGGACCCCAATACGCCACATCTGCCTTTATCGTCCTACTATAACTACAGGAGGGAAGCGTAACTGCATAACTGGAGTGAAACTGCAATACTAGGCCAATAACAATGCTAACATCCTCCAGAGTTATGTCTGACCACTGCAAGACCCAGAATGTGGGTTGCTCTTGATGCTGATCTCTGGTAAGTAATTTGCATCTCATCTCGTCCACCCTTCCCTCCTCTCATGTAGTTTTGTTGCTCAGAGAGATGATGTAGTCCTATCACATTCACATGCATGCAGTATCCATTCACAGTTACCCGTCTCCTGGTTTTGACAGGTCTGTTCACAGGAAACGGGGAGCGATTTAGGCCGTCACAGGTGCTGCGCTGAAGCTTGCTGATCTGAAAGATTTGCACAATCTCTGGGGGGGGTAAACATTTGTGTAATGTGTGACATTTTCAGCAAACAGCCGTTCACTTAAAATTCAGGGAACTCAAACTCTTGAGTGTCTGAGCAGTTCAAGATCTTCTGAAGAGAACAGATGGAGTAAATATTGTGTTACTAATATTTGAAGATGAACTCCTGGATTCTACAGTCAGTCAGTCAGTCAATGTCCTTGTTCAATGACATGCAAACCCCCTTTTTTTATATATACACACAGACACACAGAACTTTAAATTACCAACAACATTTCGATAAAAAAAGCTACACTCCTAAAATAGGGCTTATTTGTTTTCTCCGGTCGTACAGGGCGTCATGTTCTCCACTGTCAGAATATGATTCATGTGCAGGTCGGGAACAACTTGAAAGCAGGTCAGGCATACTTTAATAAGGACTATATTTTTTGTGTGGAAATGGCAGCAACAGGTTCATCATGTTTCTTTTCACAAGATGTCACAGGACAAAATGTCTGTTAATGCTTCCTTTAAAAAAAATAAAATAAATATTATTAACCTTGGTGTTTTTGGCTCATTTTTGTCACAACACTGCTCTCTAAAAAATACAAATACAAATAAATAAAGTCATTTGTTGTTTTGACAACATGGGGCGATAAACATAACAGATTATTTAAGAACATACTGTATTTGTATTTGTATGGAAAAGCTTGTTGCAATGCATGGACTAAAATAGTCAGTGGCAAAATCAGAATGCAGTCGCTGGTGTTTGACCAGACATGCACTAGAGCTAAATACTCAATACTTGGCACTAAACTGTGAAGATGTGCACCTGGATCAACAAATAGCATTACATGATAGCCATATACTTTGGTTTACACCTGCAAAAAAGTGGTTTAGTGCTTGTACCTTTTCCAAACAGTGTAAAATGCGGTAATGTCTTTGTAACTCTTGTAGATATGCTGTGCAGTAGGATTGTTTTGAGTACTTGACTGTTCTTAGGTAGCTCTCATCCACTCTCACTACTGTTTGTTCATGTGTGGGTGTTAAAAGCAGTTTGTAGGGGCGGCTGGTCTGCAGCATCTCTGAATCATGTCGTACTATATACTTCAACCATACCACGTCCTGGTTTTGTCTAGGCAAAAGAAATATGTAGAATCCTGACGTGATGTCTAAAACAGTAAACACAATGTAAATGGTTCATGACACACAAAATATGGAGAGAGACATACACCACGCATGAAATGTGACCAGGATGTAAGAGAGGGATCCAGTGGTCATGTAAACTTTGTGGACACATTTTAACCCTTAGTGGTCACATATTCAGGCAAAATGTGTTTTTTTTCCCCATCTGTTATTGTACTAAATTTTTAGTAGCAATAATTGTGCAGAAGTCACAAAATAGACAGTTTTTTTCCCATTTATTTTTGCTCATAAAAACGAGCCAAGCAAACTTTGAACTGTGGCGTATTTCCAAATTTCACAAATTCAATCCGATTTTAAAGATTTTGCTCTAATGTGTTTATATTCTGTCATTGGTGAATATGTTTTTTTTTTTATCAGATTGTCTATGTTGTGCTGAAAAAAGGATATAAGACACTCTATATTGCACGTCCGTATTGCCTCTGTATATACTGTACGTTTAAACATAATAATGGAAAAAACGCAGTCTAAATGCTCTGTGTTCTAAGGGTTAAGATACAACAAGAAAAAAGTAATACAGATGAGTGCAATTTTGGAAAAAGACTGCATATTATAGCCTTGAGTATCTACTGATAACATTATCAGTAGATACTCAAGGCTACAATATCATTATTTTTTTAATAAAAAAACAATGGTATTGTGCCGTCCTTCGTTGCATTGACTGGATACAGTTTCAAAAAATATAATTAATGTGTGAATAAACTGCACATGTCTGGTGTGGTAAATACTAACACATGGACACAACCAAATATAATGAGCATGAGATGGCCACTCAAAGCTGCTTTACAATATAAAAAAAAATCACTACAGTTTTCGCCCATTCACTCACACATTTAAACAGCGCATCTATATGCAGCACATTCTCTATTATACATCTATCATACCCATTCACACACTGCTGGCACAGCCGTCAGGCGCAACATGGGGTTAAGTGTCTTGCCCAAGGACACATCGGCATGTAGACCAGCAGAGGCGACAATCAAACCCACGACCTTCCAGTTGAATGACGACTCACTCTACCACTGATCCACCATCATTAAGTATCCATTAACCTCTGCTCTTTATAGCATTGAATTGTTGGTAACTCATTACAACTCAATTACACAAAGTGAATTGAGCATCAGGTATAAACCTCACATATCCCAACCAATATTTATTAAGTTCTGAGACTCTTTGGACCTCATGTCCCCTCAAACACTAAATTATCATGATCTCCAAGATGAAGGCAGCTCCTCTTTGTAAACGTTTAATTCAAAACACAAGCCTTAAATACATTTTCCCGTGTCTTCTCACAGCTCCAAGGTAACTAATGCCAAAAATTAACATTTATAATCCTCACGTTCATTTTCACATGATGTTAAGTGTTTATGTCTTCCCGTGTGTGAGCGAGATACTAAAACCAGCAGGGGTGATCTGAAGCTCAGTTTCCTGCTTTGCATTCAAAGCAGCTGTATCCATAGAGTGGTATATTAGTTTGAGATGAAGCACTATCAATTTAAATCTTATTAAAGAGTTAATGAGGTTCTTTACATAACTTATTAAAGGAATCCAGGGGGAAACAACTAGCTTTGACAAAATAACAAGGAGTACACAGGGTTTTTTTTTTTTTTTAATCTTACCAGGATGCAACTAATGCTCCTCTTTTTACTTAAATGTAACAGCTGCTCCAAATTAGTCTGCTAAACTCTGATGAACTAACTCCAAAAAAAAGAAGTTTTCTTTGGTGAATACTTCGAGGACATTTCTTAAAGAGCTTCTTTCCCCCTCTGAAATACCTCCAGGATTTGTGACTTCCTCTCCTTTTAACTGACCTAGAAAAAAAACTTTCATGTTTTTGCTTCCCTGATCCTTTTACTGCAGTGCTCAATACTTTGAGGTTGTCCTACACGACACTCAGTCATCTCATCACATTCTTCCTAAACTAGCTAGCCTGGAAAGTCATGAACCAGAAAACACAATTGCACAACACTGACCTACTGTAGATTTGTCTTCCTTGCTCCGAGTACACGGAACTCCAGACTATATTCAAAGCTCATATATAGTCTTTACCAAAGTCATTTGCCCCGGTCACACAATTACCCAGCCTATAAACCTAGTCCTCCTCTCTGCTCGCTGAATGGAACAGTCCTATTCTCTAAACTCAAACAATAAAAAACAACTAATTACTCTCAGATCTTGCCCTCTCTTTTGAAAATGGGCACCAGTTTCAGCAGGCAGACTACTCATTACTGAAGCCCAGAGTCAAGCTCTAGTTATTTGTTGCAGCTTCCTATCAGCATTTGGTCATTAGACTGCATCATCATTGTTGTCCTCTCATTCCCTCCTCTGCTTAAAGAGCCCCAGAGCGAGTAGTGACGACCTGCCGCCCCAAACAAAAGCTCTTTAAATAAGAGACTCATTGCAGTGTACAGGAAATGAGCAGTGCATCTCTGTAAATGTTAATCTGAATTATGCAAATACATTGTACACGTTTACGTTGTTAGGTGTAAGTGTGACCGATTTTGTATATGCTACTTATTAAGTATGATTTCATAAGAGTATAATCAAAATATTTCGTACTGTGTTGCCATGGTTGTACAATGAAGCGCTGGGCTCATGTCGAGCGTTTGTCCTTGTACTTCTTCTATGGTAAGAATGCCTCGTATGCTCCGCGTCCAGACTTATACCGCCACCAGATGGTGAAGTGGGATACTACAGGACCCTGACACGAGTTAACCTATGAAAATATATTACACCTATAAAAATATTACTAATATTATAAAAATATAAACACAAGTACACAATTTAGGGTTGAATGATGTGGATAAAATATCCACTCGCAATAATTGCAACAGACATTGCAAGTATGAACTGATTCACAATATCATCTTTCAAAGTAAAGCTTCAATATTTACTGTATTAAGAATTAAAAACAAGACGGAGCGATGCCATTTTTTAAAAACGACAACATTCTAAAAGCAAAGCATGTAGGAAGATTTACTAGCATTCATTTCAAATTGCTATTTTGATTTGAAAGCCAGTAATTGTTCAGTCCGACTACACTGCATATATTTAGAGAGAGGAAATGGCAAGGAGCCTATCTGCAGTGTATGTATGAATATACAGTAGCGCAAGGCAATATACTGTATTATAGCCTGAGGTCAGACTGATCTAACATCAAATATAAAATACAATGAAATAATAATAAGAATGTTGATGCTCAGTTTGCACATCTGGGAAAAAAACAAGACCTTGGTATTTTACAGTATATATGAGGCTTTGAATTATGGTAATTTTGGTTAATGTGTGGTTTAGGCAATAACTGGTTATGGTTAAGGTTCGGGATAGGGCTTTGTTTTGGCTGTTTAAATGAATGCAGGTCACTGCAGTGTCCGAGGAAGAGTAGCTGTGCAAACCACTCCGTCGCATCTGACAGGACATAGACACAGCACTTGTTGTGGCCCCGCTAACTGTGGCTTCGATCAAAACACCAACACGAGTGTGCTTCTTTGGCCTGCCCAGCTGTCACTTTTGCCGCAGTCTGTCGTCTGTGCCGTTTGCCACTGATTCATGATGTTGCCAAGTGGAGAATGTGAAGAGAATAAAAGATTGGGGCGAGAATTGAGCCCTGCGAGACCCCAAAGGTGATATCTGCCTGCGAGAGATAAAGCACTGTCTATTGTGATAAAGAAAGAGAGCAAACACTCTCCTCCCTCACAGAGCAAATCCAGCACACTTTGGTCACTTGACCGTAGCATTCCAGATCAATTATAAAACACTCCAAATAATTTGGCCATCCATTTTGATGATCGACTAATCAGCTTGAGTACGTTTTCAAGTTGTCAGCATCTTAAATGTGAATATGTTCCGTTTTCTTTGTTCCTCTGTGACAGTAAAGTCAAAAGCTTTGGTTTGTGGACAAGAAATCATCGAAATTCAGATATTTGTTAAAACTTGGGTGGTACAGTTAAAATCCTAACCTTTAAAAAAAAAAAACCTTAAAGTTCAAAATATGCAGCCGAAATGTGCATCAGACTGAATGCAGTGTGGCCATGAGGAGATTATTTGAATGAATAATACATCACTTAATATTTGTTCAACCTTTTCGGATGAAGTGACAGCCCTTTCTCCATCTTCTAATATTTACGGATGGAAGAAATTAATAGATTAAGTGAGAATGGAATGATTGGCCAATTTGATTCTGATAATGAATGTTATATGTGGCAACATCTCAAACCCAAGTCCATGATTTTGTTTGTTACAAATTACAATGACAGTATTACAATAGAAGGAGGGCGATTTGTCTCAATAACCACAACACAAACTACAAAATATACAGATTTCAATTTCACAATATATGGCTTTGAGGGGGGAAAGAGTTTAAAACAGTGATTTGTAAAGATGAGCTTTTGTAGAGTTTTGACAGTCTGAAAAGAAGCTGCTTCAAAGAAGCTGATGCTAAAAATGAAAAGAGAACCCCCTGGTGAGACGATAAAAAACTCAACTCGGCTCTCTAAAAAAACAACAATCTTGTTTTGTCATACGGGTTGACAGCCGGCTCCAAACTGAGCCACAGAAACTACCGGGTGCTCAAGGCAGTCAATTAGAGCTGCATGATCAAGTACGTCAAACACTGCATACGGTCTCAAGACGAAGCGCGAACCATCTCCTGCAATAGATGTTTAAAAGCAGTCATTCACGGCATGTGATTGCATTTTTACCAGAAAAGTAGTAAAAAAAAATAATAACACTCATTTAGGACACCTACATTATTGCAGCAGCAAAAGGACCATTTCACCATTTAGTTAATCAGCTATTTTACTTTACTTTACTTTCCACCAAAAATATTAATAATTATGTGAACAACATTGCCTATTTTATTTATTTATATATATGTATACACATATATATATACACACACACACACACATATATACACATATATACTGTACATATGCACAAATATATACACATACACATATACATATATACATACACATATACATATATACATACATATATATATATATATATATATATATATATATATATATATATATATATATATATATATACTTAGAATTTAGTTTAGAGTTAAAGGCCGGTCAAGCAGAATGTTACGAGCATTACAATTGAGAAAACATGCTGCTGGTAGCCAGATAACAGTGGATAAAAAAGAAAAAAATAATCTGAGAAGCAGCACTGGCAGTATTGTGCACAACACAAGTGTGCAGGAGGAACATTATCTGTACAGGTAGAACATCTTATCCACGGAGCAGCATACACTCGGAACATTGCTTTGAAATAAGTGTCCCTCAGATTGGGATAGTGGAAAAATAACTATGAGGAGGAAAGTGGAAAGCAGGGACTTCTGCTTTGGTGAGTTGTTGGGTTATTACAGCGTCACTTTGAAAACAATTATCTCATGCATCTCAGATATATTGGTTTGCTTTTATAATCGTCTTCAAACAACTGTCTGTTACTGATATTGACTTTAAAATTATACTGAATTCAATGTTGCCATGCTCTGACTTCATTTATTTTGCCCTAATAAACACTGATGGGATGCTCAAATAAAACATGTATCTGTTGCGGAAACTGTGCGGAAACTTGAATCTGAACAAAGTTTTAAAATGACAGTGGCGATTGGTGACTCATAGGTGCGCAATTACAAGGTTTATTACAGTGCCGGATCAGGATTTGGAAGATGTGTGTGCACCACATGAGATATGGGTGCCCCCTCTCGCTGAAAAGCTGGCTGCAAGTCAGGACATGTGACCTTTTTTTATAAAACATATGTAAAAAATTATATATTAAAAAATATGCCATCTTAAATCTATGTCTTAAAATGATGTTAGCTGTTTATCTAACCATGAGACAGTTTTCTGACGAGAAAGTTTGTGTTGGAAACACAGGATGAGCCACGTGGTTGGTGTAGTGGTTAGTACTCTTGCCTTTGCAGCAAGAAGAACCAGGTTCACGACCCGGTCGGAACAAGGGCCTTTCTGCATTGAGTTTGCATGTTCTCCCCGTGTGTGCATGGGTTTTCTTCGGGTTCCTCCCAGAGTCCAAAGACATGCATGCAATATGGGGATTAGGCGAATTGGACACTCTAAATTGACCATAGGTGTGAGAGTGAATGACTTGTTTGTCTTTATATGTGGCCCCGCGATGACTTTCGATCTGTCCAGGGTGTGACCCTGCCTATCGCCCTGTCAGCTGAGATTGGCACAGCACCCCCCGCGACCCTCATGAGGAGGACAAAGTGGTAGAAAATGGATGGATGGAAACACAGCAGCAGCTGGTTCACTGCTGCCTCTTTGGTAAATTTGTGTCACTGAGGTAAATCTGAACCAAGGATTTCAAACACTAAGGTCACAAAATAACACTTTTTGAGTCAGCAGTGGGTGAACAACCTCTGTTTGCCATGATTTAAAATCACTGATTTTCTCTTTAGGACTTGGGAGTGAGTCATTTTCAAAGCAGAACATTTTTATTGCGATCATAAATGCTGTCTAATAGCAAGCAAAAGACATATTCATAAGGTACGTGGAGAGAGAAAAAAATTTAATAAAATACTCACCATGTCTGTATCTGACACTGGCCCAAAACTCGTCACATAGATGTTCGTCTTCACCTCTGTCACGCTCTCTGAGGGAAAAAAACAAAATGGAGACATCACAGTGGAGTCTGTTTACAAAACGCTTTGCGCTGACTTCACGTCTGTCTTCGTTAAGCTGATTGTTTGTGTACGTGTTGGTGAAGTTTGCCCAATGGCATTTCACTAAGCTGCTTCACACGGAAATTCAGCTGTAATCGAGGGTGAGAGGATTTTCTTTCAAACTGAAGGTTTAGGTAATTTGTTACTTGTGGAAGGATTAGCACCTGGATTCTTATGTTGTGTCATCCACAGATTGCCGGTACAGGTGCCATAGGCTTCATCCATAATACAAGGTTTTATTTGAAAACAGCATTTTCAGAGGAAAATCATCTCTTAGAAGTTATCTGTGTCCATGTTAACACACATGTAACTGGTAGTGTCACACTATAAAGAAACACATGTGTTGGACTACGACCAATGTGGATGACTCCCAGAGAGTTGTTTTCAACCTCAGTTCAGGGGTAAATTATTCCTGGATTTGCTTTAGAAAGCCTTTTGTCGAGTACAAGCACAATTTGTGCACCTAATCCTATTTCTGTCCACTACAGCATAGAATCAGCTTTAGGCCACGCTTGTGTGTGTTTGTGTGTATGTGTGTGTGTGTGTGTATCTTTGGAGAGGAGACATCCCTTTTGACCCCAAAAAATAATTTTGGTTGTACTGCCCCAGAAACATTTAACTGTCCCTGAGGGGTAATAAACTGCAGCAGCACAAGTCAGTGTGTCTATTTTTGACTCGACTAATAGGCACACTGTGTTGTTGTTACACAACTTTATACATGAGTTATAATCATTTATGTTCTATATATTCCTTTTAATTATAATTACATGTATCGTTGGACTTTAGAAGCTCATCAGTGATGTTTGTGGTGCTGTGATGGACAGATATGATTCTCGATACCCTTAATAAAGATCAAACAAGAAAGTAATAATAAGATTTTTTAAATTATATAAATAAGTAGAGGTGAAATGAATGATAGGGTTTTAATATAGCTTTAGAGAAGAGCATGATATGAGAGTGGTGACGAGTTATATTTTGCCCTCCTCCGTGTGGCCTGAATCAGCTCCTCTGGGGCAAATGTGTAAAATAGGCTTTTGTGCTGTTGGTGAGACAAATAGCTGCTCCCAGTGGCGCAACAACTAGAGAGTGATGAGGCTTTTCTCCGAAAGTGAACAGATCGTCGACTAACTCTGTCCCAGATCTCGGCGACCACCCACAGGTGAAGTCTCCAATCCTCTGGCAAAGGGCCCCCCTGAGACGGAAGATCCACTTCCACATTAATCATTCCCGCGGCACAAATAGTGCTCGCAAATACGTGATTATCACAACGCCATAGTCAGCAGTTTGCATGGCAGGCTTAGGTGCGGGGAGCGGAATGAGTTGCCCCATTCCTGGTCACAACACAGGCAGCAGAGCGTAGGGCAGAGCGAATAGATGGTTCTGGAAAATAAAACTAAATGGTCCTTTACAGCTTTCGATCCCATCTGAGACCTGAGACCACATGATTGGTTCAGGCTCGGAATGTGGGAGGTGGCCATCCAGAAGAAGACTTCAGACACACAGGATCCCTTGACTTTGAGCTCACTGGCCATGATGGTCCCCAGCAGATATAGAGGCCACTCACATGCAGTGTATTATCTGTAAACAATTACATTGCTTTAAATGGAGATGCTGGTCATAAAACACTACCTGTCCAGTGCGGGAATGTCACCAGGCAGGATGAGAAGTAAACGTAAAAAAGAAAGAGTTTTGATGTATAGAACTGTCCGTGATGGTCCAAATGCTCATTTCCATAGTAACACAGTGTTTTAAGACCAGGAGTAATAAAGAGCAAGGGCGTACCTTTTTCTTTCTATGAAAATAAACGAGTAATAAGCTCTTAAAAGTCTGACAAGGCATTGAGTCCATATTTTCTTTAAACTTTCCCCCTTGACATTTTCCAAAACAGTTTCTCAAGCTGTTCAAACATCCTGAGGGTACTCTTCACTTAAACTCTGAGACACCCGAACACAGCATCCACACCTCATCCACGGAAACAGAAACTTGAATGTGGCACGAACCTATTACACAACGGTTTGAATGTAACAGACATTTTGTTTATAGTTATAATATAGGCGCTACAGTTTTAGATTCAAAACGGCATTATCTGTAAATTTGGCGACCCCACAAAGCAGTGTGATGTTGCTGCTCTCATGGGAGCTCAGCTCCCACGTAACTCAAGCTATATAATCTGCACAGTTATAACCGGCTTTCCTTATGTATATATTTTAAAATAAGATCCAAGTGCAACACTAAAAAAAGACCTATGGTGTGGCTGCTCGAAAAAGCTGACCTCATCATCACCACATCATGACTCTGAGACAAGACAGGTGCCAACCTCACCATCGCTAACCCTTCAACAGGTGAACAAATACATAACATGTCATGAACACCTTTAGTCTTATTCTTCTCACAGGCTGCTGCCTGAGAATCCTGCAGCTCATCCAGCCTGGTGGCTCTGTGTTCTGGTAGCCATGCTCCTGGCTTTTGCAGCAAGCACCAGAGCAGAAATGACCATTCCAGCTGGCTGTCTGAAGACAGGGGCCTGCCTGCTGGTTTGTTGTCCATGGGGATGAATATTTTCGATGGAATGGCATCAATTAGAAGGTTTTGCACTGACACATGTGCTTATTTGCCACTTGGGCATGGCTGAACAACAACGTCCACCCAGGGGTAGGCAGCTATCCGTTCCAGTGCTGCAGAAAATGACCCGACTTCAGAGTGAGGTTGATTTTATTGTGTTTTCTGTATGAGTCATCAGACTTCTTAATATCCGCTGGAATTAGATACGGCTACAATGAGAAAATGAGGGCGTGATCAATGACAAGAGGTACAAAACTACCAAAGGAACAATCACAGTGCACTACAGTAATGTACAAAAGATGTTTTAGGCTTCCATAGTTTATCGTTATGTAATACGTTCAAAACTGACATCCAGTTATTTCATAAAACATGTGTCAAAACAGTGTCACAAGACAATTCTGCAGTGCTGCAGGAAGTGACAGATCTGAAACGCTTACTGTTCAGATGAGACAACAGGTTTGGTTTGTTGACAACCAATCATCATGTTTTTGGTGTATTTTCTTCCACAATAAATGTCAATTTAGTTGCAGAACTAATCAGCCACACAAATTATGAATCATATCGCAATTGCTATATCTATCAAAGTAAGCAAAACATGATTTTTTTTCCCCCACCATGTAATGTGCAGCTGAAACTCAAAACAAGATGCATCACCACCCTCTCTTGCATCATTTATAACATTTGTGGACTTAAATCATTATTTTTTCATTAGGTTTTTTTCCAAGTCCCTGTAATGCTGAGAAATATAATCAGAAAGCTGTGGATTTAAAGTTAAATGAATGTGAAGTAAGCCATGAGGTAAACTCACTTCTGTTCTTTGAAATGGAAGAAAAACCTACATATGTGATGCATTTTAATTGAGTTTAAGGACCATGTTTCACTCCTGAGAATTCTAAATTGATTCATGGATGGGTGTTCATTTGTGGTGGATTTACTCCGTCCATGAAAAATGACTTGGTGAAATGTCTGCGGATCAGTGCGTGACTAAAAGTTGGTGCTGCAGTAATTAACCAATTATTTAAGTTCATCAACTATTTTGATGATCACATAATAATTTGAGTTTACTAAACACCGGATGACATTTGACTCCATTTTCTGCATTCTATGGATGAAACAACAGATTGATTTAAGGAAAATAATCAGCTATGTAATTATAAATGAAAAAATAATCACTAGTTCCAGTCAAATAAAAAATCTAATAAAAGAACAACACGAGATGCTGCTTGGTCCTGTTATGGTATACTGATTTTAGATTGGCACCATTATAAAGTTAATTTAGTTAATGTAGTTAAATCAAAACATGATACAAGAGGATGTATGTGTGTGTACAGAGTCTAACAGTGCCTGTAGTGTGTTACTATTTTCCTCTGTTGGAGTCTCTGATTTATGGAACACAAACTGTTGCTTACCTCCCAGCCCTGGACGTAGCCTGTTGTCATATCCATCCAGCAGCCTGTCTAGGATTCGGGTGAAAATAGTGATATTGTCTTTACTATCATCAGGCAGCGGCTCTCTGTGTCCAACTACTGCCCTGTAGGGAAGAACATGCAGAGAGGAAGATAGATTTTAAAAGGAAGAAAGCACACAGGGAACACTACAAAAAACAAAAAACACTGATGTATTGTTCTATAAGCGAAGCCCGGACGCAGCCATAGCCTCAGCGAATGGTCGCGTGAAAATGATGTTCGGCTTTGCCACCATTTATATCTACACATTAATTTGACATTAAATTGTCCCTTTGTATTCAAGGTGAACTTAATTTCATCATCCTTCATTTCGAACAGGGCAGGGCCATTTGAGAATCATCAAAGGAGAATGACAATACTCTGTAAATACACTCTAAAATAAAAAGATCTACTGTTTATGATCAGTTTTATATGCTTAAAATACAGTTCTTGCACTTCATTTTATTTCTTTGGCTTTCAACCGTTACAACACAGCATTTCGGGTGCTTTTTTCCATTACTATATTAAAAAGGATATACAGTATATACAGAGGCTATAAAAATGTGCAATATAGGGTGCCTTATATCTTTTTTTTCAGCACAGCCTAGGCAATCTTTTTTCTTCATTTTCACCACCTGAGCAAAAAGTACCCAAAACGTTTAAAATCGGATCGAATTAGTGAAATTTGGAACTACGTCACAGTTCAAAGTCCACTTGGCTCGTTTTCAAATCAACAAAACGTAAAAGAAAAATGGTCTATTTTTGTGGCTTCTGCACAGTTATTGCTACTTTATATCGCTATTAAAAATGAGATTAAAAAATATCATAACTTTGTCTCAACAACAGGTAAGAAGACGAAAAAAAGCAAATTTTTTTAAAGCCTGAAAATGTGACCTATAAACACCCCCCCAGGATGTCCATATAAGGAGTTGTATGTTATTCTCACAGAACTTTTCCAAGGGTGCACCTGCAGCACAGATTCATGCCGTGTGAGCAATAAGGGTGATATTTATATTTGAATGAATGAAATTGCCTATACATATGATCAATAACTGACTTTTTAAAAATGAAATTTTGCCGATTTCATGTGTTTTTTTAATCAATATACATAATATTTAGCATCCATTCATCCATTTTCGACTGCTTTTTTTTCTACCAGCTGACATAGGGCCGAAACTCTCACCATGGGCATGTTTTTGGACACGTGGGAGGAAACCAGAGAACCCAGAGAACACCCGTACACGCACACAGGGAGAACATGCAAACTCCACACAGATCGACCAGGACTGGGACGCGAACCAGCAACCTTCATGCTGCGAGGCAACAGTAGTAATAATACTTGTGTATTTCACAGATGTATTCAACATGTTGTCAATGCAACAGCCTTTCAAACCAGAAAAAGTCATCATAAATACCTTATCACGATATGACGACCTCCAAAATCTAAGACGAAAACATCCACACATACATGTGACAATTCGAATCAGTCTAACATGTCTTACATTGTCCATTTTCTTGTGGTACATAATATTTGAATGCATGTTTTCCAGTGTCAGTGTTGACATATTGGTTTGTAAAAGTCAGATAATCTTGTAATCTTCTGCTCGTCCAGAACGAATAATAATCTGTAGTTTAGAAGACGTCAGCTGACTGACAGCAACTGCCACCTAACCTTTTTATACTGTGCAGTCTCCGGTTATAAATCTTAAGGCAGCGTCTTATTCTGCATCGAGAGGCTTAAGATTGGAGGCCGAGTAATGCGTATACTGTAAATGATTTCACCTCGTACAGAACATGGAAGAGACTGGCTGCAGGTCTTTCTGCAGTTTTGGAGGGACACGCTATTCTGAAAATAAGTTATGGACAAATCATTTCAATTAGGGCTGCACAATGGTAGGGAAAACGTGTGATTTGCAGTAATGTTCATTATTGCAGTGTCCAAATGACTTGTGAACAAATAGGAAAACAGGATACATGAGAAAAGAACGCAAACAAAATGTAGGTCAAATATAGGATACTTGACAGTATACAGTGTGTTAATTGTAAATTAGCGCAGTGCTGTTTTTTTTTTATATATATATATATATATATATATATATATGTATATAAAAAAAAATATATATATATGGTTTTAATGTCCTTTACTTTGGTTTCACTGATTATGCAGATCCAGACAGTAAGCAGCTTATGCAGACACTGGAAAGAAATTAAATCCACTATTTCCATTTCAACATCATTGCTTCAATGGGAAAATAAATATATTAATGTTCTCCTTAAAATATTTCCTGCTCAAATGTTAATATGGTGTATAATTATATTTAATATTATTTACTATTTATAAAGTATATGTGTGAGAAGGTATCAGGTCTGACTTCTCGCCTCTGTTTAATATTTCTCCCACAGTAAAGATCTAATGCCAGTGATCAACCTTGGGCTTAAATCAATATTTAGATAATGACTGCCTGGTTGTGTTTGCTTTGCTCTATTTTTCTAAACAGACTGGAGCCACAATAATAAACAAACATCATGAAAATAAGTTCTTTCCCAAATAGGGAATACTGCTTGGTTTTGGTAGAGAATACATCATATGCTATAAGTCACTGGTTATTAATTAACTTGGCCCCCAATCCCCTGCAGTACAATATGGTGGGGGAGATGATGAAAAGGCCACTATAGTGTAGGTGGAACGCTGATGAGTTAATGAGTACTGTCTTTAATTAAACTAGAATCCTCATGGGAAACTGACCTATTAAATCCAAGTAATCCCTCCCAACCACCACTCCATGCACTGATGCACCAGCACAGGCTGCTTTATGCTGCTTGATATAAAGGATGGTGTTTAAGACATTTAGGGCTTTAAGTGTGGCCCCCAATTTTACTTAAATTTTGATTACAGAGAAGCCTGCACTCCCTGCAGCCACTGCATGAGACCACATGTCTCTTACTTAAGCTACTGTATATGTGACTTCTTTGTCCTTTAATGTCAACTCATTACTTAAGACAATTCGTTTACATTCCTAAACATCTGCATATGAGATCGGTCAGTTTTTTGTGTGTGGTACGGTTGTACGAGGGACTGACATTATCAATGCCGACTTTGCAGAGGGCATCGCCGTTTCCATGGACCCACCTGGGAGCCATACTCATTCTCACTGATAATATGGCTGCCAGCGGGGACAGAAGGTAAAAACAACTTTTAACTGAGGGCTCACATAATAAAATCAACTCCTGCTCATATTAAGAATGTGTTTACTGCTTTATCAAACTGTTTTAGCCTTTTTTCTGACTAGAAACTGAAGTTTATAAACCGCTCACTTTCCTGCACCAAACTCTATAGAGCAAATATTTGATTTTAGCTTGTGGGCACACAGAAGCTGCCTGTTTACTGCTGCCTTGTTTGGCAAGTTTGTGTCACCTGGGTTAATCCAAACAAAGGATTCCAAACACTGAAGTTGCAAGATAACATATTTGAACTCACTAATGGAGGCAGCAGTGCATTATCAGCCCCTGTGTGCCATGATGTAACAGTACTGATTTTATCAATGGTGTTTGGTGTGAGTGATTTACTCATTGTCCCAGGCTGACACAAGCAGCTTTTTTTGAACAAGAGCCTCATTGTTTTGTGTTATTTGTGTTGGTGCTTGTTACATGGGCTTTACATAACAAATTAATATCAATCTGTTAAACTAGTTGAGGAAAGTGTGAAGAGAGCACAAACCTGATTTTCTAGGAGACCTGGCAGCCATTAGTTATGTGAAGGTCACGTTCAATATGCAACGTATGCACATCATCATTTTTTAGATATTTGGGCAGGTATTCTAAGGTAAGATGGGCATATGTGAGCTATAAATAAAAATCAATCAAGCCTCCATACTCCCTCATGTTCCAGAGATTGCTTCCCCTGTGCTGAAATAGTTCCCATGGTTTACAATATAATAAAGCAGGACATGAAGATTTATGATACACATTCAAAAAGCAAGTTAAAACACAGGTTTTTTCTAAACTGACTTTTTTTTTCTTTTTTTTTTTTAATATGCGAAGTTCCAATACCCTAAAGATTTTCATGGCTGATAGGTTTATGGAGTTTTTTTTTTTGTTTTTGTTTCTGCAATATCCAATCAGTAATCACTGTTTGGTTAAGCAACATACAGATTTACATGGATGGGAGATCAAAGCTTGAGACGGTTATTTGATTCTGATTCACTTTTTTATGTAATTTATTGAAATCCTCACATCTGGATAACCATCAATAATGAATGCAGTCTTTCGAAAACCCGGTGTGGCAGTCGTGCTGCAGCAGCAGCAGCAGCAAGTTAAGTGAGTTATGTTGTGGCCTGATTATTTCTACCATTAAGGGAGCAGAATATTTTAGACTTTCTTGTGTTTGAAATGGCTGGTTTTGGCATCAGCACACTAGGTTATGAAAGGTTTGAGTACAAAAGCTTTTGTAACAGGGATGGACATTTCTCAAAAATGCTATTTGAATATTCAATGGTATTATTTGTGAAATGGCCTAAACTCTATTACATGAGAGCTAGTGAAAGCAATGCAGGGTTCACAGTATGTTGAGCAAACTGCAGTGGCTAACCAAAAGCATTTAAAGACCCTGGTAAGAAGCCGGCTTCAAGATGCATTCAAGAAATCTCTTAAATTTCATCCCTTCTGCACATGAAGTCCACTAACTAAATACATGCTGATGCTGCAATCTTGTGACTATAGATGCACCACAAATTAGGCAGTCATTGGAGTGGAAATATCTGTTTTAATAAATGCAACAATTGATAAAAATAATTTTTATTTATTTATATGTAGAATGGTCACAGTAACTGATCGACCTTTGTATAACCAAGTCCTAATTAGCAACCACTAACCTCTAACTAGGCAAGTCAGTTAACAGGTACACTGATCTATGGTAAGTGATTCTGTCCAAATGAAAGAAAAAGAAAAACATAGTGGTTGTGTTTCATATCATAAAGCAGAGGTCTCAAACTTGCGGTCCACGGGCCACATGTGGCACAACTTTTGTGTTATTATTACAATTGTTCTTATGATATTTACTTAATTCTTGTCAACTGTATCATTCCATATCATAAAAAAAAAACTTTTAATTTGAAATTCTCTCATAAACCCTAAATGACACATGTTGTTTCACTAAGCACAAGCAGTAAATATAGAAGTTCAAATGTGTAGTTCTACCTCTACAGTAGGCTGTGATGTCTGTATTGGACAAGAAAAAGTAGTATTGAGCCATCCCTCAATAAGTGTTTCAGAAACAAATAACACACCAACAGGAATGATGTAATGCGGTGCTAATCTGTGTAATTGCAAATGACAACAGCCTCACTCTCTATTACTATTTTCTTCTCTGACTCTGCGGTAAAACTGTGTTATGTTTCTGCTAATCCAGAAAACAACATCCTCCTGCATCTGCTGCTTCACATTAAAGGCATTCAACTGGTTAAAACCCGGGTTTATTGTGAAGAAACCACAGGAAATGCGAGATCATTAATGAAAAAAATGCAGATTGTAAGAGTATTTGCTCCAATATTGAACTGCACTTGCCTGTTACCAAGGGGACTGTGGGCGTTTTAAAAATGAACTGAAATGAAACCCTGACGATTAGAATGCAAAGAAGAATGTCCTAATGATTAGACACATGATGTCTGATATTTGAGGCTTATTATCTTCAAAGTGCAGTCAACTGACTCAGAGCCTTTTTAACACCCAGCTCACAATTTACACCTTATTGAATAAGGCACAGTTTGCTATATTCTGCGTGTCTAATAGGAAACTCACTGTATAATTAACGATCTGACAAAGAACGTGCTAGAATATAACAATGGAATAAATACTGAAAAGAAACAACACAATTCTGGCTTCTTAAAAAACTGACAGGCATGTGCGGCAGCTCAGGAACACAGAAAATAACCAAACACAAAAAGCTCTGTGAGTGGGACTCACTTCCATTGGTAATATCTCACTTAACATGAATCATATATCAAACAAAAAGGCTTCCCTGCCTATACTGGTGGAAATTCAAAAATTAATGAGAAACCTTTTGTCCCTGTAAGACACCGTTCTGACTTTACTCTCACTAAAACATCCACTTCAGAAAAACAAAGTAGTTATCTACCAAGTCACACACACACACACACACACACACATATCCATACAAACACACACTCCTGGATCAGCCAGCTGATTAAACTCACCGATGAGAATTGAATGAGGAATCATTTTTGTGTAAACGTGTCATCCGCTTGTATCGCTTTGTCTCTTTCATTATTCATTGTCTCAATACAGCTGTTTTAAATACCCAAATAGAGACATAAGAAGGCTTAGAACAGTGGTTGAATTCATTCTGAACTAGTCGCACATAAGGAATTATAAACATTAAATGGAAACAGGCTCTGTGTTGAAATTGATAATGTCCAAAGTTGGTCTGAATTTCGCCTCAAGGATGGAAAAAGCAGACAAAGATGAGGGGTTGTGTCCGTGTAAACACTGAGAATGCCATTTAATTGAGATTTCCATAAAAAAAATTTTAATCTGGTCATATATATATACATATACACACATATATATACATACACATACACACACATATATATATGTATATACATATACATATATATATAGGCATTTTTGTGTGTGGGTTGTATGAGGTACTGATACATAATCAGCACTGACAGCACTGTGCATACCCTCAGTTCACCCTCTGCACCAGAAACCAGTTTGCATCACTGAAGTTTATGAGATGTTACTGCTTTGTCTCACTGTTAGCGTCGAAGTCTGTGTCGCTTTGTAAACTGCTCACTCTGCTCCACCAAAGTCCATCGAGAAAAATCAGCGATTTTACATCGCAGCACACAGTCGTAGCTGAGCCACTGCTACCTCTGTCAGTCAGTTAAAATGTGTTACTCTGTGACTTTGGTGTTTGAAATTCTTTGTTTGGATTTACATAAGTGACACAAACATATCAAATGAGGTAGCAGTAGACTCTAGCTCCCGTGTCCCTCAGAAGCTAAAAATGCAGATTTTCTCTAAAGGAATCTGATGAAGGAATGAAAGGGCTGTGAGATAAAGTATACTGTAGACTTAAGTGGTGTTTATTTTATGAAGTAAACTTTATGTCGAGTGGCTAAAATCTTTTTTTTCCCCTCATGTCTGTGCTGGCAGCCACATTCTCATTGAGAGTTAGTTTAAATCTCAATTTGGTTCTCAGCGCAGCACAGTGAGCACTGACTATGTGTTAGTACTTAATGCAACCACTTTCCAAGAAAACCTGGACTATCACTTAAATAACAAATGTCCTAACCTATAGCTGTTTATTGCTGCTGCAAAAAGTTTTGGCTGTGTACTTCCATACAAACAATTGCTATTCTGAGAGTAAAGCAAGGGCTCACACTGCCAATATGGCAACAGGTATTGGCTGGGTTATAAGCTCAGCAATCTACATTATGGAGGGACCACTCGCACAGTTAAATGCTTGAAGGGCCTCTTCTTTGTCACATGAAACAAATGAAGTGAACGAGATAGCCAGTAGATATTTTGGCAGGCAACATTTTTACTGTTATACATTTGAGACAACACTTTCCTGTGTGCAGCAAGAATGTTCTTTAACAAAAAACTGACCATCTGACAAGTCTGACATTTTCCAAAAGTACCAAAATTAACCAGTCATGCTTCACTGGGTATTGCACAAAAAACCTGAGGCTGGTTGGAACAAAAAGTGAAATTGTTTTTTTTGTTGGTGTGTAATGTTAAATGTCAATGAAGTAGTCATTTGACATTTTACGTTTCACGTTTAAAGTGTCTTTCAGATGTGTGCTCTGAATTATGTCCATGTGCTATGTACATGCATGCTTATGAGTCAGTTTTGAGCCACTGTCACATGTAAATTTTCATTTTGGGATAAAAAGGAAACCAATTAGAAGGGTAACATATGAATGGATGGGAGAAATATTAAAAGTTCAGCTTTTTTTAAGTGTGGTTGTATGAGGTACTGAGACATAGGTGTACACAACATGTAGCATAATATTGAACACAACAACAATGGCTGGCTGCTGTTTGCTGGCATTTTCTTTTTTTCTTCTTTTTTATTTTTATTTTTCCTCTTCTTAGTGGTGGAGCACTATTTAAATTTGCCTCAAGTTCAAAGGGCAAATAGCTCTGGGCTGACCTTACTGTACCATATTATTTTGGTACCGCAAAGGAAAGGGTGCCAAAAAAATGTAAAGGTTGGGTACTATTCCAAATGAAAACACAAAACAATACATACCGTACTGTATCAAACTGAAGCATTCCACTTGATGGAAACACGGCTATAGTCAATGTCGGCTGAGATGTGAGAGTCCCCTGCTGGCACCCTGTGCTTTTCTTGAAAACATAGTTGCCAGTGGGGTCTCAAGGAAAAACTGATTGTAGCCACTTAAATGTGATTTATAGAAGAAATGTATTATATTAAGACACAAAATGGCCAGGATGTGATTTTGATGTTACATTACATACTGCTTTACTGATACAATTCTGCAGCCAGTATATTCCCAAAACTTTAATTTGCGAGCTGCAAACATGTTTATGTGTTGGTTTTTGTTCCAACCACTGCAACACACCTCTATATAGGGATGCCAGCAGAGCAAACAGCTAGCGGCTAAGCGTCGGTACCCTTCTCAAAAACGCCTCGACCAGAGGAGAAGAAAAGTGGAGCTGTGTTAAATTATACAACTGTATTCATTGCTTAGTCCCATTTTTTATATGAACTGGATATGCAATTATCTTTGCTTGGAATTAGTTAAAGTTGAGAGGCAGAGAAGAGATTGAAAAATATGATAATGATATTCAAACATGCAAATGTCTACCATTTTTAGCACACACCAGTCAAAAGCATTATTTATCAAAGCAAATACCTGTGTTTTCTATGCCTTTATAGTCCACTTCTATTGTGAAAGTATTTCATGATGTTGAAGTATGGTTAAAGACTTTGCGAGCTGGTGGGAACAAAATGTGTGTGGGTTGAGCCCGCTGAGTTAGTGGAATGGGCAAATGCTGAGTGAGTGGGCTGGCTCTAGTCCAGGGTTAGTGCTCTGAACCAGTCTGACAGGTGAAGGATTACAGGGCTGGCCAGGGAGGAAATATAGTGGTGGGATCTCAGGGCAAAATGGACGCCTGCTGCCAACCAGGAGGTGAGGAGTGAGTGTGAAAGCTGAAGGCGAGGGAGCAGTAATGAGAGCTGCCCATGTGGGACTGTGAAAGGAGGGTGCATCATGATTTATTTTATCCTGTTGTCGCTGTAAGTTGAATATGTAAAGCAGTTTGAAAATGTTTAGGAAAATCTGCTTTGTACACGTGGCAGAATATGCATTTCATTATCAGCTAAAGAAAAGAGCTGAGTCATGGAAAGAGGAGGCACAGAAAAGCTTGACTGATACCCAAAAAACACAACAAAAAAGGGTTTTAATGAGTTTTTCATCAGTGGGAATACGTTTAGTCCACATTCCCTCAAATGACTGATGAATGATGCCAAGATAGTTTATATATAATACATGATCAGCAAGGACGTCTAAACCAACTATCAGATATCATCTGTCTTAACCCTTTCAACATCTCTAAGTGTACCCCCAAAAAATGAAATAAACAACAGCTGAGTAGATGAAAAGGAAGGTCTCAAAGGTTTGATAAAATTTGTCAATTTGGACTATACGTTAACAAATACATCCCGTCACATTCTAAGGGAATGGGTCATTTTCTCCATTATGTAAATTTGATGGACTACATTTATCCAGTCATCTTTCAAGGGGGGGGAAATGGCCTCAGCCATTTTTGAGTAGTTGCTTTTTTACATGCCACCAACAGAATTGTCATGAGGGTTCTATCTTTGGAACTCCTAAACAAAGGTTCTAATATATGATGGACAGTTTTCTGATAACATAAAACTGGGCAAGACCAGACAATGTGATAATGGTTGGCATTATTGGCCTGGCGTTTCCTCAAGCAGTCAGAATTAGAAGATTGGTGTCCCTTCTGACTAATTAGTCTTAATTGACATTCACTCAAATGACTCTTACATGCATGCAGGTTTTTATCTGCCCCAGCTCCATTCAGCATCAGGGAGAACATAACTCCCAGGTGAACTCACTCATTTCGTCTTTGTCTGCTTTATTTTTGCTAGTGATGGCAAATGTGCGCTCATCTTAACATTCACGTTTTCAGTAGTCCTCACTGTTTAAAACTTTGACATTGAGGACTGTCACTCATATATTCCATCACTGATTTAAACTCTATGCTTCAGTGCATGTTGCGCCCTCTGGAATGATGGATTCTCTGGAACACTGAATCATGTTGCTGCTGAGTGCTGGAAGCAAACACATTTGAATGCATGAGATTTGTCAGTTTCTTTTTTTGGGGGGGAAACGTATATTAAAAGTTGATGACTTTCTTAACGGCAGTAATAGTGGCACAAGGCCATTTATAATATAGAATATGTGACAACAAATAATACATTCCATCTCCCTCTCAACTAAATCCATTAATGAGTGGAGAAGACAAGGGGGAGGGAGGCATCTAATTAGCACATGCTTGATTGATTAATACTAAATTCCAAACTTGAACTCATTTGTTAACCTTCACAACATAAATAATCTTCCCGGCCAGATCCTCCCCCTTGCTTTGTCTCCATGTCCACCAGCAATTCTGATAATGTTATGCAGCATTACATTGTTCAGAATATTGTCTACCAGTGGATGCCTTGTATCTTTTAAAACCTTTTCAATACGACTGAATTGTCTTTGTTTGTCTCTTCCTTCCGAGTTCCACATGCCTGTTTTGAGCAGATAATGTGTACAGCAGAGGAGCTGGGGGAGGAAATTCAGTAACAGCGAACAGTCCAGTAGCTGAGGATGACGGCCTCATCCACAGTCGATCAGCCAGGGTAAATTTTCTAATATTTTCACTTCACTTTGGCTTCATTTAGAAGAATGATTTTCGGCTTTAGAATTTTTTTCATGAAATGTGAGACTTAATTTTATTTTATCTATATAAATCCCACATTTTAAATATAGCTTAAATGTACAGCAATAAACGTTCAGCATCATGTAAATAATGCTTCTGCTCCTTCTGTTTATAGCTATTGCAAAATCTGGCCCATGGAGAGGAAGCCAGCAACACATGCCAACGGTGCTATAGAAAAAAACAAAACAAAAAGTCAGACAATAAACAAGATAAAATACCCGTCAATATCAGTTGAGTGTCAGAGATGGAGAAATTGGAAAATGAAAAATTAAGAGTATTTTAATAGCCCGTGGATGTAACTCAGACAATTACTTTTCTAGCGTTGTTTAATCAGCCTGCTGTGGATTGAACTGCATCATTTCCTAAAAGTGTAGCTATGAATTGGTGAATCTGTGCCTTTCTCACAATTTAACTTCTTTCAAAACAACTGTATGGATTTCTATGAAATGTAGTGCAGATACCGACAGTGCTTCGGATGCTGCTATGTGGTTGCCATCTTTGGTTTTGAATTAAGGCTCAAGTGCATAACTTCTGTCATCCCCTCAACATGACTACATGAGCTCACACCATCCCTTGCTGATATTTGCTGCCGGTTACTTGATGTTTTCAGCAGGTGAATCTCAGTCTTATTTGGAATAAGACTGCTGTGTCTGTCTCCTATTGCTTTGCCAGCCCAATGCAGTTTTGCTTGTCTTGTCAGTCTTGACATGACAGGAATCACTTTTTTTTATATCACATACTCATTGTCCAATATAGTGACATGTGACGTGGCTTACTTTAAAACTTCCTCCCGGTAACTTCCTCTTGCTTCCCCTGCGGGGTTCCCCGACACATACCAGCTGGGCTGGTTGTTCTGGGTCGTCCCACAAGGTTTTTACCCAGTTGGCAGTGCCTGGAACACTTTCTAAGGCAGACACCTTGGGGATATATTTAGAAAATGCCCGAACCACCTTCACTGGACACAGTTTGTAATGTGTGTTTGCACTGCATGACAAGTTAGCTTATGTGTCTGCAGAGACCATCCCTTCGGAGCGTTGACTTTTACCCATAATATTTACTTCAGTGCACAAACTTCATAAGTTAAGTCTGCCCTCGTCGCCTCCACAGTTAAAACAGTTTCAACTTGGGGAAAACGATGTAAATAGTAGTTCCATGGGCAGCACATCCTCTCCAGCATCTGTTTAAGACTTCCACATAAAGCAAGAGGTAGAAGCCAATTTGGAGCCTCCTTGGCCCATTGATCACCATTGGAAACCAAAACTTGAAGACTTGTGTTTAACAAGCACAATCTGCTCAGACAATGGCACAAGAGGAGGAAAGTAAAATCAATTTGAAAATGTTAATTTCCAGCTGGTACTTTGAACAAGTCGCCCAGCACTATTGTTCTTTACTGTGTACTTGATGGTGTTGAGAAAAACAGGATGCTTTCAGCACTACAGATATGCACAGACATCTTGGTTGGTCACACAAAAGTGTGCTTACAGTGGTTTTCGCACAACTCTTCTCAGATAACATTTCAGAGAAGTCAGGATCATTTATTGTGGTGTTTAATTCACCAACATTGATCTGTCTTTTTAAGAGCTACTCTTTCTGTTCACTGCACACACACATTATGCCACCTCCTACACAGTCTAAATTCCCACGTCGTTTGCTGTAAAAAAGCCCCAGCCTTACTTGATCTGAGATTTTGCCAGTTTTCGTCTCTCGTTTTGTCCCCGATTTAATTCAGTGCCATGACAACCAAGGTCATAGGAAGCACAGAGAAATGTCTTTACACTGTCAGGCTGCAAACAGAAATCGTATCTTAGGCGTGAAAGATTCATACAAGTCAAATAAAATAGTAAATATAGTTTCAAAAATAATGAGACATTGGCAATTCAATTGCGAAAAACCACTCAATGAAGAGATATAAAGCACAGCTGTATGGCATCCATCCCAGATGTAACTGATTATCTCTGTCACAGAAGAAGAACATGTAACGTGATAACAAATTATGATGAACGTTGTAAGACATAAAGACATTTTCAAAGGTCAAACCATGTTTAAACCGTAAACGTCAACCAGGCACCAACCGATTGATACCAGCTGTCAATCACATAGGCGTCCACTCATGTGCTGTGCCTTATCAACTATTGGCCTTCAAATGGCAAAATCATTTACAAATTGTACATAATGTTCTATAAAAGAAGATCAGAAACCAACTCTTCAGGAAAATGTTTACTGATGTTATAAACCAAGTGATAAGTAGGCTCATTTTCTCATAGACTTCCATTCAAATGGATCTCTTTTTGAAACCAGTGGAGTCACCTTCTGGCACCTAGCTGCTAAACTACTACTAAAACTTTTCAGGAATGCAGAGTTATTTCAGTGCAAGAAGGGGGAGGACAACGATAATCCAATACATCAGAAAGGACAGTGCTGAGTTTATAGTAGCAGATGTACACATAAATTCAGGCTGTGAAGCCCATACAACACTTCCTGTAATTGCAAACCAGGGAGTGCGGTTGTGCATCTTTGTATATGGCCTACAGCAGCTTGATTTAGGGACACTGAAGCCACAGGTAAAGGGCACGTACAGCAGTGTCTTTATGGTTTTACAGCTGACATATGTATCCCCATCTGGCTGGGCAGCATGTGTCACAATGCTTTGTCCTCTGTGGCACAAAAGCTAAAAATACTGGAGCTCCAATTGCTCATTACTCACATCTTTGACAAGGGGTGTTATCCCTTCCATTGTTTTCCATCTCAGTAACACTCTCTCTGCTCATCTATGATTGTTTCTTTGAGGGGGTGTAAATTAACTAGGGACGTCCCAATCAGCTTTTCTGTTCTCAAACCCGATCGGAATCTTCTTATTACTGAGTATCAGCTGACACTGAGTCCTGATCGGATACTTATTTGTATACTCTACACACTACACTTGTTTGGTATTTTCCTCGATAAAAGAAATGCACTGTACACCATTTTTACAAAAAAAAGGCAAGATTTCTCTGTCAGCTTTCTGTACTGCTGCTGCTATGTAACTGCAGGTAATGTTGATAGAGAGAGAGAGAGAGAGAGAGAGAGAGAGAGGGCAGGGGATGTCACAGGCTGTCTGTTAGCTTCCAACGCTGTGTTTGTACATGTTGGTAAATTACAACCAAAATGTTAAAAGATATTGCTTCAAGTCACTTCTCAACATGTCTGTTTTGTCAGATGGTTTGATAGCCGAGTGCTTATATTCTGTAGAAACACTGACGAACGTCCTGGCTGTAAACTTGAGTGACAGCAATTGTGGAGCGTAACATATGTATATGTGTGCTGCAGAGACAACAGAGCGAACTTGAATGGATCCAAAGATGCATCGTATTAAAATATGACCAATTCTATCAAACACAGGCACACAGATAGTATGAAATAAACGTCACTACGAATCTGCCCAAACACGACCTAGGGTTGGCAGGAAAAGGTTCTGCAAAAATAAACAAGCCTCCAGAAGTCATACCACACTTTAAATCTACATAGATCATGCAAAAGCTGATATACTTTATTCCAGACCTGCAGTGAGGTTTCCACTTTTTGATAAATAATCCCTCATTCTAGAATACCAAAAGCATGCGAGCCATTGCCTGTGGGTTCCTGTCTCTCCGTATTCTATGCTCACTTAGGGCATCCATTGAGATCTTTGGTGATTTGGTAAAAATGTTCTCCTCGTCTCACATGTTTTGTCATGCCCCGGCACAACAGCTAACCACCAGGAGTACAGCCTGCTATCTATGTTGCTGGTTACATATGTCTATGGAATTGAACAGTGCCACTTCCTGTCAAAATGGTATTATTTTGGTCACAAGCATTGCATTATGGGATTGCATGCTCTACAAAGCCCTGTTGCAGTCTAGCTGTGCTTCATAAAAGGACCTGCTCCCTGTTAATAAGTAGCCAACAGTCCGTACTTGTGGAAAGCTCTGCAGCTTGTGCAAATGATCGTCGTGAGGTGATTTCCAATCCAAGATCAGTTAAAACATGTCTGGATTTTAATCCTATACTTAAGATTGGGATCAAAACACCACTAAAATAATATAACTACTGTATGTTTGTATAAAGTAAAATGGTGGTTTCTCCATTTGTCAAAAAAAAACATTATTTTGTCTTGAGATGGCTCTCGACAAAGGTTTAATCAGGACCGCCGTGTTGTGGTAATTACTCAGAGGTCCACAGGGGGCAACAGAGGTTCCACATTGGAGCTTTAATGCAATTTGTTTTTTTCAGTCACTTTAATTCATTACAGCAGCTCTAAATGTATACATTTGATGTGCTGCATTTTCTTTGAACTTCAATGAGTTTTTGCTCTTAGGCATGAAAACAGGCACATGGAAATGTTCCTAGTGTCACTTGAGAAAGCAGCATGTACCAGGTCTGGATTAATGAGGCAAAGAAAACCCAGGAATGAGGCCAAGTCGACTGTAAACCTGGATACAATGGCATATGAGCAATATTCCACACACCTGGGATACTGTCAGAGGCTTGAAGGCAAGATTGTAATCACTGCCTTGACTTCTGGAAATGCATCGATATGTCAACCTGGTAGCACACGTCACACCTCCACTTGTGAGGAGGTGGTGGAGCTGCGGAAACAAACAGGAATGGAATAAGGTCCATCACAGTGCAATCTAGCAGCTACACACTCACATTTAGTCTTTATTAGCAGGGAACATTAGCCTCCTATTTCACAAGATATTGCTTCTTTATAACAATCAATACTTTAGTGTTAAGAGCATATTAACACAACGGTCTAAGTGAATTACCCATTAGAAATTCTGAGCCTATACAGTGTGTGGAAACAAAACTATTCATCATGTCAACTTTTATGTTTAGAAGTCATATTATAAGTAATCAATAATACACAAGTCATTACACGTAGCTAATTACTGGACTGCACCCAATACGAGGACAAAGATGACACAATCTCCCATATTTCACGTCTCCTCCACAATCCGTCGTGCTCGGTAGACGAGTTAAATTGCCGACTGTCCCAAAGTCATCACAATAAGTCTTTTTTTCCTGTTAGTGTCAGAGATTTAAGATAATAGGCCATGAAAAAAATGTTACTGCCAGGGCTGTAACATTGTCAAGAGTTAGCGTTTGGAAAAATGAACACTCATTGAAGCAATAGCTCCAGACAGAAGCTTTGTTGAGGGTGACACAAAGCAGTGTCACTTTTTCCTCAGAGTCCGATCTATTAACATGTTCTTGAAAGTTTTCCGGTTAAAGAGAATTTGTTCCTTGAAGCAGCCTGCACATGCAGTTGCTATGCAACACATTGTTCTTGGAGACCTGACTTAACCTGCTGCTGCCCTGCTGAGCCTTAACACAGCAACCCCGTTAACCAAGCCTCATAACCGCGCATCATCAATCAGTCAGCCAAGTTGTAATATGTAACCATGTGATGACTTATGGGCTCGGCGATGTCCATGGTGCTGCATGTAACTACCCAGCTGTAAACAAAAGCAGCAACTCGATGACAGTTAAGGTAACAATTTTGTCACTAAAGGGAGCGTTTCCAAATCTCTTTGCTCTTTAAAGCTTGATTTATACTCCATTACACAATTGTATTGTTATATTTTGTTGCGCAGTGTGACTTGCAATTCATGTCTGCATGTAGGACGTTTTATAATCAACCGTCAGACCAAAACCTATTCTCTCTTTTGCTCTCTTCATTTGTTCATCAGCTCTTGTATAACTCCTCAGTTATATTCCAAATATCTTCCTCCCCAATGATATCAATAACTTCACCAAAACCATCCATTATAAAAAAACTAGAGCAGCAACTAAAGTCTTTGGTCCATTAAATGTCATAAAATGTTGACTTGTGTTTCCCAAAAATTGAAATGATGATTTGTTTATTCTACAAACCAACACATTTCAGTTTCAATGCTTTCTTTGTCAAACGGAGAAATGGGATTTAAGAACCTGAAAAATTAAAAACCTTGTTCTAATTATAAAAAAAACCCTCTAAAATAACTTAAATTAATAACCGATGAATTATTGCAGCCCTAATCAAAAGAAAAAAGAAGCACAGATAATGAGACAAATAAACAGTCTGACTTTGCCACTCAGGGTGATGCCATGTAAAGTGCAAACTGAGGGAGCAAGCTGATGCTTATGCAGAGACGACAAACTTTTCAGCACAGCATGAAATGAAAACAGAGCACAATAGTCTGAAGTATAATTCAGGGTTAAGACTCCATCGTTGCCCTGAATAATAGATTGGCACACGCGATTAGATTAGGTACGTTTTTGTGTCATTTTCTCTGTATTTTACCAAAGCATTAATTGTCCTCACAATATCCAGGAAACTGTGTGATGCAGACACAGGCAGTTGTATAAAAATATGGTTGTGAAGTCCTATTGACAATCTACGTTTATTTGTAACAGTAGAAACCACTTCTGAAACCTTTTGTAGGAATCTCTTGGTGTTTTACTCCTGCTGTGTGCTTCTTCCGCCTCACCATGGGAATGTCACCGCAGACAACAAAACACTACTATGCTAGAAAACCAACCAACCAAGTGTGGACCTTTTGGGAACTCATTTGGAAATGTAATGTTTGTCAGTCATTAAAAATGCTACACTAGATTTAAACACTAAGTCCAACCATCTGCTTAAACACATTTATCAAAAAACCATGGCCTTGCCACCTACAACAGAATGCTGCTGTCTGTGAGTGTAATATCAGTCTGAGGCACCATCTGACTGTTTGGGATTAAAGCTTCAGGTTTACTCCACACAACACAATCTGGTACGGAACTTTTGCCAAGGACAAAACACACAACACCAGGACTGATGTAAAGCTTATGCGTGTTTGCTACAGTGCAACATGGTAAATTTTAGCTGTATCTCAAAGCTTTCAACTGTTGGAATATGAAATATAATAACTATTTTTAAAAGGCTCATTCTGGAGTAATGACAAGCAACAATTCATACAATCAGGTGATTGTACACTTTTAAATAAAAAAGCAATGCATATTATATCTCCAATTTTTTACGACAAATGAATATACCTGCATTTTCGCAAGCGCACTTTGTATTATTGCAATTATTTGCGCCATCGGACAAAATTGCAACGGTTTCTGAAAACTAAGAAGTTGCAAGTCAAAACCAATATGTGGTCATAACAGTGATTTCACTACCACTGTTGCAGGAAACTGGTGAATCAGCATCTTTGTTGGCCTGTTTTTAGACATTAAGACAAAAACTCAAGCAAATGTTATTTTAAACATGTTTTATAATGTTCAACTTTCAAATTTAACACACATAATCTGCTGTTTGTGTACAACTACAGGGGTAACTTTGTGGTTTTTGTTATTTTAAATTGTTAATACACTAATTCAACATGCAGTGAATTGTGAATAACTGCCAGATATTGAAAGTTATTCTGGAAAAATGGGCAAAAGCACTTACTCATAGGACATTTGCTGACCCTTTTATGGTTAAAATAATAAAAAAAAAAGTCCAGACGGACATTTTGAGGCTTAGGTGTTAAAGGGGTTAAATGACAATTTAGAGACCAAACATCCCGTGTACGTTTTCCTTGAAATGATGTTCATTTCTTTATCTCTATCAAAAGAGAACCAGAACAAACCTTTTTCACAGCACAACGAAAGTCAGTCCGTGCAACTGTTATGAAGGTTTCACTAATGTGAAGTCTGTTTATGTGCAGCCTTGCTACAGACTCGGATTCATATTCAGAGGGAGTAGGGGGAGGATGTTGCTGATAATGAGGAATAAATACATAGACAATGCTCAGTGTACAGTGAATTGGGACCCTTTCCTTCAGGATAACCAACACGAAAAAACTACACAGGGATACCACTGGGGCTATCTAAGACAACAAATGAACACTTTTATCTCATAAATCCACAGAGTGGAAGCATCTCGATGCGTTAACCCAGCATTTGTGTATTTCTAGAAACGGAGTGGTGTGGTTGCAGCTGTGCAGACACCCTGTGGGAAATCCATTTATGTTTCAGCTTGATTCATGCCTGCTGGGTATGTCCACTAATGCTTACTTTGAAGATCATTGACCACATGCTAGCTGTATCAATAGGAGATTGAGTGGAACTCAAAAATAATTAGGCACAAATCAATGGAGATTTTTAAAAGATTTGGGTCGGTGGAGTAATGATGCATGCACATGACACTGTTGCTGCTTCTAACAGGATTTCTCCAGTTGTTTACTTTCTGTATAAACAGTCGATATTGACAGGAAGTCGAGGTGATTAGAAGACGGATCAATGAAACGTCAACATAATTAAAAAGTCAGTTTAAAATTTACATACAGACTTAATAGGTGAGGGACTCTGTGTCAGATATCCCACAGGCCACAGACGGGGGTTCAACACATCCACTTTGACCTTTTTATTCAAACTAGTGATGACTATAACAGACAGTAGCTGTACTTTGTCCATGTGTAAGGTTGATTTCAGTCCATGGTAACACTCACCAAATAAGATGGGGGACAAAATGTGAGATTGAATGCAGCCGTATTACAGATGTTGGCCACAGACTATGCCAGTTGAGTGTAGAGTTTGCAAATGATCTTGTGTTCAATTGTAATTTGAAGTTTATTCATAGTGAATAACTTGGAATCTTTTCACAGACTTGTTTTCTTTTCCATGGTTTTATCACAGGATTACTCCTCACCTCTCCACACAAGCTCTTCAGAGGCAGAGACACACGACCACAACCCTGAGCCTGGATTCAAGCAGCAGTCGTACAGACACTTTGTTTAATGACAGCATGGTCATCTGGGTGAAGGTGTTCATTACAAGCTGCTGTGTTTGGAAAATAAGGCATGAATATGCTGATCCAAGGGACACCAACACTGACTTCAGGCTGCACTGCCTCATGTCGAAAAACAAATAAAACTATTTTAGCCAGTAATTGTATTTGTTCATTATATTTTATATTGTTGGGGCTTTGTAATATGTAGAAATATGTATTCTTTACTATTTACTGATATTTTAACAACTGAATGCACAGCAAGCAGGTGTTACATCAGCAAATGTGACCACAAGAACATCCCACCCTCTAAA
The DNA here is from genome assembly GCF_019176455.1 of Solea senegalensis. Taxonomy (NCBI): domain Eukaryota; kingdom Metazoa; phylum Chordata; class Actinopteri; order Pleuronectiformes; family Soleidae; genus Solea; species Solea senegalensis. The sequence goes on from NC_058033.1 coordinate 14,822,297, forward strand.
CCTAGTCAAAGTCTGAAATTCCTTACCAAAGTAACGGGATTATATTTTACAGTACTCACAAGACCAAAACAACTATCTTGTGCCCTGAATAGCACCGGAAGTAGCAAGAACAAAATCTAAGTTCTTGCCTAAAACAAAACAAACTAGGCGGAATTATGATGGTCAGCACCGGATAGTAAAGTGAGCACGTACTTACTAAGCCAGATGACTTGCTCGATCAGACTTTTTGCTTCGTTTCTTGGCCTCTTCTGAAAGTATGCGCTTTGGTTTCATTGGCTCTGCCGTGGCATTTTCCTTGTTTACATGCTGTGTGCTGTAAAACATTGCACATGCGCACTTGGACCCAATGGTCCGTCCAGGATCAGAGGCTGAAGAAACAGCCAAAGTAGGAAAAATGCTGACGTTGTGGAAACGATGGAGCAATCATTCAACATATAAACAGTCACTATAACAGTAAGATAATTATGATGGATTTGCCCTGTATTACTTTTAGGTGCTGGAGGCATGATTTTAAATTTGTTTTGCATCATCGAGCAATAATTCCCTATAGGCTCTGTTTACAGCCTTAAAACTTTAATGATGTAACATCATGGGGGGTTTGACCACACAGCAGCACACAGACCACATAACTACACCTACTCTGCATACAGATCCACTTGGTGTAATCATTGGTACTCCAGCACATAAACCAGGCATGTCCAAAGTCCGGCCCACGGGCTAACCACAGCCCAGTTTCGGTTTTATAATGTATTATTTCTGGCCAGGGACAGACTGGGATCGGCCTTTGTAATATGTTGTCCCCATCAGCTTGTAAGGCGCTTTGAAACCAGAGTCCAATATTGGCAACACAGCCATACAGATACACATGCATTCCCAGGCAGAATAGTTTTTTGATCACTCCTTCATGGCTTCGATTTGGTTAAATTGCCACTTTAAAATGATCATTGTGACAATGAAAATAACATTATTATAAAACAGTGTATTTGCATGTAACTTTTACTGTATATTACATGTATATAAAAATGGATGTAAGGCCAGACTGAAAGTAGCAAAAACAAGTCCATTGGAATGTAAATCTATTGGAAAATTACCCAACTTCTCATCAGATTTACAGCATATACAACTTGTTAACATTTCCTTGACCAGTTAATGTCTCAATCATAAGTTTCAAGTTGTCTTTAACAGAATATAGTGTCAATTGTTCAACGCTAACATGGCACCAGCCAAATAACAATTCTGAAGGCTTCAAAACAGTAATTCAGATGCTTATGGGTGACTACTCCAGCACCAACAGCAACTTCCTGCACTGCAAAGAAAACCAAAAAAATAGCAGAGTCGAAAAGAGATGGACAATAACCAAAAAGAAAATGTCTGTCACTGTCAGCAGATTCAGAAATGGAGACATTTCCTTGGGTGATCTGTTGGGCATGAGATAAGCTTATCTAATGAGAGGAGCTCAACAAAGAGAGCTGTGGTCCCAAAATGTGAGAATTTTAATAAACCTGGAGCACAATAATGAACTCTAAATTAATCAAGAATTCTTCGTTGAATGATAATGTAGTATCTTCTACCCAATGAACCTTTGACTTTCCTTTCTTTCCACGCCAGCTCATTCAATCAGCAAAGTGGCTCAGCCATGAATGCATTACCCTTGTCTGGCCCTGTGACACATTAACCTTGACAACACTACAGAAACAGAATGCTATCTGCTCACCAGGTCACATCTCAAAGTGATGCCCTCTCTCTGCCAGGCTGTGAATAATTCATGCAAGCTGGGGTGAGGAAGCGAGGAGAGGCGGGGCAACTTAAGAGCTAATCCATTGACAGAGTGTACATATAGCACTCTCATGCTTATAGCTATTGATTATGTGCCATGTTGCCCGGCAGCTTGGCAAAAGATTACAAACAGAGTAGACAGCAAGATGGCAAGACTGTCCACACTTGTTAAGCGTGGGAAGAGGTGGGAGCCGGGAGGAAGGAGTGCCCAAGAAAAGGAAGACATCCACCGGACTAATGTAAACACAGTTTCCTCATTTACATGTAATACATGGATTCTTGGGAGTAATAGCTTAATCATGCCGCACCTTAGCAGGAAATGAGGACATTTTGTGACGAGCAGAATGACGGATCCTTATCCACAGGATTTTCCCGTTACACCTTAATCCATTACGAAATTCTCCTGCAAGGTTCGACTATAGTAAAGCCGATATAGAGCCTGCTGATCGTGTCAGTGGCCATCAGGGAGGTGGCACTTCTACGCTTAGATATTCTGGGAGCATGTGCAGGCTATACGTTTTTCATTTCTTGACTTCAGCAACTGAAATACTTGATGCACAAACACGCTCAGATGCAAACTGATTTACTGTTTCTAGGATTTAATGAGAGAAAACAAATTTATATAATGTAGACGTCAAATGAGCTCACGTGTAGCTTTTCTCCATCATGTTTCAAGCAGGCAGGCAAACGTTTATGAAAATCTTTATCATTCATAATGAATTGCGTTGACTGACCCCTGCTGGAAAGAGCACAATGATGTTTTTTTTTTTGTCCCTGAAGGTGTCAAGACATCATACATTTCCAGTATTAAGTGCCACTTTCATCACATCTAATGATTTTCTACATTTTCCCTGATTAACACTCTTAATACGAATGTCAATATTTCCATCGTTTATCTTTTTTTATGGCCTCGTTTGGAATAATCACACCAAGGTCAGGCCTGCAGTATATTTTAACAACGAATATATTAAATTACTATCAGGTTTTATTTTATTTTTTTTAAGTTGACAAGGTGACTCATGTCCCTCACGATGGAAAAACATACCTAATGACCATGGGATGGTTTAAAATCTCATGCATTTATACATTTTATGATAATGTAAAAAAAAAAGGTAATAAATAATACAAATGTGATAAATAATAGCTTTTACATTGAGTTAATTTAATTCAATTTGTTAACTTGTGTTGTTAGATTGTGGTGATGCTTAATCTCTCATACCAAAGTACATTTTTAGCTTGCAGGGTCATAGGAGATTGCTGGACTACTGCTGCTTTGTTTGGTAAGTTTGTGCCACATACTTAAACACAATGAAAGCATTTCAAACTCTGATGTGAAAAAGTAACATATTTGAACTTACTAATGATGGCAAGTGGATCAACAAACTCCTTTGTTTTTTAATGTTAAATCACTCTTTTCCTCTATGGACTTTGGTGCAGTTGGAGTGTGCGGTTTGCAAAGCAAAACAAACCTAATTTAACAGTTTGAAAAGGCTGTCTAACATTGAGATAAAGTGGGGGACATATTGTTGTGGATTTAAGCAGGCACATTTTGTGCTGGCTGATATGTTTTCAGTGAGAGCAAGCCTCCGTGTCACAGACTGATTCCCAGTGAATCAGTTATGACCATAGTCGTGTTTCCATTGAGTGGAACGGTTTGGTTTGTTACAGTAGGGTATTGCGTTTCCATTAGCAATAGTTCCAAAATAACTAGCCCCTACCATTAATTTTTTGGGCACCCGTCCCTTGGGGTACCAGAGTAAAATGTACGGTGGAGCAAGACCGGCTCCCTCCACGACAGTCAGCTGATTGGACAACAGCAAAAAAAGTCACTCCCTTGTCTGCTTGGTCAAGTTCAACGTCGTTGTTTGTTATCCTCGCACTGGTACGATGCCATGCCACGTATCTTGCTGACTTGGCCATTGTGCACAGCCCTCACCCCCCACCTACCAGGTACTATTCAAAGTCACAAGCCTGAACTAGGGCTTTACTATTCCAAAATGAAATAGAGCATTTGTGTCAGGACCGCATAGTACCAAACTGAAATATCCCTTTAATGTTTCCTTTCACTGGAACTAAGATGTCAAACCCAAACTATGAAAATCAAGGACTTGGACCAATAGTGTTCAGGATTAGTGTTTGTGAGCATGTCAGTCGCGAATGATTCAGATGAACTACATGCGAACAGTTAAGCACAGTACATACAGAATATTATACATACATCCTGGGTACACATTTACTTTTCTATTCAATATATGTAATTACACGTGCTGTGTGCTCCTTACAAGCAAGGAGAGCCAAGTGACGCCACGACAAAGCAAACTGAGCTAATCCCTGGCATACTGTTCTGATATCTTTCCTCAGTCTGCTCTCTCGCAGGTTTGGTGGGCCTTTCTTAGCATGCAGAACCTTAATGTGATTTCCCCAGCACCGTGTCTCATCCATGCCATAACATCGTACCTTGCTAACAAGGCAGCCTTTGCAATCGCTTGGTTTGAAACCATGAGGGGTGTGATTCAGACGACTGTTAGACGTGCTGGAGATTCTTTTTTTTCTGCTGATGCAAACACACAGACTGAAAAATGTGCACAGGATGCAGGAGGGAAAATGCTGTGAATGAAAGAATCATAGCTGGGTGGTGTGCTGCCCAATGCAAATTAAATCACTAGTCAGTGAAATGTACACTGGTGCAGAGGAGATGGGAGGATAAGCTCACTTTATGTTGTAATGAGACTTTATTTTTGGCCTAACGTAGGACAAGGTGGTGCAGGTTCTATTTTAATCCCTGTCGGGAAATATGAAAGTCACAGTGCTGTCAAGTCCAGGCAAGCCAAAACAAGGTCTATTGAGAGTACAGAAGAACACAAATCGATCATGTAGTTTACTTTATCAACCAATGCTAAAGCCATTTCAGCAACGTTACTTTATTCTCACAGACTGACATTCACAGGTGAGACTTCCTCACTGTTTGAACAAAAAAACACAAGTCGCTCTGTCTCTGCCTGCAATATAGATGAACTTTTGTCTCTAATGAGGCTGGTTAAATTACAACGTCTGCCGCAGCAGTGAGTCTGATTAGTTCAGATATAATACAAAACACATTGCAAGAACATCTAGAGCACAGCCGAGGCTGTAGGAATGGAACTTGTTGAGAGGAGGGAAGATAGCTCGTATCCAGCTGAGATGAAGAGATCGAGGGAGGTGGAGAGATGCTGTGATTTGTACAGTACCTGGTCTGATGGAAGAGGTTGAGGAGCAGGAGACAGATCCACAAGCCCAAGTCCAGCAATTTTGGCTTCCCAAGTGCAGCCATATCAGTATAAATAGGAGACTCCTGTCGAACAACAAAAAAGCTCGATAAGTGACAGGACAATACAGTAAATGATTTGTATTCATATAGCGCTTTTCTAGCCTTGATGACCACTCAAACCTGCTTTACACAACAGTTCTGGCATTTACCCTCATTCGCATCTACGTGCTGCGCATTTTCTATTTCATACCCATTCACACAGCCGTCAGGAACAACGTGGGGTTAAGTGTCTTATCCAAGGACACATCAGCATGTAGCGGAGTCGGAAATCGAACACACAGCCTTCAAGTTGAAAGACGACTCACTGTACCACTGAGCTACTGTCACTCCGTATAGTCAGTCAGTCTCTGCCACTTCATCTATTCATTATTCTGAGAGTGTTCCAGCATTTTTCCCCCATTTAGCCTCGAGTGTATGACCCTTGTTCTCTTTGACTCTGCTCTCTGGTTAGTAATTTTGGTACCTTTTCTTATTCTGACTGAATGCACTAAACCTTTTTTGCATCAGTAAACTACAACGTCTTTCTACAACCTGCTGCCCTGCTTCAGAGTCCACTTCCTGCCCCTGTCTCTCTCATGCACACATCACCTCGCTCTCCTGTCATTCCCTTTACTCTTTTACTACCACAACAAGCGAGTGTGTCCGTCAGCGTGGCCTACACAAAAGAACCTGTGCTGTCTAACTCAGTGAAGAGAATTTCCATTAAAATGTTGGTCATTCAAGTGCAGTGCTGCCACACATGGGAGGAATAGCATTAGGTTTATTAGTGGAGACACAGGAAATTGGTATGTAATGAGCAGATAAACACATATTGACATTTTATCATAATATCAGGTTATTTATTTCAAGAACCTCATTGTACAGAAAATTGCCTGATAGTAATCAATCTACAGGTGTGTCATGTCAATGTTATGTAAAATAAGGCACTCAAGAACATATAAAGAGCATTATATGTTTTTTTTCTATTTCAAAACAAACTGACAGAGTGCTTCTCACTGGTTTGGTCACGGTTTCCATATTTATTATTCTGTATTACAACAGAGAAAATGTGCAGCAAAGTAAATAAGCACAATAAAGTGGAGCATTAAACACTGCTGACTAGCCCGTAATGGATAAGAACATGTTGTTTATTAATGTTTTTAGCAAATAATATATTTACTGCACAAGCATTTTATTCAGTCAGGATTTTGCAATACACACACCCACTTCATCCACAGCTCAGAGTTAACTAGAGGCTCTCAACGCTTCATTTATATTCATCTCTTTGTGCATGAAGCCATTTCACCTTGTATAGAAAACTAGAGCTCATGGATAGTGCAGCTCCAAACACAGCTGTTCTCTCCCGCACGCAGACTTGTTTCATTTTCTGACAGTAATTAGCTCTGGCTCTAATATTTCCCGGTGGTCTGTTTGGGGCACAGTCACCTCTGAGTCTCCCGCAGCTGATCCAAAACAAACCCGGATAACATGGCTGGCAATGTAACTCATGTAATGTCAAAGACTCAAACAAGTATTGTCAATTAAGCAGAGAGAAATGAAGGGCTCTTTCTTACACCCGACACAAACCGGTGCCATTGCTAGTTTACAACCAAAGTTTCACTCCCAGCACCCATGTGTAGGTAGCAAATGCACTTCCATCAACAATTAACAATCAATTAACAACGAGCTATGAGGATTGGGTACCTTCCACTGTCGAAGTGACGATTTGTCCAATTACCATCGAGTGAACAAAACATATTCTGTGCCATTCCATAGAGAACAGTTGAAGCTGAGCTTCTTAATGTGGTGGCTGCCACAGGAATACAAAAATCACGCAAGACGATCCGTCATCAACAGCGTAACGTACTAGTGACACCATAGCTGAGACACAGGGAGGAAGATACAAAATCACAGAATGCATCATGTTCCTTAGCGCTCATGTGATCTTAACCCTTAGTGCTCCATGGTAAATTGTCAATAATACACAACTCCTTATATGGACATCCTGGGGGAGGGGGGGGTGTTTATAGGTCACACATTCAGGCTTTAAAAAAAAATGTTGTTTTTTTTTAATCTCATGTGTTGTTGAGTCAAAGTTCCGATTCATTTTAAATCACATTCTTAGTAGTGATAGAAAGTAGCAATAATTGGGCAGCAGTCATAAAAATATGAACAGTGACGTATTTCCACATTTCACAAATTCAATCCGATTTTAAACATTTTGAGTACTTTTTGCTCAGGTGTGTTTATATAGTTGTTGAAAATGAAAAATAAAAATGTTTCATCAGATTGCCTAGGTTGTGCGGATAAAAAGATATAAGACACTGTATATTGCACATTCTTTTAGCCTCTGTATATACTGTACGTTTTAACATGGTAATGGAAAAAAGCAGCGGAAATGCTCTGTGTTCTGAGGCTTAAAGTAAGAACACCTGCATAAAACAAATCTAAGCATAGTCAAATCGATAAGGTACAAATCATGACGGCTACAGTGCACATACAGAACAGTATGATTGAAAGATTGGTATCTACAGTTATCGCCCAGGAAAGGGCTGGAAAGAACATCTATGAGATGTGATGATTTTTCCTTTCAGCAGTCATGTGATTTTGAAACAGTGATGGAAGTGGTTTCAATTAATCAATCCGTCAGTCAAACTTTATTTATATAGCACCTTTCATGCAAAGGTGCAGCACAAAATGCTAAAAAAGAGCTTTTAGCCATGACAAATTTCCCTAAGGAAATACAATGACGTATATCTGTTATTATTTGAAGCTATGCATTAAAATGTAATAAAGCAGTAATAAAACAAATGATAAGAAGTATCTTAATATAAATAAAAAAAAGCTTGTGTGTTTGACCAGTTTACTCATTCATAAACTAAGGGTTTCATACATACACAATAATTAAATAACACTAAAATCACCCCAAACCTTAAGGAACTGACTACCTATAAAGCTGTAACACAAACATTAGGCAGTGGAACGGTTTCCTTGTGTTAAATATCTGCACTCTCTAAATGTTGCATATTTGTAGCACTGTAATTGTAGTAAATACTATAAGGCAGCGGCAGTCTGGCGATTTACGGAGAGATTAAATGACCCCCCCTCATTAAAAATACATGCACGCAAAAATGGGCATGAGTGCTATTGCATGAAGCCAAGAAAAAAGAAAACCAGCAAGATGAGAGAGAGAGGAGGCCAAACAATCCACAGACGACTGAGGAACACTTGAGTGCACTCGTGTGTAGCAGCTGTGTCATACTTGAAAGGCTTTTATTGTGCTGTTGTGAGATTCGTCCCTGCTTTATTGTCGCCATCGAGAGAAAAGATCAAACAAGCACTCTTCTCTGGGATCTACTGTTCTCTCCATGTTATTGCAAAACACTGATCATTGCATGAGGAATAAACACGTGTAGGGAAAAAAAAAAAAGATAATAAAAAGTTGCAGTAATTTTGCCACAGTCTGTGACCGTTCACGTATGCCATGCTTCTCTGAGCTGCACTGAGATTAAAACACTTATCGGGAGCCATCTCGATATTGACTGTAGCTGAGCACCAAGTTAAATGAAAAACCATACATCATGATTCTGGCAGTGAGACTTTGGAGAAGAAAATACCTCGAAAATTTGCTGGTTATTTGAAAATTCCTTGTGTGATGCCATGGGGCTGCAGATTTCTTTGCAACCTCGTTTAAAATAATAATAACATGATGCTTGTGTCCGAGAGGACGGTTGTTTGCCTATGTGTGGCCCTGTGATGGACTGGAAACCTGTGCAGGGTGTGACCCCGCCTTTTCACCCCATGTCAGCCGGGATTGGCACCTGCATCCTCCGCGACCCTCATGTGGAGGATGAAGCGGTAGAAGAGGGAGTGAGTCATAACATGATGCTTCTACTATAGGGTTGGGATATAATATGTATATGAAATATAGGTCTGTGGTCCTGCAAGACAACACAAAATTGCTTCACGGCACTAGCCAGGTACCGGCTAGGCAGCAATAGCGTTATTTTACAGAGAAAACTGTTGTCGGGGGAAGCGAGTTAGAGGAAACGACTGTCTGACCCAGTGAGTGGCCACACACAAGTAAACATCAGACCAGCTTTTTTCGGATACTGAGAATTAAAAACCAACATATTGGTGGTGGTGCTGGTTCCAAGGCATAAGCAAATCGAGACGGTTGTATAAGGAAGGACAACTACATAAAAATCTATGCTAAATCAACAATGCAGGGAAAGAACATCCACTGTGGCCACCAGTGGAGCAATCAAGGGGAGAAAGTAACTAGAGTGTTTATTCAACACATCTGTTTGAGTGAGTTTACGGTTTAGTTAAAAAGTTTTTGTTAGAGACTGAGATGGTAAGAATAGGAAAGGAATAAAAAGGAACAGTGTTGCCAAAAAAAAAAAAAATCAACAAGCAACAAATCTAGCGACTTTGTGGAGTTAAATTCTGGAATCTGTGGTGGTCAATTTACCAAATGATGACTCATTCTCCCTGAACCACTCTTTCACAGCTTGAGGAATCCTGACATTTTGATCTTGGTATATGCCCAGAAAAACATGGTTAAGTATACTTAGGTTTAGTTAGCTGACCTAAATTTGTAGGGGAAATTTTTAGGGCACATAACATTGCTAAACTTGACCAGCCATAACACTGGCCTCAATCAATACCAGCCTTTCCTTCTGTTTGTGCGTCACATTTACCCACTGTGTATTCCTGCTGCAGTCGACAATGGTCTGATAAAGAGGAAGAAATCGGACTCAAAAAAGCCTCAAGGTAAAAACATATACCCAATTCCTCTTATTGTTAAAAGTGAGTTGGCTGTTGATTGCAGTCCCACATGTATGGTTCTGAAGATTTCTCACAAAGGGCTGCTTTACCAATAATGTATGAAACATGTTCACAATTTCAATCAATGGACTTACAAGGAAGTTGACAAGAATTAATGGTCGTTGTCGTCCTGGATTGTAAATCCAAGATGCATGAGGTGTAATTGACGTACAGATGTTTACAGTTTACTGAGTCCATCTGGCCATAAATGAAGCATCTATCCATGTATACACAATCATTTCCCTGTTTAACTAGACCTGGAATTCTCTACCAAAACACTACAATGTTCAGATTTCTCTTCCTGCACTCACCCAAACACCCTCCAACAGTTAATTGAGTCACCACTTTAAGAGCCAAATTTTACTTCCGTGATTTCTGCCTCATCTCCCTTTGAACAGATGTCATGCTCAAGGGCAGACCAAGTTCCAGACTGTGCCAAATCTCACCAAGCTTGATAAATGCCGGGGAATGAAAAACTACAGCTCCGAGATCTATTCTTTCGTCTTTTTTTTTTTCATTTTATATTGCCATCAGGGTTTTCAGCTATATAATTTAGGAGATTCCTCCTGTGCATTTTGTAAACTGGCCACTTTGTTAAATTAATTAATTCTGGATTATTATCCAGTTATCTTAAAATCTTATGCTCCCCATAAAAGGTGCAGGATGCCGCCTGGAGATGGAGGGCATCGTTCCCTCGTTTTATAATGTCTGTCTGCAAATTGCATCACTAATTTCCTGACATATTGCCCAACCTCTTCAAGTCACCTCCAAATGGGGATCATCACTGCATCTGTGTCGTTTCTTAATTTGTTCATGTCCAGTGAGAACAAATCTTTTGGAATTACTTGGATTTTCCTTTGCCCCGCGGTTAACACGCTGCCGTTTCACCACTGGGAGTCATTATAGTTTTTAGTTGTTAACAGGGAAGATGAGTTCTCATTTATAAGACAAGGGCATGGATACTGGTAGACTCCATTAACTCATTCCGTAAACAAACAGAAACGTTTCAAAATGACTACAGAGGGAAAAAAAAAATAAAAAATGTAATTTCTCCCACTGCTCCCATCTACATTTTCTATAGCATCTCTATTCCACTCAGTTAATTCAGCTCATATTTCCTCAACACAAACACCAAATTAGAGCTATGGTGAATAATCATCAGGAAAGCTGCCTTAACTAGACGGCAGTCTTGCAAGTGCCAGAAAATCATTTCCATAAAAATATGACAAGCATCCAGTTGTTCAAATAACTGGCTGCTGGCCAGAGTCGACAGTTCTTACCAATACCTGTCATGCAAACCTGGGGTTCCTTAAACTCAGATTGAGCTTTGAACAGAGAACCAGAAGAACGGGAATAAAAAACATTTTTATTGTCAAATTAAAAATAGCTTTCCCAAGGTGACAGCAGACCTAAAGAACCCCCACCATATCCTGCTCTTCTCACATTTGTTTTCACTTCTGCTGTCGGAGTATTTTTCTTTTTACTGGGGGGAGAAAAAAGAAAAAGCATAAGTGCTGATTAATATAATCACTTTGGACAGAATTAAAAAGGCTGTAAAAAGCCTTTGATTTAAATTAGCAGAATAATCTGACAAGGGATTTGCTGCACAACACAGATAATAAATGTTAAAACAAGAAGTGTCAGTGCTAAAGAGATGTCAAACGCATGTCAGGTGTGGGTTGCTTTGTCTCTTGCTCAGTTTTTTTTTTAATCGTGTCGCTGTCAGTCATGACCCATTAAAATCCAAACTGTAATGAAGCTTCAAGGTACAAGAATAAAACACATCAGTGCGTTTAATGTGCCCACCAGAATGTCAAGGAAAAGCTAACATCTCAAAAAAGACCTCGTCATCCAATGCCGTAATTGTTATATTTAGGACACAGCTCTATAGTCGTATAATCCAAATGGCTGTTACTTAAAAATAGACCAAAAATCCTATCACGGCTGCATTGATATAACAGTCGAGCACCGAGCACTGAGCAGTTTATTATATAGACATATGGTTTACCAGGGCGTCAAAAGAGAACTCCTTTATTTAAAAAAATAATAAGGCTGACAGTCACCGACATGCAACACCTCACTGGGCACCAGCTTGAGACATGAACACTCCCTAGAGCTGTAAATATAGCAGCCAGCAGGGACACACACACAAAAGGCTTTTATCAATATAATAATCAATATCTTACTAATATGTTTGTCTTTGTTTCATTGTTAGATGGCCTTTCTCCCCACTCTTCTTTCACATATTTGAACATTGAAAAAGTGGTGGAGTCTCCTGCTGTGTTGCCTGCAGAGCTGAAACAATTAATCGATTACTAAATGAATCAACAACTATTTTGATAATCGATTCAAAGCTTTTTGCATGATTAAAATAAGATTTTTTTTTCTGGATAACAAAGAAATCATTGAAAGTTAGTCATTCTGGTTTGTGGACCAAACAAGACATTTGAGAGCATCATCATTTCCAAGTTTGACAAACACCGCTCAACATTTTATAAGGTTTTCTGATATTTTATGCATTAAACGATTAATCAAGAAAATAATCGACAGATTAATCGTTAGTTGCAGCTCTAGTTGCCTGGTAAGTTTGTGTCAGGTAAATCCCAGTTGACAATTTCAAACACTGTAGTCACATTTGAGCTAACCAGTGGATTAAGTAGTGAATTGACAACTCCTGTGTGCTGGTGATCACAGATATGGATTTTGTATGGACTTTGGTTGGGGAGAGTGAGCTCTTTACCGAATGGCACAAATTTTCCACTAGGCTAAGAACGACATCATAAATTCAACAATATAGATTACATAGACGTTTACTTTATTGGATTAATTCTAAAAGTAATGGATAAATCGTTTATTTATTTATTAGAAACAAAAAAATATGGAGCCCCAGACATAACACAAGAAAAAAAAAAAGTATTTGTGGTCACAAAATACTAATTTGTTTCCAGGAAATATGTAAAATATGTGCTCGAAATTCTAATTAGTTCCCACAAAATAGGTAAAACATGCGCATGCAAAATATCAATAACATGCTCATGAATTACCTTGAGAATTGTTTCGTTGCTACCTGTAAAAGTAACCTGGCTCTTAATATTCTGTTTAAATACCTCTCGCTAATAATTAATCCTTGCAAGGCCAAGTATTTATTATTTTGTGAGCACAAATTAATTCCCCCCCGCTTTAAAAAGCTTTTAAAACAAGAAATAATACTTGACCAAGCCACATGGACTGGTCAACTGTTTTAAAATAGCAGTGACTGACATACAGTAATTAATGGTGTCAAATAATGTGCAGCAAAACCAAGGCTGCACTGCACATGGGGCACAGGTGGACGTCTAAGACGTGAGGACACATTAGGTTTATGTTTTGGGTCGGTGCGTTATTAAAACCATTATATTTGTGTCACTACCAAATGAACGATCCTGTGGGCCGCCGTGCCTCCGGCCACCGGGGCCCTTTATGATTACATTACCGCATGTGATAATTTGTCAAGATTTAGGTTTGTTTTTCTCAGACATATAATGAGAGTACATTGGATCTATTATGAACACAGCGCCACGTGATGATGGGATGTTGCCGTTAGGGCAGGAGGAAGATAAATTTCATGCTGTCACTTTCTATTGGCTGTGCCAAGGCATAGCTAATTAATGTTCAGAGCAAGTATGTGATTCTCAGGTTGCTGACAGGCACTATAAAATAAGCCGGAGACAGTCCTCATGGCCCTGATTGTCCATTTTAATTTAAAGCTAAATCTATTGAGTCTGGTTATAATTTAGGGTGAAGTGACTTGTGTAATAGTTTTAGAAGTGCAAACCTAGGAAGCAATGCGGTCTCTAACTTTCTGATTTTGCCAACGTCTACTTTGAAGTTTAATTTCCTTTGGCTGCACTTTCACAGGGCATGTAAACATTCTAATGTTGTTCATATTAACTTGTTTAAAAATATAGATGGAGTTATTTTACTGAGAGAGATTGTTGAAAGTCATAAAACCTTTTGATTTTGATAAAAGTAGGTCAAACCACCCACACACACTAGTGAAAATCAATATATATACCATTATCACAGATCACACTTACAATGATGATAAATAAAATAATTATAATAATACTTGCTAATGTTTTTTGTAACATGTGCTTCCTCTGTTTCAACATTCTTCCATATTTATTTTGATCATCTTCTGTAAACTTATATTAACTAAATAGGAAAAGGTTGCATAATTTTCCATTTACTAATCTAAAAATACCCCCAATGTTTTGTTTATTTAAGGAAAGTAATATCTCTTTGATTAAGAGGCATTATAAGAATTCAAAGCCGATTTGTTTCAACAATGATCACATTTGTAATGTTTTTTTTGGAACATCTGTTCCATTAGTTCATTTGTTTTTCTCTGTATGGACATTCATCCATATTTGTGATTGTTTGTTCATGTAAACATACCTACACATCCCCTTGCTTTCCATAACATCATGATCACTCGCTGCTGAGAAAATGGGCTCATATACAACTGCTCCCTGGGCTGCATGACCTATTTCAGCTCTTTTTTTCTTTACTAATCGGTGCATTAAAGAGAGGGAGCAGAATCCTTACACTGTTTGATGGCTCCAACAGTCTCCTCTGTCTGAATAAAGACCATTTGGCAAACACGTCGATTTAATATTCCTCAAGCCAAATGTTGCAAAGACGATGCATTCTGTGACACTCTTGGCTTATTCTCTATAGATACTGCTGAATCTACAAAACTTTATATCCATTTATCAAATCCGTAAAGTATACAATACAATACGATACTAAATGAGCTCAATTTAGAATGTTGACACAATAATAGTGATGATTAAAGGTGTTCCATATTTTATAGCGACCAAATCATTTTTCACAGAATATATTTACCATAAAATTTCTGCAGATCGCAATCAGTTTCTCTTAAAGTGATAGCTCAGGTCCTTTTATGTCCTGTATGAGATACTGGCACTCCTTAAGTCAAAGATATTTTAAGAATATGTGACCAGCCCCCAGAAAACCAGCAACAAGTCAGCCCAGCATGAGCCGGGTAAACAAAGAAAAATTGATTTGTTTTCTCTTTGTGTTTGAGTGCTTTTTGTAACAGAGAAATTTCTCCTCTGGGGATCAATAAAGTAAATTCTGTTTCTTATTAGTCCACTGAAGTGCTAAAGGCAAATAACACTACATTAAGTTAACTACATTCATTCTTTTCACTGGGAACCCCCTGCAACCTCTTCATAGAACCCTCAGGGCCCTAGACCTGCTATTGATAACAATTGTTCAAACTACTACACTAGTTTCTGTCCTGTGTACTAATAGATATCAGATGTCAATGGCAAGGCAATCAAGGCACTCACAAAACCAGTTTGAGGAGTGCCTACATTCAAATGACCCCATCGTCTTCAAATATTTTCAGATTTCCATGTGTTAGACATTGTTGGAAAACTTAGAAACCACACTCAGAATATGTAAATATTCTAATATTCCAAATGCCTCTCAACTTATTCCTGGTTTTTCCATGGCTAGGCACATATTTGATACTTTACACTATTCCATGTTACTTTGCTTTGCAAACCACTTTTTCCCAGCAATGTCGATAGAGTAAATCAATGATTTTTACTTCACGAAACACAGGAGTAGTTGATTCACTGCTGCCGCCAACAGTGAGTTCATAAACCTACCAAACCAGCCAGCAGTAGACCAGCACTGCGCCTGTATCTCATAACCACGTTCATAAAGCCTTAAAAGTAATAACTTAAATTTGAAGAGTGTAACTGAGAGAATATCTTACATTTAGTGTAAATGTCCTTGGAATAATATTGATTGCCTGAGTCTAATGATCAGAGGCACAGAACAAACTACAACAGTCATAATTACCAAAACAAACAAAACACACCTGGACAACAGCTGCATCGAGGGACAGGGTGCTTACCTTGTAGGCAAAACCTGTCAGAGTACATAAGGGATTTCTAGTGAGGAGCACTACCTTCTCTAGCACTCGCCACCTGTGCACACGTACCACCTCAGGTCCTTGTTTCAATGTTTGAGACTCACTGTGTCAATGAACACTGTCGGCAGCAGACCTACACTTTTTATCATTTACGTTGTCTTAATGGCTAAGTTGACACATCTTTATACTGTCATCTCAGTAAGCAGCACCTAAAGGGGAACAAAGTAATTGGCCACATGTGAGCAATAAATATAAGAAATACAAGTCTGGTGAACAGTTTAAGTGCCTTTTTTATACTGTATTTGTGAGTGCAAATTAACCCTCAGAACACAGAGCATTAAGGCTGCTTATTTCAATTGCCATGTTAAAACGTACAGAATATACAGAGGTTATAAGAATGTGAAATATAGAGTGTCTTATGTGTCTTTTTTTCAGCACAATCTGACCAACTATATAAACACACCCAAGCAAACAGTACACAAAATGTTTAAAATCGGATTGAATTTGTGAAAGTTGGAAATATGTCACAGTTCAAAGTTAGCTTGTCTTATGAACATAAATAAATCGGGAAAATAAAACTATTTTGTGACTTTGACTCAACCACCCCATATGTCCATATAAGGAAAGATTGCTTGGTTTGCTTAAATTGCTTAAAGCTTAGTTATGGTGTGCTTACTGTAAAAGCAACAAATCCAAAATGTTATTTTATGTGCAATCAACATAATAAGTTAAAGCAAAAAGCCTAATGAGACTAAAAATTTGCAGTGAGTCATTTTGGAAAAAGCTGCATTTGTATCAAAAATGTTTATTTTTTATTTCAGATTATAAAGTAGCGGTAGGAGTTTTTTTTTTTTTTTTCATTTGTCTTAACAGAATGAAAGTAAGTCCATCTGAATATTTAAAGGTTACTTTTAAATGTCTGCTACAGTCAACCCTTTAAGTTCACACAATGCTGATTCAGTATCAGCTCCACAAAACTTTTTCTATGTTCCTCAATAGAGCAGTAACAACATTCCCTTGCTGCAAGTACGAAGTAATTCAGTCGGAGGCAACAGCAACATTGTGTTCGAATAAGCAAGACAACTGGGAGTAGGTTGGAGTATGACTGCAAAGAACCACCAAACCACCCAATTTTCAGAAGTGAATTCTGCTGATCAAAAATTCAGGTAATTCTGCAGTTTGATTGCTTACCCCTGCCCATCCCTGCTCTGCTGATGTATACATTTAAATGCACAATTCACATATTTAATAGAAAATATAAAATAAATCGCGCTTTTACGTGCAATATGTTAAACACCTCAGCTTCATTAGCACCTGTGTGGCTCTCATTCATTGATCTTGTTTGGCGCACATGTGACATTAGCCTCCAGACATCGGTGACAAAGTGCGCAGTTATAGTGACGTACGAGTCGGTGGAAGCAGATGTCCAAGCATCACACATATTTCTATCCCACCCACTTTCACCCGTGAGGCTGTGACTTCTGTTTTGGTTTCATTGTTGAGTGTCGCAATCGGCGAGTCAGTGAAATAGTGCTGCTGTATCTTGGCACTTCGGAATGTCGTCTTATTATACCGTCTATTTTACGTTATTTAAGATTTAAATAGTTGGAATGTGGACATTTGTGAATTCAGAATCGTCCACCCATGAATTGTGATGCATCTAAGAATCAATGTTTTCCCCCACCCCTAATCATTTGTGTTTATTAAGACCAAACAGAGGCACACTAATAACATCAACCCCCCCGGATAGCTATTTTACAGTCAAATTCTCACCCTTTAAATCATGATCAAATGTCAAGTCAGAACATAAGACTTAATCACACAAGACTCCTTCAAAGCTGATAGCATTACATGGCCAGCAGAGCATGGCCCCACATGGAGGCAAAATGAATATCTTGTGCATCCCTTCAGTGGATTATGATTACAGCTGGAACAAAGTGTTTGCCTATGAGGAGGGGGGTAACCACAGTGGCTTACAAAGAGGGGGAAGTGGGCACCAGAAGGAAGGGAATTAATTGTGAGATCTGGTGAATGGGAGCAGTACTCATGGCGGATTATCATGAAGGTGTGCTGTGACAGGATACAGTATAGGTGCAGCATTTTGTGGTTGAGATATTAGGTTACTACACACATTGCAGCAATAAAAGGTGGAAATGTAGAGTTAGGATTTTTGGAGTTGGTTGGCAACATGTGTGGATGTTAACATTTTTCCAGCCGCTTCCATGAAAAAAGTAAATCATGGACAAGGATGTAAATTTGCACAGCAACAGCAGGGATGAATGATTTGGGAATAAATATCACAATAGACACATACCACAATTATTTTTGAAAAAAAGATTTGATATATCCTTTTTTGAGTTAAGATTCAGTTAAAGGTTTAAAATGTGATGGAGACACGTCACCATCAAACCATTATATAACTAGTCTATTGTGAGGATGAAACAATTGAATAATTAAATCACAGCCTTTTGCAAATGTCTAATTACAATGTTCAAAGTGTGATATTGATTTTATTGATCAGGCCTAATTATTAACAGTTTATTATCACACAGACTAAAGGGAAGGGGGTAGACGCTATATTTTTTCTCTTTTTCTATTTTGGTGAAACTAACAACAAAAATGTTGGATTTGGATTGAATGAACAAAATGAGCATGGAAGTGAGTCATAGGTTATATAGCAGCTAAGGCAGAAGCACTGGCAGGCCTCTCCTTTCTAGTCTCTCTGCATACACACGTATTTATCCAATTAGCTCAGTGACGTTGACTCAACGCAGTTGTGCACCGGGAAACGATATTGCAGAGGGTCAGGATGGTAACCTGCTGCTGTCACGATGCTCTGAGCATACAAATGAGTGTGTAACAGAAATGCATCCACCGGATACAGCGAGCAATTCCACTGCAGAATAACAAAAGATGGAGTACTGTGACATTTGGAAAGTATAGAGCAAGTATGAGATGACACAATACTCAAAAGGTAGCTTGAACTATAGCAGAGGAAATTGAAATATGAGGTTGAAACCCTCATGGTGGTATGCCACGGTGGACAAAGTGTGCACAACCACATTGTTCCTGCAGCCTTTATTAAAATCAAGCTGCTGGAATCCTCAGAAACTACATTTGAAATGATGATGCACCCCACTACAAGACCCTGAGGGTGTCTGTATTATTCATGGGCAACAGCAGGTTGCACTTGTTTGCATGGCAGTAATTGTTTCATGATTAACCTGCTGAATTTTCTCCTAATTCATTTCCGAAATAATTTTACTCATCCCATCAGGGATGCTTGTTGAATCAGTTCCGGTTTTGAAAGGCTTGGTGGACCTTTTCAAGCCATGTGGGTTGGCTGATCCCATAAACCTCATATTGTGTGAGTTTCAGTTCAGAGGATGGATGATAAGAGCCATGTAGCATTATGTTATTTTCTAAATCAAATTCTAAATCAATTCAATATTTATCTTCAAGAAGGTCATCTAAAAAGGAATAGTTTTTGATGGGTGACAGTCAATTTGACTGCTACTAGCAAATTAAATATGAGGTGGGAGATTAATTTCTGGAGCATTTTTTCTTGTATTGCTTAAAATCCTCTTCACACCCGATTGTAACCAATTAATTAATGCATTGTCACAAAAATGAAAAATGTCAGTCAGCTGTGGAACGGACAGGCCTGTAAAAACCCCATCCTATCATATTGAACGTCCCAAAATAATTAATTGGAAAGTGATGCATCAATCAAACTGCCATCAGCCCTCCTCCCCATGCGCATACCCCTCGTCATGCACTAAATGTGCATACACAGAAGAGCGCCAGAGCTAGCTTGCTAAATCCAACAAGACGAAGGTGCCAACAACGGGTGTTGGTTGCAAACGAAAGCTGTTTTACTGTCAAGAAAAAGCTGATGCAGAGTATCAAGACTAGAGTGAACACTGGGGCTAGAAAGTAATGACATGGTGGCCCCGTTTCTACTGGACCGGTAGGTTAACATAATGTCTCTGTGAACTTTGTGAGTATTTGTTGTTTTTCATTATTACGTTGTCATTTGAAGAAGTATCCAAAAACTTTCAGTGGACGGAAGCGTCAATGAAAAGTACAGAAACTTACAGATGCTGCACTGTGCGCGTGAATCCGTGTTCGTTGTGCGTTCCTGAGCTTCGACGGTGTAGCACAGGGAAGTCTGAAGAAAGGGGCTTGGATGTTTGAATTCAAAATGTAGCCTGCTCCAACTGCTTTGTACCTTTAAGAGATTAAAGTGAGAGTTTAGTTTTTAATGTGAGGCACTGACTCTTCAACACTGAGTTTGCTGTCTGAAAGGAAGCACGCCCTCACTGTCAACATGGCTGCCATCTACACCAATGCACCTTTGTGAAGCATGCATTCCCCCTGTCATTTTGTGGCTTCAGAGAATAAAGAGTAAACTCCACAGATACATGCCGATCTTGCCATCAAGTTTGAAGCCAGATAAGCTGACGCTAATTATATCACTTCATGTAACATGAAAATGATCTCAATAAATCATTTAAGCAATGACACGCTCAGACTAATTATCTGTCATTAAATGTGTTTATTGAGGGAAATATTTCCATCAGTCTATTCCAAACTAACTATTGTCCAATACGTGAGACACACACTTGTCTCCCCTGGAAGCACTGACCTCAGGGCAAGATGCAATAAATTATAAACAAGGAATAATTGCTTTGCACATTCTTATTCATATTTCATGTTTAGTATCCAACAAAGTACAGTATATTGCTAACAAGACATCTTAAGACGAGCCCAGAAGCAACTGTGGCTGTTTAAACTTTCCACAGTCTACATTTTATTAATGAGATGAACCCTCCATGTCACGCTGGGGTTTCCAGGCATTATGCAAAATACTTTTTAATTTCCAATTGCTTCACTAGTCTTCTATGATATCCATACCCTGCACTAATGAACCACTGATTTAATGTACTCTATAGTGCATCTCTCAAGCATAAGCGGTGTCAGTTTGTGGTCCTTTGCACAGCCAATAGGTTGGCTTCATTAACTGGGCAAGGACTGAAAGGCACAGACTTCCTGGTTAATCAAAAACATAGTGGGTATGGCTCATTAACTCTCATACAGTGCCAACATCACAACCTTGAGTATGTATCGATACTGATATAAGACTAATATAATCTTTGAAAAAAAATAAAGAAGCTATTTATCAGACATTTATGCTGCTGCTTCACCACCAAAATACAACCATTTCAAAAACATCATGCTCTAACTCTGTGGCAGACATTCGCAGCCCTGTCACATGTGTCGCATGGTGGATATCTTTCTTGACAGCATGTTGCCTTTGTCTAGAGAAGCATTTCGGTCATAACCAATACAGATAATGAGTATCATATCAACTCATCCCTAAAAAGTAGAGCTAGAAATAATCATAAAGTCAGGTCCACTCAATGTTTCCCCCGTGCCACACAGAAAAAAAATAAACATACCTCCAACACTTGACTTAAATCAAACATATCTAGGTCATGAAGTGAGTCTAAAATTGTGACAGCATTAATATTGACAATAATCCTCCAAAGTCACCAGAGAAACAGGGTAAGAAACTTAAACAGGGCACAGTGCAAACACCTGTCTTACTTCATCTTGTCTGTTAAGTCTTGAGGTGTCACATGACATGACCCACTTATTCTCCAATGGGACATCCATGTCAATCAAATGCTCAACAAATCATTATGCATCACTCCAAACACAAAGATGGCCAGTGAATGAACACGTCCCTTGCTGTTAGCAGTGTCTGTCATGCTGTCACTTCAGTGCAAGCTGAAAAACCTTGAAAAGAGCTTCGACACGCTTAAATCATTTAAAGATAATTATATTTTTGCAGGAAGAAATTGAAAGGCTTAGACTAAAATCCACTTCTGTTTTGCATTTCAACACCAATTTGACAGCAGAACATTCTGCGCAGACATTAACTCTTATGTGACCATCTTGTCCTCACTGACAGGGTTTGGCATGCGTACTTCTCATTACTATAACTACAAGAGCGTCTGTGACATCTAGAAAATTCAAAAACTACCGGAAAGCAGATAGAGCTTTGCGTTCATATACTTGATTGAAGATAGCCCTCAGGACTTGCAATGTCTGTTTCTCAGTACCGTAATTCCTAAATGTGCCCAGTCTTGGCAACAAGTAGGCCAAGGGACATTTTGAGTTATTTACAGGGTCTGAAGGTGTTTTCCAAGCTTTCCGTTAATGTCTAACACATGGAAATCTGAAAATATTTGAAGTTGTGGCCATTTTAATGTAGGCACTCTTGAAACTGCTTAAGGGAGAATTTTAGCCTCAAAGATTTACACCTTTTGGGAGTCAAAAGACAGAATCATCACATTTACATAGGCCAACCCCCTCCTGGTCTAGCTGTCAGTGAAACCACACCTTCCTGTATGTGCTACTTCTCATCACAGAAACTGGAGAACAGATACTATTTTGTGAGCCACACTGCTACACGGAACATCATATATACATATATACACACACACACAATACATAAAAAAAACTGGACATAATAACCTCTTAACATTTGAATTGAAATAACTTGAAAAATATATAGGAAGGGTGGTGGCTAATTCTGTAATCATTTCTTGTCCTTACACTAGTGCAGTCATTTTCCATCATCTGTTTTTGTTGTTTTTCTTTTTGAAATAACAGTTTGCAGTGCAGTTGCAGTAAAGTACAGTTTCATTGTTGCATAGTCCATTTTAAGTCAGGAGTTGCTAAATCATTAGCATCACAGTCAATACTTCATACATAAAGCTGTGTCATTCACACATTCAAGCACATCAGCAGAGCCACCGCTCTGTATACCTCTGACCAATTATACTTTGGGCCCCCAAAAGCTTAGCAGAGGCCCTGCACATCAGGTTGGTGTGTTATTCATATTAATAGCAGACGCTCACGTGCTCCCATTACAGCTTATGATACGATCATGTGATCGAACACAAGTTTCAACGTGTGTAACATTTGCATTTTAAAACAATATCGAGCTATAGCTGACAACAATGTAGCCACATATCTGAAACGCACAGTGGATTATTAAAAGACAGCGTCCAGCATGAAAAAAAACATGTTTTAATCCCTGTATGTGACTTCAAATGAACACTAACGTAATATAGATTAACAATGTTGATTAAAACTCACCCCATAAGATAGAAGGTTAATAAGAGGTTTGAGGTGCTTTCTTTTCATCGCTGGCGTCATGACGTCATCTCCGTAACTACAGTGTCCGTCCACCTCAAGGTGTCCACTTAGTCTCATGTCCTGCCACTCTCTTTTGGCCGCTTAATAATCCGTCCGTTTGTGTATGAACTCTGGAGAAAGTCAGCTATCTTAAATGCTAACGCGTTAGCATAAAGTCCAGGAGCACAGCAGAAGTGAGATCAGCGTTGGCATGACCAGAAGCCTCTGTCTACGTTAAGAGGTGCAGCCAAAGATTTGTGCTGTAAAAGCCACGATTTAGTTCCTCTGTCGTGTGTTTTTCCTTTTCCTCATCTTCATTCAAAGGTGAAAACACACACACGCTTCTGGAAGCAGCAGTCACAGTGAGGAGCACGGCACAGCTGCATAATTAAGTAGCCATGCGTTTCCTGTGAGGAGCAGCTGATTGGGCGAAAAAACTACTAAAGCAGCGGTTTTAAAACCCACACTACTGTGATTTGAAGCATGTAGTGGAAAAATTAAATCTTCAGACTTCCCTCTGCCTACTTATTGCTAGTTTTGCGTGGTGGGTCACAAATGGTAAAAGCCTAAACTCTTTCTGAAAGTAGTAAATACAGAAACTGATATTCAAATAGCCACCAAGCTCTGCAAAAAGCCTGGTATTAATTAACTATTTATTTGAATCAGATGTGTTGGAGCAGGGAAGCATCTAAAACATGGCAGTGGGTCTCCAGGACCAGGATTGAGGAACACTGCTTTAGTACTACACAGAATAAAAACGCCTGGACATGTACTCCAAAAACACACCAAAACTTTAAAAATAAACAATGTTTTACAAAAATGTTTGAACATATGTAAAATAGTTTTAAGTTTAAATTGCAAATGCAATTTTTTTTGCAAATTTATGTCATATTAGATGTCATATTATGTGAATAATTGTGTGAAATTGCAAAATCCAAATCCTGTTTTTTGTATTTCATTCCTTTAAATTCTTTTGCACGGTCAAAACCTACAACAATATTGAATAACTGCCAGATATTGAAAGCTGAAGTTATCTTAGAAAAAGACAGAATCACTCACTCATTAAACATTGTTTGACAATTCTACAGCCATAAAATCAAAATAAATCCAGGCGGGCCTCAATATCATGATGGTCATAATTGTGGTAGTTCACATTTTTTTGAAGGGTGGTTGTGTTAATATGTGTTAGGATTGCGATAGTGAACAGATGTTAAAGTGTGGCAAGACACTCACCCTTTTCTTTTGTTGCAGCATGGTGTTTGGGTAAAAGAGTCCCAAGGTGAACAGGAACTTATTTATGGTTCCGGGGCAGACCAAGTGGGGAGATAAGACAGGGGAACTTGTGGAAAATGGATATGACTTTTGGAATCTTAATGGTGATTGTGGAGTTTGTTTTTAATAAAATAATTAAAAAGAAAACATTATAAAAAATTGTAAAAACATGTTAAAAATATTAAGTTAAAAATAAATAGTTTGTTGGTAGTAATGCTGTTGATGGGAAACCTGCAAATAGTAGTACCAGAGCTGACAATCAGGGACACAGTATAAAAGGTGCCATTTTCTGTCTGTGTTGCTGGTCAGTGCTGAGACAGCGACCAGAGCCTGACACTCTCGAGGAGAGCCTACCTCCACAGAGAGATGATGTTAATGATGTTGATGACAATTGCAATGATCCAGATGAGATTTGGTTTTAGATCACAGAGGGAACCCATAGCCTATAGGGAAGCCATACTACACCCATTAGCTGCAGAAGATGACATCGAGCACTTCCTGACCACATTTGAAAGAATGCTCATGTATGTCGCCGGCCTAAAGATGGATTGGCTGTGCGTCTGATTTGTTTCTGTTTCAATGGATGTCAAATAATCTGAAAATTATGATAACGTTAAAGCAGAGAAATTACACATGAAACATATATAGAAGACGATTCTGGTCACTGAAGACTGAGCCTGGTGAGACACCACAAGAACTGTATGTTTGTCTGAGAGACCTGTTCGCTAAATGGGTAAAACCAGACAGGTCCACAGTAAAAGACATATCAGAGACGATTATCCTTGAACAGTGCTTGAGAATGGTCAATCCAGAGCTGGAGATCTGGATCAAAGAGCATGACCCCGAGATGGCAGAGGAAGTGGCTCGCCTGGCAGAGGTCTTCACGTCGGCCTGAACAAGGAGCCAAAACACCACCTTCAGCTGGGAAAACCACCATGCCCACCCAAGTAAGTCCGCTGGGGGTGAACGGGAGTCTGGTCAATTTCAGGTGAAGCGGTTTTCTAGCAATACACAGTTCAATTCCCAAACCCCCACCAAACAGGATATTAGGTGTTATCATTGTAATGGGTTAGGTCATACCAAGCAGTTTTTTCCAGCCCTCAATCACACCAAGCCGTCTCTTCTCTCTATGTTCTGCTCTGTGACCGACTAGAGTACAGACAGTCGGGGATCACCAAAGTCCTGATCAATGGACAGCGTGAGACTGCTTTACTTGACTCAGCATGTTTTCAGATGGTGGTTCTATCCAGTTTGGTTCCCGGGGAAAAGTGGAGTGCAGACCACCTGTCAGAAAATCATTCAGACCATGCATAGCAACATTCAATATTTCTCGCTGCTTATTTTGTCCCCAGTCACAAGGGGGATCTTTTCACAACATCACTGAATATATGCATAACTTAAGAATGCATCTCTGAAGTGGCTTGATCCGGAGCTATTGATCACACCAACAGGCAGCCTATTCACAGGCAGGCTAGTAATTTAGTGGAAGGAGAAGCTATAGTCATTGATAACATAAATGACAGCTATACAGCCCTACTGTAATTGGAATGCAAGGTTTCACTCTCTGGTAATAACTATACAAAGAGCAGTGGAGTTCAGCACATGGACTCGACTGGCCCAGCAGAATAATTTGCACCATAAATCAAACATCTCCACTGTGGTTCACCTTGAAGCTCTATAGAGTTGTCTTTGACACTTAGCCAGAAATTGTCTGGAATGTTTTCTTGTTTTTCATATCCAGTCCAGACTGAAGAATGAGTAATGTATAAGCCCCACGGATATAATGTACATCTTTATGATGTCTGGGGCTGCTTTGAAGAGCAACAGCATTTTCTGTATCAGCGTGTATTAACTGAATCTGATCTGTGGCTGCAGTAAAGCTCGCTTTCAGTTGGCAACATTATCGAATACATCTGAATGTGAGACAGATGTGATGCAGGGCAACATGACCTCAATAAAAGTGAAAAACTCCTGACTGAACCAGTGCAACAACAAACAGAGTAAATATGGATTTTAAAAACTGCTGTTTTCTTTGTTGTTGTTGTTGTTGTTGTTTTTTTTTGTAACTGCAGCGTTATGGGATCTATTCAAAGAATGATAGTGAGTCAGGTGGTATGGCAGGAGTAGAGGCAGTGGAAGTGTAGGAGTTTAAATACCCGGGGTCAACCGTCCCAAGGGATGGACAGTGCACAAGAGAAGTTAAGACGAGAGTACAGGTAGGTTGGAGTGGGGTGAAGACGAGTGTCAGTGGTGATGGGTGACGGAGGGATGGCAGCAAAAGTGAGACAAAGGCATTGTCTGAAAGACTGGAGGTGGCAGAGCTGAAGATGCTGAGATTTTCTCTGGGAGTGACCAGGATGGACAGGATTAGAAATGATCATATTAGATGGACAGCTCAGGTTTGGACATAAAGTAAGAGATTCAATGTTGGTGATTTGGTCACATGCAGAGGAGAGATGGTAATTATATTGGAAAAAGGAAGAAAGAGCTGCCGGGCAGGAGGAAGAGAGGAAGACCACAGAGAAGGTTCATGGATGTCGTGAAGAAGGACATGAGGACATTTGGTGTAAGAGAAGAGGACACAAAGGATAGATGGAGGCAGATGATCTGCTGTAGTGACCCCTAAAGGGAGAAGCTGAAAGAAGAAGTAGAGTTATGTAATCTATATGTGACAAATGTATTATGTCATTAAATGATCATGTTAATGATATGAAAAAAAAGTTATATTGAAATAGTGAGCGCAAGTGTGCGGCTCATTTTTTACTTTTGAATATTCATTTGTGGACAAACTCAGTTTATGTTTTTGTGTGTCGCGACACCCACCCAATAATGCAGCTTGTGCCACGTCATCAATCACACAGAGATGCAAATGTGCGTCAGAAATGCTGAACGCTACCAAACCTAAAAAGCTTCACTGCCCCTCTAAAAACCATCTTAACCAGAGGAGAGGAAGAAGAAGAAGAAGAACAGGTTCTGCAGTGGAGATGCGTTAACATATAGAAATATAGACAACTGAAAGTGGAGTGGAACTTCAAGAGAAAACTGTGGATAACCTTGGGAAGCAGCCAAGGTTAGCTCATGGTCTCTCGCTCTCTCAATTATGTACGTATGTGTATAAACACAGTGTACTGTTAGGCTGGGAAGAAGTGCTTGTACTTGTACACTTTTTTTGTTACTCTCTTGTCTAATCAGTGCAAGGCTTATTGTCCTAGGCTTTTTTAAACACCAGAGCTGTTGCTTTTCTCTCTCCAACACATGAAGTGTTTATGGTGTTAAGTCACTCTTAGAGATTCATCAGAAACTGCGACAGAACAGCCTGAATAGATTCAGAGTTATTCTCGGTGGCTGTACTGTATTCAACATATGCTGTTATTTCATTGAATTACAAAGAGATAATTCATATTTTAACTTATCAGCAAGATATGTCAGCGCGTGTGTTTGCCACAGGCAAGAATTGTGCACCCATTTCCATTGTGTAACACACGGGGATATTACTGCCGGAGTTCTTGCCAGAAATCCATTAAGATTGCAAGAAAAAAATCTAATCTTATCCCAAGCACAGGTAGTGCGGGAGACCTTGCGCTGTAAATTTGAATCCCACAAATCCTAAAACACACATCATATTTCATTATCGTCTCATTACATCACCCAGATGGATAGAAGATGTATTAAAATATTTATCTATGAGTGTGTTAGCACATGCAAAGGAAATAAATTCAAAGCTTTTCCATCACCCTGCCTTGCCCGAGATAATAATCACCTCTGCTTCCAGTGGGATGAGGTGAGTGTGACTTTGAATAAGGCTGTGATCAGCTTTGGGTCCTGCTGTGAGACTTTGTGGGTGGGTGAGATGTACTGGGTCTTTTGAGGGGGCCAGTAAGATCCCACTTAGCGTAAATGATGGCAGCTGTGAGGCTGCCTCTGGCAAGTGTGACTCCAACTATGGCTGCTTGGTCCTGTGCAGCGTACAGCGCCAGCTGCTGAGGCTGTGTAGCACTCCAGTGAGCGTGACTGATTGTGGCTGAGGTAAGCACGGCTCTCGCAGGGAAGAACCCTGGCCACGGCCCGTGGCAGATCGCGGTAAAGCGGAAGCTCAGTAAAGCTGGCTGCTCGGACTGCGGCCGAGTCAGCGTGAATGTGGTGAGCGTGGACGAGCGTCTGTGACAAGCATGAGCTCTGTCTGCTCAGTGTGGGCCGCTGCTGCACAAGCTGACACGCTGTGGTGAGAGCAACTGTGGTGATCAAAGTGGCTGTGACTGCTCGTGCAGAGAGTTGTCACTCTGGTGGAGTTAGCGGGCTGTGCGAGAGGCCGTGATGAACACAACTACAACAAGTGTGACCGGCTGCAGCTGGCCTGAGCAGGATTCAGCTCAGCTTTGTTTGTGCTACTCTGTTTCGAGCGCGGTCAGAGTGAGAGGCTGACAAGCTTCAGTGCTCATGCAATCTGCACACCCTGATGAGTGTTCCTCCGCTCACTAATCTGGGCAGCCCCACAGACTTTAATTTGTTTGCAGTCAGAGGTAAATGTGAGTGGGGCAAAATAAACCGCAATAATAGAAGGATAAAATGTATTTGGTTGTCACCTTACAGACGGCAATAATGCTGCCAAAATGAATGCTTCAATCAAAGCGGTTAATTTCAAATATTTATTGCGTTATAAAAGAAAGTTTTGTTTACTTCCAGTGGCACAATTCTACCACATTATCCAATAAAGAAGAAGCCACAGTGTATTTATCTCCACATTCACCTTAAAGATGGATGCAAACAATTCTGGAATTGTCCCTGTAAAATATTATCTAATTGATCTCAGTGAAATAACAGAAGATTTTTGTTGCTGATGTTATTATTCAGCCTTTGTTTGGGCTTTGTAAACAGAAAGAACAGGCTCAGTCAAGTAATATCAGACCTGGCAGAGGGAGTGTTTGTTTATACCAGTAGTTCAGAGGTGGGCGTTAGGATTTTGTAGGTTTGGATAGCTAAAAAGTCTCACCAAATTAGAGTAGTAGAATTGTGAGAAATCATTAAAAAAACCAAAAAAAACTGTACTGTACTGTGAGTAATGAATGTTGAACGCTGGAAAGTGCAGTTGTTTGTGCTCGCTGTGAGAACACAAGAAGTTACATTTGTGCTATGTCCTGTTAATGACCTCCATGGCTCTTCAGTTTGGTCCGGGTTTGGTTTTTAAGTGAATGCATAGCACTGCATGCGAGCACATATTCCACATAAGCGCATACGCGTTCCCTCGATAGTTCTCAGGAGATTATCTGTCTCAGCTTAAAGATGCTGTGAAAGCATCAGCATTGTACGGTGTGTGAAATTTAACAACAGTGTGTGAAGTTGCAATATCCCTCACCGTAACTCTTCCCTTCCCGGTGTGTTGGAGAACCTATTTCGCCTTCAGTTAGCATCACAATTTAAAAGATTTCTTTTGTCCATTGTGGACTATTGTAAAAAAAAAAAAATGGTGATGATTTAAATATGACAGGCTCATTCTGGGGTAATGAAAAACAACAATTTAAATCAAGTGACTATACACCTACAAAAGAAATTAAGTACAATTACTTTATTTTTAATGTGTGCCAAATGAAAATAATTACACCTACATTATTCAACTAATTAATCATTTTTTTAATCAATTGGCAGCCCTAATATGAACATACTGTTGAGGTGAGATATGCAGAATCCTGCTGATGTGTTAAAGGAAGGTCATGTATGAGGTAACTAACGGGGATTGCTGATTTCAGCATATGACTACGACACCTGCAGGTGTCTGCAGGGCTCAGTATTTGCATCACAGTGGACACGGAACTGACGTGACCCACTACTCTCATCGTCGCATCAATGGTGCTCATGTCTTACATCATTCAACCTTGACTTTATACGGAACAATAGGTTTGTAGGACAAGTGACAAAGCAGTTTTTTTTAAAAAATAGCTCAGTGAACTGCGAGTCCATTCAAGCCAACGACTTAAATGTTTCCCGCAGAACTGATTTAATCTTTGGCGCATGCACACAGGTCACTGTGGTCACTTCGCTCTCGCATGAGTTACGGGTGCATCGACGGGAGATTGAAAGAGAAGTTTTTGAAAGAGGGAACTTTACATGCACTGTTGAAGCTGAAAATATAAGGTCTGGCTGTCGACAGTGCGAGTGCTCGATGATGTGATTTGCAAGAGCGCAAGCGAGCAGCAGAACAAACCATTCAGTTAGAGATGTCCATGAGAAGTACAAATAAACTGGGTCCGTCATGAAACTGTGGCAAGACAAATTAGAATATGAAGGGCTGCAGCAGGATTTATGGGAAACAATGGGATTGATACAGCTTGCTTGTCAACACAAAAAAAAACAAAACAATTAATAACAAATATAACAGATGTTGGATGCTGTCAAATTAAGAAGGTTTAAGGAGTTAGATTATCCAAAATGACTATTGTTAATATGCAAAACCTTGACCTATACAGTATTATTTTGAGCCATTTTCAATATACCATTAATAACTGATAACATTGGTTGTTTTATGACTTACTTGGTTTATGGAAAAGTACCTTGATCTGACTTGAATGGAATATTGAAATTCAAAGCCTCAGTTGGCACAGATGCATTCAGTTAATAATGGTCAGGTTTTAGAAAATGATGGATCAATACTGGTGAGAGAGTGACATTCTAACCACAAGTGCTATTACTGTATTTCCTTTATTTCAATGCACTTTGCTTAATGAAACTTAAAGGCCAGGGAAACCTCGGTAGTGACCTCGATGGAGTTCGTATTCCCTACTCCCTTTTTCTTTCTTGTTTCATGCATAAATGAAATCTGGCAAACTTCCTCTCCAAAACCCACGACCATCACTCTTCATGCAACTCTGAACACGGAGCACTGACACTTTATTGTGTTTATACCTTCAAATTTCATTGCAGTGCCTGACCCTGAAAATTAGAGTTAGCACATGAAAACGGGACAAGACAATATTAACAGACAGAACGGCCCATTTGCTTGGAAGAGGATTATTAACCTTTCTTGATGCACTTGGCACCATTGGCGGTTGCTGGTCTTTGAAAGCTCATTTCAGTCCAAGTTATTTCTACATAAATCCTGCAAACAAACAACTAGGACAAGGAAATGCGATAATTATGTAAAACTGAAATGCTATAATGGTGTTTTTATATACGGTGATATATGTAGAAATGGAAATGGGCTATATTGGCGAACAAATGGCACGCAACGACCAGCTATTTGTCTACACACTTCCCTCGCAAAATCCACGCAGGACTGAGGCAGAAACGGCTCCGCTGTCGTGTATGTTTCTGCAACGCTGTCGATCAAAAACTGGTTCCGCCTTTCAGACAGGTCCTCCAATCATCATGCAGATGCCCAGCCTCCGTATCCCGCCCACCCCCACATCCACTTTTGTGGAAGTGACCGTTTTCCCACATTTTGTTCAATCACTGACCAAAAAAAATAAATAAACTATTTTGTGCCGTCCCATAGAGAACAGTTGAAGCTGAGCTTCAAGCGGTTTTATTGCGGAGGCTCCCACGGGAAGACGATCTGTCATCCATGATAAACGGCGACGTTGCATCGCATATTTAGTATTGAAATGTAAATACAGCACAGTACATATTTAACGACATTTTAGGAGGAAGCTGAGCTGAGAAAACAAAATCCTATTCATGTCTTCAAATAGAAATCCGTAACAACTGTTTATAAATGGTTAAACTGACTGAAATTTGAAAGTAATATATGAGCATTCTCTATTATTAAAAGCACTGGTATACAGTAGAGATGTTAATGATTAACTGTTAGTCAGTCCATCGCCATTAACCATCAATTTCTGTTTTATTTCATTTGCATGTCATTTCTCTGGAATCCACATGCTGTATAATTAAGATTGGCTAGTACTTGGAGAGTGATGATGAGTCCACATATCGCTGATTGGTTATTGGATGATCAGAGATGATGTAGAGAGAATGAAGTAAAACCACTTCCTCCATCGCTGCACTACATAATTATCACATTATTATAATGTGCTTTGACAATATCAAATTAGAGAACAGACACATGTGTCACAAAATCATCAATATTATTGGACTGGAGGGAAATGTCTTGCATTACTGCCGGGCACACGCACTGGAGAAGAGAACTGGAAAAGGCCATGTTCTCCAAGGTTACCTGTGACAGCTTTTACGGGGGGGGACAGTCACAGCTGCAAGTCATCCTGTCCTCTCACAGAATTGTGTTCACACATTTGGCATGCAGTCAAACGTGTTCAAGGTGGCCGTCAGTGTCTGACACAGACGTACATGGTTACACATCCAGGCAGACGACAGTGTGACTGTCTAACTCGGTGACGTTACGGCACCGCCGCTGATTGCAAATGAATGCCGCGGTGTGCTTTGCACGTCACAAATATTGACTCGCGCATGGTCTTTGATATAAAGATGAGTTACTTTGCAGATACACGTCCTTTGCATTCTTCAGATACAAGGACAAAGTGATGCACGTAGGCTGCAGTATGGCCCTGTTTTGGATTACCTTGGATTAACATTCATGTTTGCCCCCAGAGGTGAAGTAAAGCTTTTTACGGTATTTTTAGTACATCAGAAATGGTAGCTCATGTCTATTGTGTGCGGCGCAGCATAAACTATAATGTCAAACTATAATGTATACATCGCACTTATGACTAGCACTTCATAGTTTGGTTTACTTGAAGCTCTTACTTACTTCTAGCTCTTATTTGTACCCAAATGTTTAAATGCACTTATTGTAAGTCGCTTTGGATAAAAGCGTCTGCTAAATGACATGTAATGTCATGTCATGTCATTAACCTCTGGCAGGTGCCAGCCAAGTAAAAGCTTAGACATACTAATACTCTGTTGAGTTAAAAGCACCTTTAGGGCTGGGTGATTAATTTATTTAATAATGAATTCATAATTGAATTCATAATTTTACCGCCGCCTCCTTGGGCTTCCATAGTTCATCGTGGTGCATGACTGGAGCCCAACGCCCCTGGCATTTCCCCAAAGAGACTCACAAGATGGCAGCAAGCAACGCAGTGTTTGTTCCCCAAAAAAATGTGCTCATGCAAATGGTTTGTATTTGTATAGCACTTTTCTCGTCTTCATGACCACTCAAAGCTGCTTTATGCTACGGTTTTGCCACAGCGCATCTATGTGCAGTGCATTTTCTATCACTCATGTTTCATACCCATTCACACGCTGCCGGCTCAGCTGTCGGGAGCAACGGGGGTTAAGTGTTTTGCCCAAGGGAATCGAATCCACAACCTTCAAGTTGAAAGATGACTCGCTCTACCACTGAGCTACCATGTCACTCATCCATGTTTGCTGGAACAGCAAACTAATAGCTGTGAATATTGCCTAATTTTCTCCATATATTTCAATGTTTAAATGATTCATGTTTGATGTATATATTTATTATTTTTGCACTGTATTTTTTGGGACCCTATTTCATATCTTCTATTTTTTTTTTTTTTACATAACAGAAAAAGAATGTTGAGTCTTGAATCGTGTTGTGATTTAAATACAGTGACGGCACCATATTGCAACCGTATGCTCAGAAATGCTGCACCTGAGGCTTTCAAAGCAGAGGAAAAAAGAATCACACCTTCCCTGCTCCACCGTCTTCTCACCTCTCGCTGCTTTAACATTGATTCCATGAGCTGCTAATGTTCTTGTAGAAAGAACCCAGACTAGAATCTGACGTCAAATTCCCTGTAATCCTCACTCAGGGGTCTCCCTGGTGTTCCCATGTCAAGGTTAAAGATGAATGCTGACTGTGCCGTTGCTGTCAGGAGCTATAAATTCAAGAGTGAGCATCCAGTACAGTTTTAAAAAAAAATCTTTAATAAAAAAATCATCTTTCATAATATTATTTTTCTTCAAACCATGGTGTCTTTTTTGATCTGATCCCTCTGTTTACTGAGGCCTTTAGCTTAGACAGTCTTTAGACCAACACACAGTTTGTCCTATGACAAATCCTGGCAACCTGATGGTTGCTGTTCCTGACAAGAACAATTTATTATCTAATTTAAACTGCAAAACCCCTTTTGTGTATTAATAATATAAAATATATCCACCGCTATCATTAAACTGACAACATGTTTATGTGTGGCACAATGATGAAGCAAAATCTGTGAAGATTTTTAGTACTCACCATTGTTACCATGGTCTCAGTGCTGTGCTTACACTTGATTTTGATTTGACATTAAAAGAAAGTGTCTAATGAACTTGTGAATGTCACAACAATATAAAGAGTTGTTTTTTTTTTTTTTTAACATGACTCACACAATGAACCTCTTACTGCAAAGGAATGAACTGCATTTTATTGTCTGCTGAGCCTGAAGTAAAGTTTTATTACCTACTTACCTTTATCACTTCTATTAGCATTTAATCTGCCGAATATTCTCTTGATTAATAGTCAAGATCTAAAAATGTCCACAAATACGGAAAAATCCCAAGGTGACACATCCAAGACATGTGTTAAACTCTGGGTAAGTGTCCCAGACTTGAATATATTACATTTATTATCATAGCAGAAAAATAAACAATCGAGAACCTGGGACTTCTAAGTGTTTGGCGAGGACACAGGAAAAAAATCCATCTTGAAAGGTCATGTGTTTAGGATTGGTGGGAATCCAAAATCAGATAAACATGTGTATAATGTTTCGAGAGCTAAGATAAGAAATAAGTGTGTACTGTTAATGATTTCCTGGAGGTCACTTAAATGCTTCTTGTAGGTCAATGACACTAGATAAGCTATTAACTATGGACTGCGCCACTTGCCTTGGGTTTCACCTGCTTAGGTACGCTTTTGGCAAGACTAAAATACGGACATAAGAAGGTTGTACTAACAGAAAACATTGGCTCCTGCCAGTGCTAGTAGCAGCACCAGCCACGAACCCTACACTAATATCTGGGTGAGCTTCTGGAGGTCTGTTTATTATGTGCTGGTAGGACTAAACAGGCTTATTGAATTATTCTGTGACTGGCACCCTGAAAAGGGACTCTTTTAGCTATAGTTGGTACAGAGCTCGATGCATGTTTTGGTGCCATGTGATTTGTGAAGCTGCCTTGGACGTGGAGGATGACAGGGAGAACTTCATGTACGTAGCGCAAATCGAGACTTACTGCAGCAAACAAGAATTCAACGAGTTGAATCATACAGTACATCGAGCCAACGTTTCCTTCTGAGCGCGCTCATTGAACGCGGACTTCCGTTGGATGATGGGAAATGACTTACTGCAAACTGAAAAATGCTGTGACACTAGGCAGCTGAAGTCCATTTACTCTGCTTTATGTACTTGACTACACACATTTTATTGCTCTACTTACTTCGTACCCGCTATGGAGTAAATGATGCACACTGATGTGCAGTATGTGGTAGTTCACTGTTGACTCAATTTGCAGCAAGAAGACCTGGGTTCATAACCCAGTCTGAAGAAGGTCCTTTCTGCATGGAGTTTGCATGTTCTCCCCATGTGTGTGTGTGTGTGTTCCCACAAGCCAAAAACATACAATATGAGGATTATGTAACTGTGACACTCTAAATTGATGTGAGAGTGGATGGTTGTTGGCCCTGTGACGGACTGGCAAACTGTCGTGGAGGATAGAGAGGTAGAAAATGGATGGATTTGACTCTGGCACCAGGTCTCAGAAATGACAAACCATACACTAGGTCTTTAACATTTTGACATTATCTGAAGGCCACTGTTGGTTCTCTTACACAATGAGAGGGAGTCAGAGGTCTGCACCTTCACTGCGAGATGCCACTAAATCTGACATGCTGAACATTCAACTGATCAAAATAGCGTTATCTGAAGGCCAGTGACATCATAGTGAGATTAAATGTCCTGATAGACGATGGGAAGCCCAATTAGAAAATAACACAAACCCAAGAGGCACCGTCTATGTGAAGGTGCACTGTCAGATTTTGTTCAAGCTCGCCCATGGTGATTATTTTTGCTTTTATGACTTTGCACAAGGATGGAAGCAGAAGGCCACTCGGTGGGGAATCTGTCAAAACTCCAATTGAATTCTGAGAAGATTGTTTGTGAGCTGCCAAAGCAGGATCACACACACACATGTGCCATCCTCATTGTTTTTTCTTGATTGAATATTGTGTGATGAGCAGCAGGCTGTTGCAAAACGACCACACAAACACATGGTATATGTTAGCATCTCAACGCTACGCACTTTTCCACTGGATGCACTCCACATTTTGAGACACCCTCTGGACATTTGTGACCCAAGTCCATTAAAACAAATGACAAGACAATTAAAGCGTTTGTCTCATCCTGAAACCATAATGCACCACGAGATCTCAGTGATCCTCTCTCCGTATCCTAAGCCAGAAACACAACGTTATCATGAAGAGGTTATGCAGTCACGTAACTGTCTCTAACTGCGTGCCTGTGCAGTCAAAGAGACCAGATGTCACTGCACACTTCACTTAATTTGTGGCATTCACCTTTATCCAAAGCACTTGTCCTCACTGTCTTTGCCAAAAACCTTCAGGCAGCATTTCTCAACTTATCTGGATCACGTACAAAATCACTCCACCTCTGAGTTGTCTGCCGTTTTCAATCAAAAGTCACTTATTTAATGCTTAAATTCCCTTTCCACACGACTGTTTTAAAAAGCAGTAACTTCTTTGGTTTTGTTTTTTTTTTTACATATAGCATCAATGTTCTGTCATTGGTGTTGTATTGTGTTTTGAGGAGTCTCTCAGGACCTGAAAACATACAGCAGGTCCTGATGTGAAGTGTTCATGTTTAACTTGTCAACCTGAAGGCTCAGACAACCGCGTTGAGGTTTTTGACATGTGGCTGTAGGACATACTGACACACGGTGAGCCATGACTTTGCTGTACATGCTGAAAGCCAGCCTGAGACATGGAGGTCTGCTGCTGGTGAATATACGGTAACTAACAGGGACACAAGGAAAAAAGCTTGCCTGATAAAATGAAAATGTCTTGCTATTTGACAGCCTTTTCTGACTGGAAAATGATCCCTGTGTTACTCTGTGAACCGTTCACTCCCTGCACCAAAGTCAATAGAGAAAATCATCAATTTCAAGTAAGGAGTCGACCAGCAACTCCTGTTTTCCTGTGAGCTAAAACTGGCGATTTTAACCCTACTTTGCTTTGGGATAGTGAGCCATCTGCTAATTTTTGTTTCCTGTTGAGATGAAGTCATTAGCATATTCTTAAGATATCACCGGGTTTAGTTTGTATGAAGTGAGCCTTTTGTTCAGTGGCTAAAAATACTTTTTCCTTGTGTCAAAGCAGCCACCATGTCTCTGGTCCTCAGTGCAGTGGGGCGTGCATTGCATTGCATCAGTGGTGACTCTGTGTTAGTAACTCTTACTCTAACACAGATAAATCCTTAACCAGAACTTTAAAGGTCACCGTAAACTAACAGACAGGACAATTTTCTAGTTTGGAGATGGATGAAGTATAAGCCATCCAAGGATTTCACAGAACCATTCCATGCTCTGCTACTTTTACTTATTTATTCCAACATCTACTCTACAAATATTCACGCCTAATATAAATTTCCATCGAATTCACACATTTCTCTATTTTTTTTTTTTTCAGTTTGCAGAATGTGATATTGTAATAATGATTTCACCCTCTTGTCCAGCCCACGTAGCACAAACGGAGTGAGAAAGAAAAGCTGAACATCTGTGGTGACAATGGATTCTGAGTGGCGGTTTTATACAGAGGACAGATAACTTGTGAATCCATTTGGAGGCAGGGTGGCTGAACTGCAAAAATGCTCACCAATTAAAACTTCTCTGGCGACGGCTAAATGCAACATCATTGTGAATGACAACTCTAATCTCAGCGGAGGGCGATTTGAAGAGGGCCGCCTGCACAACCCGGCTCCAGCAGTTCATCACCCAAAACAAGAGTCGATGATTTGCTGTGCTCATGACGCATTTGTTGAAAACGTTCCGTGCGGTTTTTGGAAAGCAGATTCATTCTGCTGCGTGACTGGGACGCTCCATCACGCAGAAACACTGTCGTTATAGGGCTCCTCCGTCTCTGCCAGGGTAACTTATTACAAATCATCGGTTTTGTGTAGGAGATTACAGCGATGGCTGAACATTTGGATGGAGGAGGACGAGTGACAAACACAGGAAGCCATCATAAATCTGCAGGCGTTTAGAGCTAACATTATTCCCATGTGAATGGAGATTCAGTGATTAATCTTACTCCACTCCTGCACATAAATGAGGAAATAATGAGATAATGACGGCGGTGAGTAAAGTTCTTGCAAGCAGTGCGTACGTTGGGGGAGTCTAAGTAATGCAGAAGTGAAAATCTTTAAAATATTCAATAGCAATCTTTGAAAATAATATTTGCTTGTGCTGGGTGAGTGCAGTACGTGGGTAAGCATGTATCGCTGTCTATTAAGTCGGCAATGGACTTGCATCCAATCAGGAGGAGAATATAAGTACTCCTGGTCACTTTGTGCAATGGTAACCACAGATAAGCACTTTATGGCATCTATGTCGTCCAGCCTCTTAATCGTCCCGCCTCTCGTCATCTTTGCCCGCGTTCCCTCTCCAAGCCTGCGAGCTCATGACATACGTGATCACTTCTGAGGCTCCAACGCACTTGAAGAGCGCTCGTGATTTTTACCTCCTGTCAGCTGTTATCCTTATCACCATCAGCCAGTGGCTTCATGCTTTAGTCCCATTGCCACTTGAGCTGTGAGACTGTCAGCGCACACTGACAGCTCAACAACAAGCTGAAACCTGCGGTGTGGTGTCCACTGTGTTGTTCGGTTGCACTCTGTCCTTTTGTGTGGACGTTTTCATTTCTCGAACGCCTGTGCTGGAATATTAAATTATGATTGGATGGTCGGGAGTGAACAATTAATTTTCAAATAAAGATTGTAATTTAACACAATTAGCAAATTGCTTAGACCGTTTCATTTTTGATTGTCCTATGTTCTTTACCATTTTAAATACACGGTAATTATAACACAGTCAGTTCGGCAGCCCATGGCCAAGTGAAAGGGAGTTGGGCTTGGAACTGGAGGGTCGCTGGTTCAAATCCTGAGTCTAGGGTTGAGCAAGCATTGGTCCCCAAGTGTAGATAAGTGCTGCTCACTGCAAATAAATCTTATTTTAATGCTAATATTGACAGTGAACCCACGATGCTCTAATTGAGTAGTGTTACAGTTGAAGCCTCTGTGTGTGCATGTGTGAGTGCAACATAAGGACAATTTGGACGCTCCTCCTAACTCGTAAATCCTTTTATAGAGTTAAGATTAGGTGGAAAAAGAAATCTGCGAGTGATTTTTTTAAATATAGTTTTTACGAATCAAGCGTTCAGTCATCTCTGTGAACATATTTTTAACTTTATTTAGCATCACCACATGAGTTTAGGTATTTGTGTTAAACTCAGGACTGTTGGTTTAAGGTATTATTTAAGGTAATTTGGTAGATCTAAGTGTCCTCACAACTACAGATAGACGTCGTGTGTGCTGGCTGTTTACAAACTCCTGAAATAAATTTGTAGTTGAGGGTAAACCCATAATTTAGCATACAGAGTCATTTCCAAAACATGCAGCAAACATTAACACAAACACAGAGTGCCCTCCTAGAATGCTGGGGGACATTACTCTCATTTATTTTTCAATAATTTGAGATACTTTGCATTTTACCGCATCACGCTTTACTGTGCCTGGAGGAACAATACAGCCAACGCTAATCCCTGCAACAATCTGCCTCTGTCTCTGCCCATGCCTTCCATTTGACTTACGTATGCACGCTCCAAAGATTAGCAATTACAAACACATCCTCTAATCATGCCACTTCAGATGTATCAGGTTCACCAAGTCGCAGAGGCGCGGCATATTTTTCTGTAACTCTGAGATAAGATAACACCTTCTCCTTCAGCTAAAGCTGCTCTCCCTGACACATTCCTGATAAATGTGAGTCTGCTTCCCTTTCCACCATGCAGCCAGAAGAGAGGCCTCTCATCTCCGTATGTCTGAGCAGATGAAGAAACTAGCAGAAAACTGTCATTTATTTGTGGTTACACGCTTGTGAGTCTGGGGAGCAGTACAATGAGGGTGTGTGTGTGCGTGTGTGTGTGTGGTGCACAGACTGAGAGATGACGAGCTTTGAGCTACACACATGACTGTGCTTCACATCAAAGGAGAAGTGCAGTCAAAAACACACACACATATACACGACTCAAATATGGCAAACTCCGGCACACTGAATGACAGTTTTTGACCTTGACCTGAGTGATATCCAGAAATTAAAGCCAGTGCACGACCTCTGACATTGGCTGGCTGAATGAAACTACAAGTGAAGGCAACGTCGTGGCTCCGTCTGATGTCAAACCCCCCCACTTCATTTTAACTTATGCACACACGCTCTATCTTCCTATACCTTAGTGCTTTTGAAATATGCAGAAGCAAAGGATTTTGTTTGTTGCTGTACATCTTGTGTAGGGCTGCACAATGTGGACCACAACAAGTGACACAGTTCATATGTTTGCATCTTACAGGCCAGCCACACCACCCTGACATTAAGCCATCCAGCAGTCGATGACCATCCCTACACCGCAGCGTTTATCCCTTTGCTGGCATCAACAGGATCAACTGTGCTGCCGATAGCTTAGGTATAGATTAAGAGAGATAACTATAATTAGCCGTTTTAGCACGGATCACGGACCGTATAGGAAAAGTGGACATCGTCTACCTCTATCTATGTTAGACAATTCGTGGTTGCCCCCAACTTCTCCAGACGTGTGGTTCAGACGCAATAAAGAAGAAACAAGCAAATGTCTTAGTCCACAAGGGGCTCATTTAAATGCACCATCTTCCATACTTTCCAGATTTACTTTGGTCATTTGGACGATAATAAAGACTTGTGGGGTGCAATATATCTGAACAAGTGCAATATAACTAAAACATGAGCAATATACTCCCATAAATGCTGCAGTGTGTACAAGTGTCTTTTATTATACTGTATAATAACGTTACTTAACTGCTTTCTTTGTTTCCTTGTTATTTATTCTGTTTATTACCACGGCACCTGCACGGAATATAAATAAATAAATAAATAAATCACAGACACTTTTACTATAACTATGTGTGTACACATGGCAAACACAATCTTGAATTTAATTAAATTATGACATGGCCGTCGAGAGTGAGCGTCTGCGTGAGTGACAAGATAAACGAACACTGCCGTTAATATTAATAAGTGCTGCCACTGATTCGATTTACGGGTTCACCCTTTTTGCCTTTCGACTACCACCGCCTGTTGTTGGGGAATGGGATTTTGTCTTGTGCGGATAATGAACATATTGTCGGTTTGCTCGTTGGCTTTATATACCTGAACTGTTTGAGTGGCGGAGTTCTGTGGACTACAGTACTACTACAGTATCTGTGCATTTTAAACAGCATGTACAGTTGATGGTCAGCCAGAGCCAACCTCTCTCTCTGTGGCTGTTGCCGTTACGTGTGCAATCCGGTTTCTTCCTCTTCTCGCCCAGCAGACCGACAACAAAAAGAACAACACAACAGTCTTACTGAGAGTGTGGCGTGATCATGTATTCTTTCTTGACTCGGCTCCATATGGAGAGCTGCGTGAGGGTTTGATGTTACCCTGAGGTTTCAATTATTTAAGCAGGTTGGCTCTGTTGTTATAGAACCGCCGCTCCAGCTTTACTGTATGTGGCCACTGACAGTCTGCACTGTACAGGTTGACGTATAGCCTATTGTGAAAGGGGGATGCGAGATGAGAGCGAGAGACAGAGAGAGTAGTGTGTTTTTAATGAGGCTGCCTTATGCCTCCCTATTATTTGTGCAGCAACAACACGCGACCAGACTTGAATCATGAAAACAAACTCATCAAGTGAATGAATATGTGCGGTTAGATGGTTTCTCAGGGCAGGGTTTGCAGGCGGCTCATAAGCCTCGTGAGGGTTTTATGTCCAGCTGAGCAGCAGAGCCTG
Source organism: Solea senegalensis (assembly GCF_019176455.1). Lineage (NCBI taxonomy): Eukaryota > Metazoa > Chordata > Actinopteri > Pleuronectiformes > Soleidae > Solea > Solea senegalensis. The sequence goes on from NC_058033.1 coordinate 14,864,618, forward strand.
GAACTCGACTAAAGGTGTGAACGTGAGTGTGAACGGTCGGTCCCATGATGGACCGGTGACCTGTCCAGGATGTAACCACCCAGTGTCCCTCAAAGGACAAGTGGTAGATAATGTTTGAATACATTTTTGTTTATTAATGTATCAATTAGTTATTTCTAGAGCGGCACAGTTTGGGGAAAATACCTAACTGTGATTTGGTTCAATAATTAAAAAAAATAAAAGATAAATCAAAAACAGTGGGGAAAGCATTAGCATGGCACACTTAAAACTGCAATCACTCTATTTTAAAGTTTTAATTGCTTCCAACATTCTTTTTTAGAGCCAAAAAAAGCCACACGGTTGGTGTAGTGGTTAGAACTCTTGCCTTTGCAGCAAGAAGACCAGGGTTTGAGCCCCGGTTGGAACAAGGGCGTTTCTGCATGGAGTTTGCATGTTCTCCCCTGTGTGTGCACGTGTGGCTCCATGTTCTCCGGTTTCCTCCCACAGTCCAAAAACATGCAATATGGGAATGAGGTCAAATTGGACACTCTAAATTGACCGTAGGTGTGGGAGTGAATGGTTGTTTGTCTGTGTGTGGCCCTGCAATGGACTGGCGAACTGTCCTGTACCCTGCCTGTCGCCCTGTAGTGCGACCCCGTGGAGGATGAATTGGTAAATGGATGGATGGACAATCAAAAACAATATTGCAACCTTTGTGATTTACTAATTGTGTGGTTTCATGCTGAGATTTGCGTTTTAAATGATTAATTGCTCAGCAGCCCTAGTTGTTTTATCCAAAACATGACAGAAAATTGTGAAAAAATATACACAAATGTTTTATTTTGTCCAAAGATATTAAGTATGAGGAGCCAAGAAAGCAGAACATATTCAAACTTAAAGCTCCAGTGGGCATAATTTGGATTTTCTTTATTATGAAATTGCATGGGGCAGCCCTTGTCCAAGTGCAAAGAACTTGGTTCAAGTCCCCCGTTAGGTCAAGGGCCGGAATACCCCTTAGGAAGGTATCCAATCCCTATTGTTAACTGGACACTCTGAATTGACCCCAGCCACAGGGGGCCACATCCAGTGTACTCCTGTCTGGCATAAAAATCTCTGCCAAATCAAATATGCGGATCATCCGCTATGACGAACCCTAGACAGGACGAAGCCACAAGACAAACAAACAAAAAAAAAAGATGCTTAGTTTGGCCACTGTGGGCTACTGTAAAAACATGGTTGTCCAAAATGGCCGCCTTTGTAGAGCAGCACCTGCCCGATATAAACGTAAAAGGCTCATTCTGTGGTAATGAAAAACAACAATTTAAACAATCATGTGATTGAACACTGATAATTTGTACTTATTTTATTTCTTCAAAACACAGAACTTAGTTTCAGTTCATATTTACATATATATATACATATGTGTGTGTGTACATACTGTATATATACATGTGTATATATATATATATATATATATATACATATATATATATATGTATATATATATATATACTATATTCAACTTATATATAAGTTGAATATAGTGGCCACTCATCATTGCAACTCATTTTGAAAAAAATATTTGATTACTGTTTTTCTGATACATTAATTGTGATATAACTTTGAGAAGTCACTTTGTAAGACATATAAAACAATGCACTGTAAATACACTCTAAAATAAAACAAGTCTTATTAAATTACTTTCTTATTCAATATATAATATTTAGTGTATTTCACAAATGCATTCAAAAAAATATGGGTAGTGCTTGTCAATGCCACATCCTTTTCATGATATGCCATACTGAAAATCTAGGACTATGTCTTGTCTCACGTCATAATATGGACTTGTAGCCCAGCCCTAGTCTGAGTTACCTTTAAGTGGGAAATGGAAAACAGAATTCACTTGTATTTGCCAGTTGCATTGTGGGTTTAAATCTGTTCCAGCTTTAGTTCCCCACTCATGGTGGGTGAAGATGATGGTGAGGATAAACATGACAGAGGCATCAGTTTTATAGGCAGTGGTGTTTGTGGAGGGGGGCAGGCAGCTGCCAGACGTGTGTGGAGGAGAGGAAAGAGGAGGAAGAGGAGGAGGAGGGGGTGATGTATTTCCAAGGTTAAGTTAGCCATCACCTAATCAACAGTGTTGTCACTGGTTGCAGATGAAGCAGCGTGTCCGGCGCACAGGGTCACGGCACGGACGCGCCGTGGCTGCGGAGGACGCGTGCGTCACGCGCGCAGTTCTCTAATTGATCGTCCATTAACGGTGGGGAAAAGTAGCAATTTAAAAACCGCCGGAGCCGCCGTGTCGCATTCTGTTGAACATGTGTGTGTGCGCGCGTGTGTGAGATGACTGTCCACAAGAAGTCGAGTCAAGCCAAGTAACCAAAAAAAAAAAGCTTCTTCTTTTTCTATCACCGCCATGTCAGACGCAATCCTCGCAAATGAAACGTAAAGAAAACAAGAGAGCAAAACAAAACAAAAACAATGAGTTGCGCAAAACACCACACTTCCTAACGCTGAGGACATGTTTATCACAGAAGGTGCAAAAACATTGCATAAACGACGCACACAGCGTCCGCTCTGACACACACACACACACATATAGAGAGACCTGTTAAACCATCTATTTTACTGCGGTAGCTCCACAAACAGCAGTTGTTGCGTGTGAGCACAATACACACACACACACAGACACACACAGACAGCATGTTCTACACTGCACATAACACAGTCACGTTACATGGCGCGCGCGCACACACACACACACAGGTAATGAAAAGCGTTTAATAAGAATAATCATCTCACCACCAGTGACAGCAGCAGCAGCAGCAGCAGTGACAGCAGCAGCAGCAGTGGACTGTGCGTGTACGTACGTGCGTGTGAGTGTGTGTGTTCTCGCTCCTTCTCTTTCTCTCCGACTGGGTTTCTTTTGAGTTCTGACGATTGGTCCGACTGATTTTTCCCTCAGCTCTTATTGTCCACTGGGTTTGAATCTCTCCCTCTCCCTCACCCTCTCACACCCCCTCTCTCTCTCTCTCTCTCTGATTGGCGCTGATCAAGAGGGGCAACCAAACCCTTAACCCAAAGGGCTGCTCGAGAGGCGCTGATCTGTCACTCGCACGTTTGCAGGAGGTCTCTCTCTCTCTCTCCCTCTCTCTCTCTCTCTCTCTCTCTCTGTTGACCTACCAGCTTGTCAGTGATGCGCTCGGCAACTGAGGGCGACTCTTCAACCTCCTCTAACCCTCCCTCCTCCTCCTCCTTGTTGTGCGTTATGGCACAGCAGCGCTCCCTCTCTCTCTCCCCCCCCAAGCACTTCTTGCTTCAGCACTGACGCAGGTGCCCAAGGTCCAGTCTCCTCGTCCACGACTGACAGAGATGCCACAGCCTGTGAGCTGCTCCTGACAGTGATACAGAAATCAAAGAATAATGTGAGTGAGTCACTGCAGCAAGAGCAGGGGGGAAATGGGGGGGTGGGATGGGTCAGATCTTTCCTCCAGACTGTGACCTTGGAGTGGCGTGGTCTTCAATCGGAGACCTAAAGAGGGAGGGAATCCAAAGAGAATAAAGGGCACGTGTTGCCTTTATCTGTTCATGTCACCTCTAACCCCTGTTCATGCAGAATCAAACAGTACAAGACTGTGCATGCAAGTGTGCCATCTCCCAGGTGTGTTTGTGTGAGTGTTTGTACAAGCAGCCACTGACCTAATTTAGTTCTCGGCTATTAAATGTACAAGATAAAATGCATCACATTTGTACGAATGAGAGAAGAGAGATATAAATGGCCTGTCAGTGTGATTTCTGCTTACGTCTAACTGATGTGCAACATCAAAGCTGTTGCTGAGCGGCGTTGTTTTCCTCTCCGTATTTCTAAAACACAAGTTTGCTAAAGTGTTCAGACAGACAATGCAAAAACAGACACACACACACACACACACACACAAAACAGGGTCCTCGGGACAGAAACAAGACGGCACAATGGCAAAAAATGACAAAATCAGAACACCAAATGTCAAAATTAACATAAGCAGAAGACCAACAGAGCAAGAAGACGTCACTCAAAATCAAACAAGTGCAAATGATAAGAATGAAGTTAACGATAAAAACACTAAAACCAAAAATAAAAACATAAAACAAGGGCATCACATAATAATATGTCTGTAAATATGGAAAAAGTCGTTTTATGAATCATACTGATCTTGATTAAAGACGCTTTTTTGCCCTATTCTCTATTCCCTATGGTTTCGGAGTACATATTTTGACGACACCACCATAAACATCCGTCCATTCATCCGTCGTCTACTTCTCTATTCTCACCGTGTGTAAAAGCTCCCCCCCTCTTCCCCTCTCCAGTACATTTGTTTTCAACGGAGCCGAAAACACGAACCATGGAGATGTCCATGCCGGTCGACACCCGTTTTGCATCCTTCTGTGTTTTTCAATTCTCACCATTTGGTGTTTTTCTCTTTTGTGTTGTTGCCTCCTTTTCCTCACCTTCTCCAACAACGGTTTTCGCTGCTGCTTTTCCGCCTGCTCTAAAACTACTGCTGCCTTCAGTACCTGCCATAATGAAATTTGTGTCTCTTGCGATACCTGAGACTCTGAAGCTGTTTAATTAGTGTAAAAATCCTGCATAGTTCTGCTATAAGACTCCTGTTTTTCAGTTTAAAATCCATCCATCCATCTTCTATCACTTTATCCTACATGTAAGGTTTGCGTGGGATGATCGCCGACGTGGTGCCCGCGGTCTCACTTCACTTCACCTCATTTGTATGTATCCAGTAAAATATCACTGATACTTTTTATAAAAACTGTGATAATTGTTAGGAGTAAGCACTAGAATGAATGTGTATGCATTTGAATGCATAATATTCATAATTGAAATGGTAAATTGTCAGTCAGTCAGTCATTATCTTCCACTTTATCCTCCACCAGAGGGTCGCGGGGGGTGCTGTGCCAATTTCAGCTACATCGGGCGATAGGCGGGGTACACCCTGGACAGTTCGCCAGTCCATCGCAGGGCCATGGTAAATTGTATAAAGTGTTAATATGGTAGCCCTTCATATCACTCTCTACCCTTTAGTGCAGTGTGGTAGTAATGTTTTTGGACTGTGGGCGAAAACCGAAGAACCCGGCGAAAACCCACGCAAACATGCAAACTCCATGCAGAAAGACCCTTGGTCTGACCAGGTGTTCTTGCAAAAAAGGCAAGAATGCTAACCACTACACCCACCGTGTGGCCCTCAGTTTAAAAGAATGTTCACTAAAATACATATCCTATGTGTGATGCCAAATAAATAAAGACATGAAATAAAATGTCATTTTAAGACCTTTGTTCTCAAACTTGGCATGCTGTTTGATGATAGCAACCTTTCTGGTATGCCAAGGCCACCATACTTTCCTGACACGCTTGGGAAACGAAGACGAGTCCACAGTTTGTTGCAAGCTGCAGTCTCACCATTGCACATCATTCATTCTTTCTTTCCCAATCTGAGCCTTTAAAGTAAATCTTATCAGTTATCACAATCAGTCAATTGGACACTCTAAATTGACCCCCTGTGTGGAGGACAAAGCGGGAGAAAATGGACGGATGGATGGATCACAGTCAATTTGCGAAGAGCAGTTATTTTGGTCAGAATAATAGCAGTATGAAATTTTTATGTCTCATGTCTAGACGGCACACTTGTTGCACATGTGTTCGGTTGAATAGTTTGTTTCATTGCCAGGCTCGGGCTTGCGGAGAGCTTACACTTAACGTTTGAAGTGGGTCTAAATTTGAACATGTTGACATGCATACAGCATTAACAAGCGTCAGACAGTCCATCACTGCTAAATGTTAAATGCAGTATTTGTAGAACATTCTGTGTTGGCAGTGCTGGCTGCTCACCACAAACCAAACACTTACTGTTCATGAGTAATACATGAGCAAAGTCTGCCGTCGTTAGTATTTAAATTATAATTGCGGTGGCTATGAAGGTCAACACGATTACAGAAAATACTTCCATCATTCCAGAAAACATGAGGATCCAAATATGGTCTGATTTTAGTCTTGTCTTGTGTAACATCATTAATAAATTAATGCTCAACACATTTTTATACGCCTTTAATTCCAACAATTTTACCTCTTAAATAAAATAAGTACCCAATAATTGCAACATGACCTGCACATTTATAATCTCTTAACTCAGTTGTACCACCGTTTAATGCTCTGTACAGTTTTGTTATAGCAATTAGACTAGCATCCAATGCTGCTAAGAAGTTTAAACGGGACAGTCTTCAGTTCTGTCCAATCACATGCAAGACCTGCGGGGGTCCCACAGGGCTCAATCTTAGGGCCCCTGCCTTTTTCCACTTTTCAATCTGGTGTTTTGAAATGGACAGTGATTTAAGTGAAGTTCCGCATTTTTCACTTAAGGCAGTTGGCACTGGTGAAGTCTAATCTTCCCAAACAGCACTGAGACAGTAATACATGCCAGTCAGTCAGACTTCCCTCTCAGCTTGTCCAAAATGCTGCTGCGCGTCTTTTAACTGGAGCACGTAAGAGGGAACACATAACACCTATTTTAGCCTCATTCCACTGGCTGCCGGTGCACTTCAGAGTTCATTTTAAAATGATTTTATTTGTTTTGAAATCCCTAAACAGTCTTGGCTTGTTGCGTGAATCGGATGAAGTCTGATTGCCATGTTTATTTGTGTTTTTATACTTATCTACAGTATTTTATTGTTTTATTTGACTGTTTTGTCATTACACCTTGTGTTTTTATATTTTATTTATCTCTGATGTACAGCCCTTTGTTTCAGCTGTTGTTTTTAAAGTGCTTTTTAAATAATTTTGGATTGGATTGGACTGGATAATCTGTGAAATGTTTTGTTTTCAGTAATGCTAGTGTTTTGGGTAATGTTGTTTTCTTGAACTGCTGTATGGCGTTACCTTCAGGGCCACTGTATATTATATTATATTATATTATGTAATATTATATCATATTATATTATATTATATTATGTAATATGCAACTACAACCGCATTTACATTTTGTAACAAAGGAGAGTGAGTGATTTTCAAACTTCTGTTTCCTGATGCAAAAAGGCTGTCCGGTCTTACAGCGAGACAAAGCAGCAAACATATTCATACGTATAATCAGAAGCATATTAATGTGACAGTTTTTTCTCCTGTCCCTGGCAGCAGCTTTGTTGGACATTTTTTTAAGGAGAAAAATAGGATTCCTTACTGTTGGGTCAGCCCCATGATTTCTTGCATCTTCTCTCTGGTTCCGTTTACATGGAAGGGTTTCTCCTTGTTCTGGCTGAGGTCTACGGTTTGGTGGTCGTGATTTTCATTCATCATTTTCATTTATCGTCTGATTGTGAAGCCCTTTTAGGCTGTAATTATAACTGGAGGCTGTGACACATTTGATTTGCTATGAGCTCCTGTTTGCCAATAGAGTGAGAGAAGAAATCGAGAAGTGCTGTGAGATAGAGTTTGTGTCTGAGTGGAATTTTCCAGTTTTTTGCAGAGAAAGTCATCCATGTTTCTGCATCATCACCCAAACCCGCCCTCCTTTATTTGTTTTGTGTGACATTTAACACAAGTGTACAACATATTTGCTTCTTACCTTTTAAAAGTATGTGGCTGTAATGAAGAAGCACAACGTTCCGTTTCCAATGGACCTTCAACTTAATAATTCCTTTACCAGACATAATCATAATCATGTCCTCCAGCTAGTAATTATAAACTCAGGAAAGCTGACACTGAGATATGTGTACATCACGGCAGACCTCATTTTTACTCCCAGCTTGTGGACAAAAACATATTGGCTTTTAATAAAATAATATGTAAAAAAGTGTCTTGACACTTTGTGTAGTGAAAATTTAAAAAAGTTTAAAATGAATGAATCAATCAATCAAATAATCAATCAGTCTTTATTTATAAAGCAGTTTTCATAAAAGACACAGACAGAAAAAAGACTGTCAGGAAACAGGAAACAGTGAAGTCCGTAAAAAGTAACACAAATGAAGGGCATAAGTTAAAAACAATAAAAGATTTAAATACTCAAAGACAAGATTATTAAAAGAAGATTAGATGAATCTAAAAAGATAAAAAAAAAAATAGACCGAAAGGACAATGTCGAAAGAAAGAAAGAAAGAAGACGGATAAACAAATAAAATGGAATAATAAATCGTGTTACAATAAGAAATGTCATCAAAAGTCAGACCACAAAGGTTGGTCTTTAAAAAGATGAACATTCTGTGCTGCCCTCGGGTCTTCAGCAAGGCTGTTCCACCAACGTGGGCCGTAGTCGAGGAAAAAATAAGCCGCCTATCTGTGAGTGTTGTTTTTTTTACTCTGGGGATGATTTAAAATGCCAGAACCAGAAAACCTGCGGGTTCTCGAGGGCTCATAGTGTAAAAGCAAGCCAGATAAATATGAAGGCCAAAGACCATCAATAGCTTTTAAAACCAATAAGAGGGCATTAAATTCAATTCGAACAGACTATTTTGGAAAATCTGATATGTTGGACATTTAAAATTCATTTTAATTAATAATTCCTTTATGGAAACCACATCTGCTGCTTACCACCTCGCCATGTTTGCTGACTTATCTCTCCATCAAACAGCCTTATCTGACAATAAAGTGAAGTGTTTGTCACGTTGTGAGCGGCTCCCGTCCTGCACCGCAATCATGTGCTTGAAGCACTGATTTTCTCAATTAACTTTGGTGTGGGAGAGTGAGCAGCTGACAAACAAACAAAAACACACGCTGTTCCCTGGTTCCCTTTGATGAAGCCGCAGACCCAGAGACTCCGAGGTCGTTTGACCCAGATCTGTTTGGATTTGAACGAGACAAATGAATGGCTCGATAACTGCCAGAGACAAAAGGTTGCCCTCCATAGCACCAAGGCTGTAACACGTCTATGTGCATGTCATTATTGTGACTGCGTTCTCATTGTCGCCGCTACTTTTTGTTTCCTCCAGCTTTTGTTTCGTCTGTGGCCTAATGAATGTGACCTTTGTCTTCCTGGAAATGAGTCTCTTGGCTGCAGTTTCTTTTACATTATTGTGTATTGAAAATCCAGCAAAGGCGCTTGTGGTTGTTTTTGTTGGTGTCATGCCTGTGTGTGTTCGTGTGTGCGAGCGCCCGTATCTGAGCCACAGGTGCGAGGGTTGGCAGAACTGGAAAAGAAAGCGAGATGATTTCAAGGCTAGATGGTTCTTTCATAAAGATTGAACAGGGAGCTAGATCATCATAGATGTTGGGGGGGGAGGGGCTTGCTGTTACATGAGATCAACCAGTGAACTATTCCCCCCTTGTGGCAGCTCTCTAAGTGGCCGCTGCAACTGATGATCAGTCAATTCCAGAAAACAGTTTTAACAATGAGAAAACGTATGGTTACCACAGATTATGCATCGCAGGGACACGCCATTTATGTCGACGTCAGCTAATGCTAATTATCCCTAATTACTTTCAACACTTAATGCCAGGCAGTGCATTAAGGCTGTCAGCTCTTCATTTAACCCATCAGCTGCCCTGTCATTCACTGGTTCTGCCACGCTGCTCATTAACTTCCACAGGTTCCCAGGTAATTATGTCCACTCTCTGTGACATGTTGCTGCAGGTGTGTACCTTATTATGATGTGAATCGCACATCTCAGCCATTTCCTATGTATTTGCAGGATTCTGTTCTGTTCAACACTGAACAGCTGTTAGGATTCTGGGGGAAAAAAAAAAGCAAAAAAGGCAAAACCAGAGAGAGAAGAATCCATGCTGCCAAAATAAAACTGACTAAACACTTTTACACAAAGGTTCTTTTTTTTTCTTTTTTTTTTTTACTCCAGAACCTAAAATGCTTCTGATGTAATGTGCACATTTATATCCCAGAGCCAGACTTTGCATTTATTTATGTGCTGCGTATTGCTTTGGAAGGAAGTGCTGTGATCATCACATACACATCTAGCAGCACACATCACTGTCAACCCCTGCAATAAATCAGCAAATGCTCTGGGAACGCGGCACATAAACACTGTTCGTCACGGTCCAAAAAAGGAAGCTTGATGCTACAGTAATTGCTTCTGAAAAATATTGTCGCTTGTTAACAAGTCCTTAATTCATCCATCATCCTGTAACTGTTGTGCCGTCTCCCCGATACCACATACCTACGCTGGACAAAATGACAAACAAGGCTGGTTTGTCGATGTGCGTCCAAGTGACCCAAGGTTGATCTGAATCATAGCTAAAGGAAGCAAGCACTGACTGATGGTATGAAGAACGACTCCATGCTGTACTAGAAGAGTGTGGCGCTGACTTTCAGTTAGATGCTGCTGCTGATGCAGTTGGTATTGGTTAAAATCCCTAAATCAGTTTTTGGAAAGATGAAAATGTAAACATCGGCATTACAGCTGAGTCATGTTGTTGGTTGCTTATTTCCTCTTTGTGGGAACATAATATGTGTTACATAGTTGGAGAATTGTGTCCTTGAAATAGCTTGAAATGACTATAGGTGGTACAAGAAGTGCAACAGCGCATACGTGTTAGCAGCGCTGTTGTTTATGAAGTATCTGACTTGGGAGAACACAGTGACACGGCACATTTTTATCTTGAATATGTTGAAGACGTGCATTGCACTGAGATGCTAAAAAAGGAATTGCGTCATGAGAAGAGTTGATTCTGGGTCACACACACACTAATGGTATTTATGTAACACTCTAGGCCAGTTCTGGACCTTTGGAGTATTTACGACTGTGAGGAAGTATCTACTAAGGTGACGTAACTTGTTTTTCAGCAACGGTGGCCCCAGAAACTAGAATACCAAAACAGGGCAAATGTGACGTATAGGAGGACGTCATATAAGCTTTAACAAAAGAAAAAAAAAAAAAAAGTATGGTCCTGATGGTCGGAGGCTGGAGTGTTCTAGGATTCGGCTGGAACTCTCTCTGATGCTGGCTTGTAAAACAATAAAATTCACATTGTTCAAACGGCATCTTCCTGCACCATCATCTCACCACCTGTTGTTATTTAAAGAAGGAAGGCCCGGTAATAGACATTCAAATATGTAACAAAACAGCGCCCCGAAACAACCCTGCACACAGGAAGTGATTTTGAAAGTGCTATTTAAAGCTGTGGTGCATAACATTTAAATAAAAACATCTATGTTAGATTAGTTCACACAACTATTAATTAATCATATCAGCTCCACATGTGTCTCTCAGTATGGCAGTGTTTTGAGTCATCCATTGGGCAGTGCGATGGCAAGTGGAGCTTTGCAGCTTTCAGGTCAGTAATTTAATTTCACAGTGGTGATATTTAAATGCATAATGATGAGTTCATGACTGCCAAGCGGTTTCATGCTGTGTGAATGAAAAACACAGCAGTAATCTGAAGTCACGCCGTTTTGCTCCAAATAATCCCGGCTGGGAATATAGCATTTTCCACTCGGGACGGAAGTGGAAATGTTGTGAGAATGAGAGGTGATCGTCGCTAAAACGGTCCACAGCTGTCCACAGTAATTGAAGCTCATTGCATTGTTTCAGTGTCTCGGTCCCTAATTAGTCGTTGATTGGCTCAAAGAAGGGCCAGCAACATATTTGAGGTGAAAGCACAGACGAGCCCAGATGTATACGGCACATGCACTTGGCCTCGTGAGAATATGGGAGCACTACTTGTCCCAGAAATGTGCTGTAACCTATTTGGCTGCAGAGCACAGAGCAGAAGTCTAGATTTGTTCTCCAAAAGTCGTTCTCTAGAGACGCCAGAGTTTTGTTCCATGGATCAGACACTGACTTCAGTCCCCAGCTGTGTATTTGTGCCGTTTATTTCACAAAAGACAAATGTTCTCACGAGAAACATGTTCTGTGATATCCAGAACCTCTTCTTTGGGCTGAGCCCTTCTACGCAACACAATCGTGGCCTGAGCGATTTGGAGTTAAGCTTTAATTTGAAAAATGACTTGGAAAAATAACTTCTAATGAAAGATGTGTTTGGAGTTTTGCCGTCCGGATTACGGGCTCACGGTCTCGTTTATCCGAATAACCGGTTGTGGTTTCTATACTGCTCTACTACTCTTAACAAATGTTACAAAGTGCTTAAATACTGTATAGCATCCAATATTATGGTATGATGATAACTTTACTCCAGTGACTAATTGTTTCACATTAAATCAGGGGCCCCAACCCAAATTACCTGGGGGGCCAATGAACTTCTAGTTTCTGCAGGAGGCCAGTCAAGTGAAAACAGTCCACCAGTCTCGATATTCCACCATGACATTGTAATCAAAGTATTCAGGATGATATTGCACGCCATTTCAAAATAAAAGTCTTTGATTTGCTATGGTACGATATGAAGTCAACAAATTTACGTTGCCAAATGAATCCAGACGGACAGAAACAAAATGGAATCAAAACTTAAATCAATAATAACATGTAGACAAAATGTGTGATTAAAACACTAGACAAGCTTATATATAATGTTAATGTTGAATGTAATACATTTAAATAATGTGATAAATACCAGCTTATATTTGCAGTATAAAAATATTGTTTGCTGTTCATGCATATTGCAAAAAAACAACAACACACACACGAGCTGTGTTTTTTGGTACTTATAGTAAGTGGTGGGCCAACATGAGGCTCGTGGGCCGCAGGTTTGATACCTTTGCTTTAAATGCCCTGAAACTGTTTTTGAAATAGTTTGACAGCACCATAAAGAATTTAAAAGTACAAAAAGCAAATGGATTTAGGGTCTTAGGGGCTGACGTGACACAAGTGATGTGGTTTTAACGCATGAATTCTGAATATGTTTTTTCATCAGTCTCAGCTGTCAGCCTCCACTTTAAGCTGCTGATGCTATAGAATAATAAGGGCAATATGAATAATGCACATTTAACATTAATAATAAAGTGGAGTATTTCACCAAAAGCTTGCTTCAGTGAGAATGCTGCGGTGATATTAAAACACTGGTGAACACAATTGACAGGGCTCATAAAATCCTAATAATGTTGGAAAAGTAGCTACATTAAAAATGCCCTTTTTTTTTTAGTGCTTCAGGGAATTTTCTCTGGATTCTTTTAATGTCGTTTTAGACTTTGGAATCTCGAAATGAGTATTAATCGAAACTGGTCGCGATCTTGACCATTGAAAGCAAAGGTGGAATTGAGGATTTAACCATGCCGCCAGTGTGCCACACACCTGTGGTTGTAGCATTGTAGCTATACATTCCTGCTAACCCCGAAGCTTCTGCCAACTAATAATAACCATGGCAACTGCTGATTTGGGCGACACATCGACTCAAAACTCGGAAATCACCGGTGTGGAAATATGTAGTTAATATTAATATTTATATTATAAAACGCCACACTCAGCTCAAATCCTGAGTGTGGAGTTTACCTGTGTTCCCCGTATGCACGTGGGTTTTCTTACTACTGTACTACTTTGGTTTCCTTCCACTATGTAAAAAAACATGTACCCCACCTTGTCAGCTGGGATTGGCTCCACCCCCCACCCCTGGCACTGCATGGATCTAATCTTGACAAAATTGAAATAAAGGTGATGAGAAAATATACTCAGGTCAGGTTTGGAAGGTAAAATAGACGTCAGCGTCAACAAGGGAGGAAAAACACAACATCACAGTTTTGTTTTTTTTTTACATTTGAGAATATAAATGAGAGTAAGCACGTTTCAATACTAGGACAAGATGGTGAAAGTCCTGCACTAGATCGGGGACTGTGAAGGTGTTAACATCCATCACTAGAAGAAATGGCAAAACAAAAGTGTGTTTATCTGCAGCTCTCTAGACCACAGAGACGACCGCATGGCTCTCTGTGATTATTTTCTATGTAGTAATTAAAACAAACACTGTATCAAACACATGCCAGGAGACAAACTTGGGCTATAATTCAAGTTTTTGATTGAAATCAGTGCATTAATTACAGTGCTTACATAGTTTCATAAATCAAGTTTCCATAGCGCCTTTTTAGTCTTGATGACCACTCAACACATTATACGCGACAGTTTTTCCATCCCCACACACACATTCATATATACACAGCAGCCAGGAGCAATTTGGCATTAGGTGTCGTCATGCAGACATGTGGAGTAAGGGGATTGAACCCTGACCCTTCTTCATGAGTAGTCTTATTTAGTGATCAATAATAAGAAAAGTTATTTGTAATCTATATTTTCAGAATACATCATCAGCAGTGTCCCTGACCCCAGGAAGTTTTTGTTTTGTCTGATGTGAGGCCACAAACAGATTCTCCTAACTTTTCCTCTGTGTCTTTCTTTAACTTAAACATTGATTTTTTTTTTTCCATCAAGTAAAAACAAGCTCATACAGCGTCGATAGCGACATGCATCGTCCTGCCAGTCCGCTCTAACGCCTTCTGAGGGTTTGCACTTGTGATGTGTGTTTTATCTAGCTACAGCGTTCAGCGTTTTCATGTCAGAGGATGGCGCACTCAAAACATTAAGCTGGGTGTTCCTTACACTCTTTTGCTTTCGTCAAACGAACTCCACTGCAGTCTTTATGAGAGAGAGTGTTAAATCCATCACAAACAAAGTCCAGCGCATGGGAGCTGGTGTGAGTATTACAGGGTATCGTAGCATAGATGAGCAGCTATGAGATGCATTCAATGACACTGGAGTGCGAACACCTGTAGAGTCCAATAACCAAATGCTTGTTGCTGCTGCTGCCACCTTGTGGTAATCGTAATTGATGCACTACGTATTAGGAAGTAGTTGGATCATTATTAGGTAATGTCACATCCACTTCAGTACAATACTGAATCTGTTGTTGCTTGTTTTTTTTTTTGTTTTTTTTTATCAACTGACAGCCCTAAACACATAATCAGTCTACATGAACATTTAAAGGTTATATTGGCAGAAATGGAATTAACTTCACATAAGTATGTTTGTATAAGTTAACAGTCACTAGTGAAGTAATTTTGAATTTGATTTTGAATAAGCCTTTTATTTGTACTTTGTGCTTTACAGCATCTTGTGCTGTCATGTTTTTATGGCAGCTTGAACTTGGGAAACAGAGGGATGAACATTGCAGCCGTCCATTAAAAATCTTCAGTCTCACCATTAGATGTGACTAATTCTAAAAACATTCTGGACCTTAACGCAAAGTTACTTTGAAGAGACAAATACGAACTTTTTTCATTCATTAAACCACTGCAGTTTAACAAGTTTTCCTGATGACTTTAGAAAACGAGTAAAGTGTTTAAAAAAAAAAAAAGAGGAGACACAGCAGAGTCTGCGATTCAGTCAGTACAGTTGGAACTGGCAGCATGAGCACTTGCTGCACTGCATGGAAGTACAATAACTCCAAGTCAAACCAACTGAAATTAATTATTGATGTGCTGTGCTTGACACGCATGCGTCATTATGGCGTTTTAGGTGGAAAAACAAGATAAGAAATATTGAATTATTGAAGGGAAACAAGTTGGGTCAATGTGGGTAACGGGGAAACAAACAGCAGCTCATAAGATCTGACCTCCTATGCAGGTCCATCACTCAGCTCTGTGTTTACTTGTGAGAACTCACCATGCCATAAGAAGTTATAGGGCTATAGGAAGTAAATGGCCACGGGAAGTGAAAAAAAGAAAGAAAGATGAGTCGAGCAGGAACACTCTGAGCCTGCAGCCAAGGCGGAACAGTGAGGTTGCAGCTTGGAAAAAAACAAAGTGTCCAAGGCTTTCATCAACAGCCAAAGGCGTCTTCAGAGGCAGATAAAAAATGAGCAGCGGGTGGCTGTGGTGGTGGTGGTGGTGGTGGAAGAGAAATGACTTCACTGTATCTGAGAACCAAAGTCGGGAAATTCATCTCATGGGATGTGTGGCTCACAGTAATTTGTGGTACAAGGCAGTGGCAGGTCGTGGCTTATAAAAATGAATACAGTACTGAGAGTGTAAGCAGGCCTGTTCCACTCCACTGGTGTTTGTGGGCGTCACTGGAAACTGATTCTGTTTTTTATTCACTATGACAGGTAAACATAAATCACCAGTGGATCCCTGATTCCTTAAAAAAAAAAAAAAGGTATATATATATATAGATATTGATTATGTACCTTTTTTCTGAGAATCAATAAAGGTCACGTGACCGCAATTGATCATCATGGTGATAGGAGTAGGCTGTAAGCAGGGTCACGACCTTTGCGATCAAAGGAGGCAGGTATGGTAATGAAAAAGCCCGTGAAGCAATTATCTTTTGAGCTGCAGGAGTCACCGTATGATCAATTGACCAATATGTCTGCTGCCATCATAAGTCCTTGGTCGGACCTGTCATTAAAAACAATGCAATCGTCAACACTGAGACATCCGCAAAGCCCTTTTCTCCCGGTGCAGATGTCACACAACTCGGCACAAACACCAACTCCGTGAACGCATCATAAGAGGACAAAGGCTGCAGAGGTATATGCATAGGTTCTTGTGTCCCATGTGTTGTCAAGACAGTTGCAATGAAGCATGTTAAATCAACAAAAGCAGCTCTGTGGTGGGTCTTAGTCATCCCACAGTTTCTGTCAGAACTGGTAACACAGCAGTTCTTGTGAGCAGCGGTTGCTGTCACTCAAAATAATTCTCCTGCACCACGTTGCTCAGCACCTGTGTCGGGAATTGTTCTTTTCTTCCTTTTGTTTTGGATTTAATTTCATTTAATTTAATCAATTCCACGATAGCAACCCCAGTCTATTAAGTCAGGACACAGTGAAACTCATCATGAAATGATGTGTCGATTATGTAAGACTAATTATGTACTCACACCTCCAGATTAATTGTTTCATCCATTGTCAAACCCCCCCAAGATATTTAGTTTTTTTTTTTCATATAAATGAACAAGCTTTAATTTAAAAAAAAAAAAAGCCGTTTTATTTATTGCATCTCATCTGTTTCTCAGCAAGAAAGCCAACAAAGCATATTTTCCAAAAGGCTGAACTGCTAATTTAATATGGTCCAAATTAAAATCAAATAGTCTACTTTTGTAGAAAATAATCTGATCCTAAAAGACTATTCCTGCACATATTGCATACAAATCATATCATCACATCTTAGAGTAAGAAATGTAGGGTTACAACTCATGACCAGTCATTTTCTTGATTAACTTAGTCAGACATAAAAAGAAACCGTTTATGAATCTCTAAATGGCGTCATCTTCAAATCTCGCGTTGTGTTTACGTGGTTAGTTTTACTGTCATTAAGGAGCGAAGAAACCACATGTTCTCATTTCAGAAGCTGAACTCACAGAGCTTGATTTTTATCTCAATATTGCAGATGGTGATTAATTTAGTTGATTATTGAATTATCAAATGTTGCCGCCCTGAAGAAACGTGATGTGCAGACAACTTCTGCATGAATACAGTAGTTGCTGCATTTGCACAGACTGTAGATCGATTTGGCCGCCTCTTTTATCTTTGTAGATAAGCTTTTTTTTTTTTTTTAAATCTCCCTGATTACAGTACTTCACAGCATGAAGATAGTGTGTTCACTGAGTGAAGAGCCTTTAGGTAATAACATTGTGTGTATCTAACAAAGCACACTGGAGCCATTATTTCTCTTCGTACAATCCCAGAAGGGACAATTACCAGCAGACAGTGTCAGGTTTTCTCACTGTCTTAGTTGATAGTGGACACACAGCCGAATCAAACATGTACTCTGCACCAAATTGGATAAATTAACATTTTTGATAATGAGGTAGCTGCATCTTGAATAACACATTTCAGTTTGGAGTAAAAAAAAAAGAAAGAAGAAAAAGGGCCATGTTTCCTCTGGTGCAGCAGGAGAACTATAGCAAGTTGCTTTGCCATGAATTTCTTCCTCGTCCACTGAGCCACAGAGCTGTAATGTCAAGGTGAGAAATGCAGACTTGGCCCTCGCAGACATCTCCTACTAATGATCGGATTTTCCTGGAAAACATCCATGGAGGAGGGAATGACTAACACTCCCCTAGAGGGATCACAGTGGGGAGTGTTCTCTGTGGTCTCCACTCAGGCAGTCAAGACTGGCATTAACCCCACAGTGGAGACGGAAAACGTAGAATGATTCTTACTTTCCCCATTTGGCTCATTTTGCCACCAGCGCTATTGTCACATACAATGGCAGAGTCGAGGCCTTTTTTTTTTTTTTACATTAAATTAAAATCTGAGGTGGCAGTAAATGCACTCGGTTTTTGGCTTTTACCATTCACAACGGGCTGCTCGAGGATATAATCCTCCTCCCTTTGATGGTGAGTCAGTGTCACTATTGAATCATGATTACTCATTGCTGTTTGCTGCATGTTCTGCTGCCAAGGCTCTCCCTGTAAAGAGCAACTGCTCAAGGGAACCAAATGAGACAGCAAGTCAACAATTCCCATGATCCCACGCTGCTTCCCGACGTCTTCAGTGTGGGTCTTTTCTTATTGCTTTGATTGAGAGACATTTTGTGTGTTTAACTGTCCGTCCAGGGTGTGTGCCACATTTCGCTCTTATGTCAGCTCCCCGCCGACCCTCATGTGGAGGATATAGCGATAGAAAATGAGTGAGTGAGAGTGTTTCACTGTGCTGTTCTACTAAAAGGAAGAAGAGGAAGATGAAGAAGGAGTATTCATGTCGCTCTCATGAGAAACTGAACGCCTCTAAAACAATTCATCTGTCAAACAAGCTGCTTACCGTGGTTTGCACCAGCTATCGACATTCCCATCAGCCTCAACTGTGTAAGGTGTAAGGTAAATGAGCAGTGATGAACATGCTAAGTCTCATCACTGTGTTAGCATGCTGAAAAATTGAATTCAAACCGCCCGCACAGCGACAAAAGCGTCTTTCCTAAGTCACTCCTGAGAAGTCCATACAATATGTATGAACATATTCTTTATTAGACTAAGCGTCACACATACTGAATGCTCTAGAAATGGATATCTGACAGCAGCTTGTTTTCACACATCTGCATTCCCCTTTGAGATCGTCTTAATTCAGGTGGCAAGTAACTAAAATTTAAGGGATGTATGGAGGATGGCCAATGTAGGATTGATGAGAAGCTATAATACGGTTACTTTGTCCTTCTCTCTCTTCTTTTCCCTTCATTTTCAGACTGAACACTGACATGTTGTTGGTGCGTTTCATCTGGCAAAGCAAGCGTTCCGGCCATGTTAGTGATGCATCCACAGCTGTGCAGCAGTAGATCAGTGATTAAGCCACAGACAACAACACCATTACTGTGATGGGACATTTTGCAGTGGGCAATGCTCATGTGGAACGTGGTTGGCAAAGCGCTCTCGCACCTACTACACAACAACGCTCGGGAGTGAAAACCTGGAAAAATCTAGCGATGGGCAACATTTCGGCAAATTGCAAACATTAAACCTCTGGTAGCTTCTGTCGTGCAATCTTGTCACGCAGCACCCGCAGATCACAACAACGCCACTTTGGCAGGAGGCGGTGCTGAAATCCATAGATGGCAAATATGACAGGAAACTTGTCTCAATGCCAGACATATATGGATAGCTGTTGTGCTGCAAGATACCATAACTGTCGGGGAGAACATTTTACCAGCTCCCAAAAAGGCCCTGAGAGATGACAGAGTTGGATCACTGCCACATAACGTACTCAAAGTGAGCATAGAAGACAGACAGATGTTAACCCACAGGCAACGGGTTCCCCTTGTGTAGTGATCACTTCGGATTAGATACAGAATCCAATGCCAACTAGCTTTAATAGCTCATTTATTTACCATGCTTTTAATGCAATGTCTGAGCGTCCTCAGGTTAGTCAGGTTAGTTAGTTAGTCAGGTTTTGTGATATGTTGCTATATATATACGTATATATATATATATATGTATGTATATATATATTCCAGAAGAAGCATTTCCTGCCCCCACGGTGGTATAAACAAAGTGAGTCACGTAATGTCCAGAGCTCTTTACATTTCACACACCCCACTGGTCGTCTTATTTAAGCTCTGTTCTCAGTACCCAGGAAGTCAGTGGACCCACTGGCCACCCGTTTGTACAGCCATGCAGAACAATGCCATACTAAGAGCTGTCCCAAACCAATTAGTGCGGTGTGCAAGTGGACTTTCCAGTCCTCAGACAGCATCAGTGCAGACTGACAACGATCCATGATCGTAGGCAGTGCAACAGGGGAATGCAGGAAATATAAGTTTTCAGTCTTTCAACTTATTAGGTATTTTTGATCAAATATGAACACATTTGTTTTCCCTCACACTGACTTAACACTGACTCACACAAACTGAACAAGTTAAAAAACACTTTAGAAATACTTGAAACTAATACTCAGATTAATGAATTACTCAGATTATTCTGCACTGTATGTCCTAAATGTTATAGTTTCCATCCATCCATCATCTACCACTTTATACTCCACCAGAGGGTCGCGGGGGGTGCTGTGCCAATCTCAGCTGACATAGGGCGATAGGCGGGGTACACCCTGGACAGTTCGCCAGTCCATTGCAGGGCCACACACACATATAGAGACAAACAACCATTCACTCTCACACCCACACCTATGGTCAATTTAGGGTGTCCAATTTACCTAATCCCCATATTGCATGTTTTTGGACTGTGGGAAGAAGGCGGAGAACCCGGAGAAAACCCACACACGCACAGGAAGAACATGCAAACTCCATGCAGAAAGGAAACCGGTGCTCAAACCTGGGTCTTCTTGCTGCAAAGGCAAGAGCGCTAACCACTACACCAACCGTGCAGCCCCCTTATTATAGTTCAAATTATATAATTGTTTTATTTCACTCATTTAATTCTCTTGTAAATGTCATTCTGTTTCTTTTAACATTGCCCTGTTTGAACTCCTTCTATATTTACATATGCACCGATATGAACCTTGCTATTCTTATGGCTGCGCGTGCCAGCAAGTGTCCATCATTTTCTTCCAATGGAACAATTAAACCCTCCCCTGAAGTCATGAGCACCCTCCACTGCAAGTGTGAGTTGATTTGGAGGGACATTGGATCGTGAAGTTGTAGTGGGCAGGGAGTTCTTGATGACTCAGTCATCACACGCTCTAAGAGAGTTGGCACAAACAGGCAGGTCAGTTAGTGGCAAACGGGTATGTCAACCATGTGATTTGAATGAAACGATTGGTTGTATTTATTATTAATATTATTATTATTGTTTTTTTCTTCTATTTATTACTATTGCAAGGATAGTTTTGTAGGCATCTGTATCTATCTCACGAGTAGTATTGATCACAGCACTTTTTCCCCCTTTATCAGATAAACTATAACAGTTTATTAATAATATATGTTAACACAGAATGTGTTAACCTAACATTTATTGAACAGCATCAATGATCTCTCTCTGGCTTTGTATCTTATCTGATTTACTGTCTGCACTGCACTGCAATGCAGTGCACTCACTCACTCACTCACTCACCTTCTCCACATGAGGGTCGCGGGAAGGCGCTGGTGCCAATCCAAGCAGACATAGGGCAAAAAGCGTTGTACACCCTGGACAGGTCGCCAGTAACATCACAGGGCGGCAGTGTAATAAAAATCCTGTATAAACTTAATATTTATTATTAAATGGTCAACAAATTACACTGTGTGAAGTGCAAAAATAATGTTTCAGTGAGTTAGCAGCATTTATCAAGTTCCTCAGAACAAAGATGTTTATTTGAATACCATTTTAATTTATCAGCTAATTATTTAAAAATAGCAATCCAACCAATTAATCACTCAACCTCGAATTAAAATATCTTGTGTTTTCTTTTATTATTTTCGCCTAATGAGATGAGAAGTGTGTCAGAAACTAATTAGGGTCCCTTGCTTTAATAATTACCCTTTTTGCTTAGTTTGTCAACTATAAATGTCTGCACGTAAACATCAGAGCTTAAAGTGACTGACAGGATAGATGAAGAGAGAAAGAAGCTTTGAAATGAAAATGTTGCTGTTGTTGTAACCCTCTTTTTCACCAGGCTGTTCAATACAGTTCAGTCCACCACGGTGTGGTATAGAACGGTACATCAAGATCTGACTTTGCAGGGTTTAGGGACCACTTAATTTACGTAGCTATTTACATAACACGTGTCAGCTACGTAGCATCATAGCAGCTTGACACATTATAGAAATAATATATATAAAAAAAGAAGGTGGTGACCATGGAGGACATCCACCATTCTGTGTTCTCTCCTCTTGGCATGTGGCTGTTTGTCTCAAAAAGAAAGCAAGTGTTTAAGAGAAGGCTGCAGGCTACATATGAAAAAACCCACCAAGCAGTGTTACACCAATGGTACCAAAAGCAAAAGTTTGACAATGGAAACGCCCATAATTATGTACCACACAACACTAAACTCGGGCCACACGGTGGTGTAGTGGTTAGCACTCTCGCCTTCATGGAGTTTGCATGTTCTCCCCGTGTGTGCGTGGGTTCTCTCCGGGTTCTCCGGCTTCCTCCCACAGTCCAAAAACATGCAATGTGGGGAATAGGTAAATTGGACACTCTAAATTGACCATAGGAGTGAGTGTGAGAGTGAATGGTTGTTTGTCTCTATCTGTGTGTGGCCCTGCGATGGACTGGCGAACTGTCCAGGGTGTACCCCGCCTATCGCCCGATGTAGCTGAGATTGGCACAGCACCCCCCGCGACCCTCTGGTGGAGGATAAAGCGGTTAGATGATGACTGACTGACTGACAACACTAAACTCAACTGCCTGATGGAAACACGGCTTAAGTGAGCTAAGCTAACTGGACTCCCACACAAATTGCTCACCTAATGCTCAAGTGAGGAGGGTGGGTTAGTCTTCCTCTCCCACCCTTATTATCGTTCGCTGACCTCAAGAAAGCTACTGTGGCTTTTATGTCTCAGTGACACGGTTATGTGAGCACTCGGAGCCAGAATTTTACACCTTCTGCTGTTAGCACCTCATGCAGCCACTGTACTGCTAACCAACCAGGAGAGTCGAGCTCACACCTTGTCCATGTTACCTCACTCACACACTTTAGTTTCCAGATAGTGTCATATTTCTTGTAAGTCAGTGTGCCATGTCACATCCAAGCGCAGTGTTGAATTCTCGTTTTTCAATTCAAATTCACTTTGACGAACAGTTTTTCTTTTGTTTTCCTTGCACATCCATGGATTATGTATTAAAGTCATGTTGATTGGTCATGATCAGCATCCTTATCTCCTCAAAATCTTCTAAGTACCTCTGTTGTGGTAGCGGTCAGGCAGCTGCATTTGAGGATATTTTGGGAAAGCTAGATCTTGTGTTTGAACACGTTCCATTCAAATGTTGTTCATGAGACAAACCCGTTTGACGACCGGCAACGTTTTCTGAAGGTGACTCTCCAAATGTATTTCTCAAGAAAGCTTATTCTTTGGCTGAAAATGCTTATGAAAATTAGAGAAATGAGATTAGGGTCAGTCAGCATAGAGCTCCGGATGTCACGTGACAAGGTTTCTATGACTGGTCCTGGATATAACCTGTCAGAGTTCACTGCACACTTTAAAACTTGACGGATTGAATATATCTCATCGGTAAAATGCCCCAAGCTTGTTTTTTTTACGAGTTTGGAAACAGCCGAAGAGGACATTAATCCAGACCGGCAGTATCCTGACATCTTCAACTTCCTGATTAACTTCAATTCATCTTACTCTGGAGAGTCACTGAAAGTTTACAAGAGCCTGGAGTGAATCTGGCTTGGTGACACACATTCAACTGGAGTCCACCGGCCAAAGATATGCGCCGTTATCACTGGGAGGTTGAGTGTTGCGTTAGCATAACGTTAGCATTAGCAAAGGCAGTGTTAGGTCAATAAGTGCTGTGTTAATGTTGCTGTGCACACTAGCTCTTGGTAAATCTAGCCTTAATGCAGCGATTCACCTCCACCGTCTCTCTGGGTCTGTGGGGATCTGGTAAAATGCTCTCCCATTAGCCTGTCAGTCCGTTTTGGCAAGCTCTTAACATTTATGATGAAAATATCTGATGAAGAAACAAGCTGTCTGACATGCCCGATTTATGTGTTGTATATCTATAAAGGAGGGCGTTACCTAGAGCTCTACTGATCTGGTGATGAAAACAGTCTAATGTTTCATACTCGTGCATACTCGATCTCACATTCCATTTTAGTGGCATCAATTTCTCACCGGGAAATATACCCTTATTTGTGTTTCCTTGTACTCTTCCTTGTACCAGTGGGCCACCTTGTGTAATATCAAGGAAGTTTCCATAATTACCGTCTCCTTTGTCGTGTCTTTTAACCAAAACTAGTTTGTTGTGTCTTGTGCTACAGGGAGCGTTCCCCAATCAAACTGTAGGTTTTGCATGGCGTCGTCCACGTAGGGTCCGTGCAGACCGATGCGGATGACAACATTTATTTTTTTTGTGATCACATTTTTATTTTATTTTAAGAAACAACATAAAAAAAAATATAAAAGAAAAATATAGATAAGTATGTGCACTTACAAAATTAAAATAAAATATTAATTCACATACAGACCTATACATATACACAGATACATATGAATAAACAACAACCTAAAACAAACAAACAAAAAACAAAACAAAAAAAACACACAATCCCCTGGATCCAAAACTTCATATCACACAAACTATACCGGCAACCCACGGAGGACAGTTAAGAGTGAATTTTCGGATCAGACCAAGGAACTACAACTATGTGCGTAAGTTAATTAGTGAATATGTGGACGGTGAATCTAAAGGATTGATAACTGAAAGTATACAATCTTCACACTGTGATATTTCCTTCTTGGTGTATGCTTTCTATTAAGCCAGGGAGCTGTTGAATATGCATTGGCTTGACAAACGACCGGGTGTTCTCCCAGTAACAGTGAGCACAGCTTGATAAGGCAGAAAGACTTTTTTTTTGACCATATCTCGTCACATCTGCAGTGTGATTGCATTCTGTAGATTGTGTTTTCATCAACGGTAAACCTGCTGTCAGGGGATTCTCTGGGCTGACGACAAATGCCTACGATGAGAATGTTGTCTTTAAAGTCCTTCTAGTCTACAGCTTTTTAAGGACGTGTGTAATACTAATACTGTGATATGACTTCTATTGTATTTTCATGACATGTTTTACTCTAAAGACACAATATCAGTGTATCTTTACATTTCCAGGTGGGATAAGTCTCAGCCATGTATGTTTGGCTCTCTCAGCAGCAGCAGCAGTCCTGATTGTAAGACTGCATATTGGCCGTTTTCTTTTTATCTAACAGAAACAGCCTCCCTGCTTGCCAGTAGCTGATGCTCAGGAGAGGAGCTGTAAATAAACATTGATGTTGTGAAGAAGTTCTGTTGAATGTATTAAAAGTCCAATTTGTCACATTTAGGAGGGTTTGTTGGCAAAAATTGAATGTGCCACCCAAAAATACGGCATATTTGGCTCATATGTTGACCTATTATCTGGTTTACTTTTTTACATCTGACCAGATATACAATTAACAAAACAAAAAAAACACTATTGGCTAACCCACTAGCTACTCATATGGAGCTTCTCAACCGCTGCTGTGAACCGACAGCCTCTCCTCTTCTAAACAAACAAACAAAAACAAAAAAACTCCCCACATCTCCTTTCCAGCCAGCTGTGCTAGCAGCACGTAAATAGCTATGAAAGATGAGTGATAGAAAATGTGCTGCACATAGATGTGCTCTATGAAAGTGTGCGTGAAAGACAAAATAAAGAAGCCTTGAGTGGTCATCAAGACTACAAAAGCACTCATTAAATACGAACCATTTACCAATCACCCACTACTTGTGGAAGAAAACACTAAATTTACTGCCCAAAGGAGCATTTTTCTGAGAACAATTTAAAACACAAAGCCTAAAGTTATTAACTGCAGTCTCTACTAAGTGATTCTTCTGCTAATCAAAATTGTGTTTGTTTTGGAAATGCTGGTGCAAATTCATTTCTGATCAGTCCAAGATTGTAATGGTCTGCATGTGTAGCAACATTATAGAATATTATGACTTCATTGCATTTCACATGGTTACACATTTACCTCAGCAGCCCCTAAATCATGCGCTGAGGTATAATGTTGAGGATTAGCCTTGCCCTATTTTCCTTTTCCAACACTACAGTCAAGAAGCTCTTCCACTTCTTTGTCCGTCTCTCTTTTCGCTCCTTATCCTGTTCCCTTTTTTGCTCTTTATTACAGTATCACAACCCTCAGTGATTAGGCAGGAGCCTAAAACGGCTTAAATGCTAAGCTGTGATCCGAAACACAGCAGAATTGAGGCAGAGCTAAAAATATTTAGTGTACACGGATCTACTGCTTTATTTTTATTTGACTTACTTAAAAGGAAAGTGACAACGACGATGACATTTACAAATTAAACATAGATGTAAAGTAAATCATTAGGGCCGTCAAGTGTCAAAAGGGGGCAGATATGTTGGGGAGTTGTACCAATTCATATTGCATTGCATGTTTCAAGATAGTTTGTCATTCTGTCTGAGTAGGAAAAACGCAGGTGTTAAACAGATGGTTCCTTGCATCCTGGTTGTGTCTTTATTTTGGGAGGTGTAGGGGGAAGTCAATTAGCCTTCTTTATTGCTAACTGTTCCAAAAACTAAGTCATTCCCAGCAAAGATTTTGTACCTGTGGTGATTTCAGCTTATGATCAATAACTTTTCGAAACGCAGGTCAGCAAAAATATCAGCAGAGCACTTTTCTTTTTAGTTCCTTCAAGCTGTTTACCTCTGTCGAGTCCTGCAGAAAACTGTCCTGCTAAAGGAACTGAACAGTTACAAGGACACAGCAGGAGCAGCAGCATGAAAGCTCGGCACAGTGCAGATGTGTCCACCACCTGGGACGCTGTGGCTTCGTAACTGTGAATTTTATCCTGTCAGGTTTCAGCGGAGAGCTGCTGCACATGTCTGACAGGTTAATATGCTCTTTATTAGACTTGCATTACTTATTTTAAAGCCAGACTCAACGGTTATACCCAGTATTAATGCATCTGTCTATTAAATATCTTTGACCATTAGTCAATTCGTTGTTAGGTTAATGACATATCTGATTCAAAAACCTTGGATTTCAGTATAGTGGTGTTTAGATCTTGTGTCACATGCTTACATTCTTATGCCGCACACAAGAAGTGATTCATTTTATTTCTAGACAGATGGAGGCAACAACAACAACAACAACAACAACAACATTGTGCTAGTAAATTGAGACAGCTGCTAACAGGTTGTAGTTTAACTGAAGACACAAAGAAGCGTCCATTAAAAGATTCAGAAATAAATTCTACTGCTTAAAGGCCCTATATTTCTATATGTGGGTGTGTACTTGAATAGTACTTCCAAAAAGGACACTACGCCGCCTTCACCCGCACTCTCTCTCTAGTTTCCACTGTGACAAAGAGAAGATTGAGAAGATTAAAAGTGAGGTCTTGAAACCGTGAATATATGGGGGCATGGCATCCAAATTATGACCACATTTATCCAATTTTCAGGTGTATACCAGGATTGGGTGGCATACACACTTTTCCTGTATAAATGTATATGGATATGTGTGCATGTATATATCCATATTTCCATATGGATATTGGCGGATATGCTTCTCTGTGCCTTTCAGACACTGCTGTGTGTAATCGTTTAACGTTGTCAATGCTTGTTTGCATCTGTGAGACTAGATCAAAAAAGTACTAGTGCTACTGCTACTACTCCCAAGAATACAATGTAGACAAGAGGTAGTTTAAGGATGTTTAGCCTATACAGCATGACTATTATTCCAACCAACTCGCTCTCCTTATTACGCCATAAGATCTCTGTTTTAAACGTTTGACTTATTGTGTAATAACGACTCGACACAACAAAAGTAAACATGATGCAAAGAGCATATACATTTGCTCACAGCTGTTAGGACTATGTTTTATTATTCCAGGGAACACATTTTGTGCAGAGACTGGAGACATAAAAGACAATGAAAACTTAGATTTAAAAAGTGATTGTGACTTCACTGAACTGGCTTCAGGGGAAATAAAGAGGATTCTCCTGGATCGCTGTTAAAGAGTCTCTGATTCAACTTCGGGCTGATGTAACGGTGTTACCCATATTGTTTTCATGTCTCTAGGCGGCCATGTCTGTGATAGATTGTCAGTGCAGAAAAAAATCCCCAAAAAATAAAAATGAACGCAGACTCCTTACCACTCACGGAGTAACATTTCACGGCGAAGAGCTCCACTAAATATCTCCCTCAATACAGCCTGATTCAGAACGACACGCTCATCCCAGAGAATGCATCTATTCACACATCATCTCCACATCTTGTGCTGCAAAAATGCACCTTGTTGCTTCCCTCGTCACGCTAATTTCCCCAGGGCTTTGTGTATGAGGATGTTTTTGGCGACTCAAAAACACACACACACACTGCGACCATCCTTTACTTCCTGCAGTATATCTGTGATAAAAGCATGCTCTTTCCCACCATTTGGTATTCCCAGCTGCAGCCTCACTTTGTCATATTGGTCGTGAGGGTTCGTCATCCAGAGTGCAGTCTGTTCTTGCTCTCTCCACGAAGGACACAGACACTATTAAAAATCAGCATGTAAACCTGTCATTCTCTCTTCAGACCTTTCCTTTCGTAGGCAGGTGCGTTATTTGTCGCACTTTCCGCCACACCAGGACTCACTTGGTCCTCCATATTTTTTGCACTTCAACTGCACATGACACTCTAATCAGCTAAAGGGATATGTGATTTATATTCACCGTCAGCTCTCTGCTCTTGTATCACCACTCCAGACATGGTGAAGGTCACTTTGCACCTGAATGCAACAGATAGCCCGTCCAGTCTAATGTCTGATGAGACGCTATGGCAACGTTTGCCATTGCCATTTGGCACCATAAGATGTGCAAACACATCTTTTGACACACCCGGGACTCACTCGCCATATGCAACCACTAATTTATCTACAATATAAAGGCCGTGTAAATACAGCCACTTTATTGCAGATCATTAAATAATTACCATATCTTACTGCAGTTATTCATCAGCTGAACATCCACAGCACACAGGGGCAACATACAGCCCTGGGTCTGGATTCGGCCTGCAAACAAGTCCAGATCCCGGCTTAGACGAGCACCTCAGAAACAAAAAAAGTTCCATCAGAGTCGGTTCTGATATGGTGAGACACATGAAGAGTGCTATACAAAGTTACTGCAAATACAGACTAAACATTGGAGTGGAGCACATTCAAGGGCACCCTGTGGCCAGGAGGAAAGGAATTGGTCTGGTAACTAAAAGGGTTGCCGGTGCAAATCTCAGTATGGGTCAATGACTCGGGTTAAATGCAGAAGTAAAAATCATTGGTCTTCATTTATCGCTATAGAGCGAGCTCAGGTCGTCGGGGAGTGATGCTGAATGCCCCGCAAACCTCCATCACGCGTGCACGTGCAGTTAAACTGGGTGTCCACTGTCGGGTTGTGCCTTCTCATAGCTGGTTATTACATGGTAGAGATTGTTCAGAGAACTCTCTGAGCAGGTAGATCAGTAGATACCCGAGGTCCGGAGTGCAGTTGTGTGAAATGACTTCCACTTCTGTACTTCTGTACGCCATGAGTTGTTTATGAGGAAGCAGACACCACCTCCTCTTTTCCTCCCCCAGTGATTCTGTTCGGTAGATTTTAAATCCCTCTGGCTGGGCTGCGTGATCTTGTGTGCTGGCAGTCAGCCACGTCTCCGTGAAGCAGAGTACACCGCAATTCTGCAACTGTCTTTGAAATTTAAGTCTTCCTCTGAGATCATCCAGTTTATTTTCTAAAGACTGGACGTTGGTCGAGGAAAATGGAGGCCATTGATGGACATAACCCGTGGCGTTTCCTTCTGACTTTCGACCCTGTCTCCATGCAAACATCTCCTGGGTGCTCACAGCTGAGTCGCGTCGGCCATGCTGGTAGTGGGTATGCAACAATGTTAACTCTGGGTCTAGAACACAGACTATTGCATCTTGTGGCACAGTTTTCCTTATATTTTCATAAGCGTATATCTATCATAGGTAATTAAAGAGTAACCTTGCTGAAAAAATCATTACATAAGTGATGACTTATGACAGAAGTGGAGAAGTGCTAGTAATTCGGATAAAGCATAAAATGCTTGAAACAGTCACAGTATTTCTTTCACAACAAAATAAATATGTATATATATATATATATACCACAGCTGTGAGGTGATGGAACAGTGTGAAAACCACCCTAGAAGTTCTTTCCTTAATGTGTTATTATGCCTTTTTCCTTCTGTTTTCTAACAACAAATGTTTTTTTTGTGTCAAACTTTTATTCATGTCGTGCTGAGCGTTACAGGGACAGCAAAGCAATGCTAATTTTATCTTGCTGAAAATAAAGATGAAAAGCACCGTGTTGTTTCATGTACATACAGCCAGCCTCTGTCTCTGATATAACTCGTTTTTTTTTTTTTGTATTTTATTTAGTCTTAATTCTGGAGGTTGATTTTTATGCGTGTTCATCTGTATGTGATTGCCCCGTGTCTGTTATTGCAAAAGCAATAAACAACGACAAAAAAAAGCGACAGCTTTCCAATTGCAAAGTGAAACAGGAAAACAGGGACAAATGCAAACAATTCAAACACAAAATCAGACATACATGATGTAAACGGGGAATATAGGTCACACAATAAGCATACATTACATTAAAAGCGTCTGCTAAAGGACCTGTAATGTAATGTAACATTAACTAACAGTAAACTCGGTAATGGGCATTTACATACTGCTAATTAATTTTATATGAATTAATATAATATTAACTTAATATTAAATGATGTTATTCAGATGAATCAAACTATTAATTATCTAAGGGTTCTTAAAGTTACTGGTACCCTCAGAACACAGTATTAACAGTTTCAGTTCAGTTTTTACAGTTGTAAGTAAAAACTGTATCACTTAACTAAGACATAATCATGCTAAATGAGCTTCGCAAGTATATTAACCATTGTTACTCTTCAATAATGCTCCTTTTGAGCCATAAACAACCACACATACTAAATATTTGTTTCCCACTTTACAACTAGGGTCACAAGGAACAATAAAAAGGGACAATAATGGAGAATAAATGCTTAATCAAAGTTAAGTAAAGCTTATTCTGTAACCCCCATAGATTTATGAAGTCATAGCTAAGGGATGCATGTTTACGTTTTACAATAAGGGCTGCAAGGAGCATTAATAAAGGCAAAGTATGCTTAAGTAATGCTTAATTATAGTTTAGTAATTCACTTAAGGGAAACAAATGTTCAACTTTACAATGTTCACCAAGAAATTCACATTCACAGTTACTTTTCATTTATTTACTACTGACATAGACTCTTGAACACTATATGAATGAATAACTTAATGAAACTGAATAACATTAATACATAGTTACTTAATACATTCATTAACTGTTGACAGTGTACGCTTATTGCAAAGTGTTGTTGTTGTGTCTGTGTTGAATAGGGATTTAAAAAAACAAAAATGAGGTGTATTTTCTTTGAATAGACCGTGTGGCAGAGTGGACATGCTCAGCAGCTTTAATTAAAGCTGTGGGTGGAGGGGAAATAATAACAGGGGCTTGTGACAGGCAAACACAAATCATTCCTGTGAGGAGTTCTCTTATATGAGGGAAAGAGTGATAGTTTTAAGAGGAGGAGTGCTAAAAATCAGAATTGACTGTGAGTTACAAAGTCCCCCAGATCATGATTGAGGAGGTTGGATGCAGGACTGAGACACCATCCAGAGGACCAAAGTGGTAGTGCAAGCAGAGAGCAAAAACATGAGGACGAGTTGAATTTCCTTTCCCCCTTCATTCATGTGTGAGAAGGCTTCCTGAGTCGCAGCAGTGGTCACCAGATGGTGCTGCAAAGGCAGGTTTGATCCATGTGTTGCTTCTGCAGGCGGCAGGATGAAGGAATGTAGGAAGTGGAGGGGGCACTTGCGTCGACATAATCACCATAACTCTGGTGTCTGGCATGCAGACAAGTGACTGATGGTGGCTATAAATCCAGCAAAAGAGAAAAGAGGCTATTATGCTGTGGAGGAGAGTGATGTTTTGCACTTTGGAAATGAGAGAGGTCTGAGTGGTAAAAAAACCAAAAAACAAAAAAAAAAACCGGTATCATCACCACAGACAATTCACACTCTGCTCGTCGCCAGCTTTGAGCATCAAATTAATTTGTTCATTTATGTGAAAGTTCTTGTGCGGTGATGGATACGCGGAGCCCTGGGATCACATCTATAAGACGAAATGCATTTGCACACACACACTGTATTATTAGTTATTAGTAATTAGCCCATCTGCTTCATGCTTTAACAAGTTTTCTACATACCTTGGTTGCAATGAACTTGTCTGGTCAATTCTCCTCTGACCTCAGGCACCTACAAAGCTGGATGTTTTCTAAACACTATCAATTTCTCCCACTGCCACATGGGCTGAGGGGGATGGTGAGGCAACTTTTTGACAAGTTTAAATCGGCGTCACTGAAGAAAAAAAAAAAAAGCCTGCAAGAAAATTGAGGTCAGCACTGTCTTCTTTTGTCTTCCTCATTCTTCTTTAACCCACTTGTATTCTATGCGTTTCTATTTCCAGCTCTCATTCATTAGTCCTTCTGCAAATAATGTATACAATATAAACTCACCGGCCACTTTATTAGGTATAGAGGACATCTAATAGAATGGCAGGAGTGGCACCACATGTGATCCTCTGCTGCTGTAGCCCATCTGCTTCAAGCTTCGACATGTTGTGTGTTCGGGGTTCTAATGAGTTACTGTTGCCTGTCCATCATCTTGAACCAGCCTGCCAATTATCCTCTGACCTCTGGCATCAATTAGACATTTTCAAGTCAAGTCAGTTTTGCCTCCAAGGGCTTTACAGTCTGTACACCAAGTGATGCCCTCTACCCTTAGACCCTCGCATTGAGTGAGGAAAAAACTCCACAAGGAAGAGCCACAGAGGAGGGATCCCTCTCCCAGGACGGACAGATGTGCAATAGGTGTCACAAGTTCAGCAGATTAACAAAACAAAACGTCCATAGGAAGGAGAAACTTTGGTCACATCTGAACAATCTGGCAACCCAGGATGCTGCAAAATGTACTGTGGAAGTCTGGGAAAGGACAGACCACAAGAAAAGAAATCCAACAGAATTCACCCAGTGAACCGAACTTCTTTAGACCAGACATGGTTTGGTTTGAAAATCTCAGTAGATAAGTTCCTTCTGACATAGTCCGACTAGCAGCAACCATGCCACAGATTCTCTTACGCCTTCCATCTACATGCCGAAATGCACTGGTTTGCTGTCATGTGATTGGCTGATTTGACATTTGCATTAACAGTTTAACAGGTGTACCTAATAAAGTGGCTGCTGAGTGTATAATTTGTTCTTAAATGTCATAGTTTGCCAAAGGAATACCCTGAAAGATCATATCAGATTGATAAGAAAAAGTATACTTTATTTATCCCTAAAATTGGAACTGTTTTTGGGTTGTTGTTTTTTTTAAAATGGGAAATTATTGACAGCATGCCGTTTAACAAGGTAATAATTATACAATAATATAAGTTAAACAAGAAGCACTACACTTATCACAACATTTCTTAGTCTAATTATGGTTAGTTTTCATCAGTCAGTAGAATGAAACAATACAAGTTAAAGTCTTAAATAAAATAAAGTGCAAATGTGAAGTTGGAAGTCTCTCAAAAAGAATGTTGTTATGGAAGTAAACTATGAATTACCGTACACCAAAGTATAGGACGTTGCAAAAAAAGTACTTTGTCACTGTCCACAAATGGGAGCTTTCGCCATTTGATTTCACGCTCCAGTAGTTTTGGTGTTCAACGTTGTGGTCGCGCTGGATGTTGGTGTAAATAATATGATGAGATGCCAAATAGCAGGGGAGATCAGGACAGTTTCCAAAAGCCCAGAGGTTGGCGCTAGGATGTGGCGGTGGGCAGGAAAACAAGTGCAGCAGATGGGTTTTTCCCAGTAGCAGTTGTCCTGTTAGCCAGGGCCAGCTGCCCCTCTCACTCTCAGACATATGTGACAGGAAGATACTTGTAGAGGTGCGCATCTCTTCTTTAGAGGACAACCTGTACACTCCTATACAGGGATGCTACTTTTTATTACCATGGAAGCATTTGCATTGACAATGCAGTTTGATGCGCCACAAAGTGCTCGATTGGCGTAGACATTCATTTTCATTTACAAATGAAGAATAAGCCCTTCAAATACATATTTCAAAAAAAGACCAGGCGATGCTATACTTTTGAGAGGGAGATTTTTCTCAATTAAGATTGATGTGCATGGATTTCCAGTAACACATGCATAAAATGAAGTTGTCATTCGGAAAGGTATGATTTACCTATTCAAAATAGTATCGTATTGTAGTGTTATGGGAATGGCGATGGAAATGGAAAAGCTATATCGTGCACAAACTTGTCACACTTTATAATGTGAACTGATGGTTTGCAATCTTTTTTTTGTCTTTTACCTCACCCGACAATGATAACAATGAGACCAGTGTGGTTCAACCAAAATACATAAACTAGGCTGAAGTAGCAGGTTGTCCCCACGCTGCATAATCTAATCTAATCTAATCTCGCACTGATTAGACATGAGGGTGATGGAAGCTTGTACCTGGAGGCAAAAGTGGACTCAGAAAGGCAATGGAGTGATTTGAATGCAGTAGCTGGTTTGTGACCTGAGAGGCAGTAAATAGGGTGATTTCTTTTTGTATGTATAGTTTCAATACTTTCAATACTTACATATATATACATAGTACATAGTATATATATAGTATACTAAACTGTGAAGATCAAACAAATAACATTACCCATATATAGTACACTGGTTTACACCTGAAAAAAAGTGGCTGTATTTTACAGATCAGCGATAGTCTTAATGAAAACTGCAGAATCACCACAAGTCATTGTTGCTCGCATTATGTAATGTCATACCTAAAAGACTAATATTAAACTAAACTACTTAACGCTGTGTGTTGTAAGCGAAGATTTGAAGTTCCCAAACCTATTTGTTTCATGCAAATAACTCAGTTGTGGTAATGAACAAATGTATTCTGTGTAAAACAAAATAAGAGCCTTTTAAGAGCCAAATGTACAGAATATTTAAAAAAAGAGTGTTATTTAAGATAAGCCAGAGGCACTTTAAGGGTGATAGGAGCTTACAATGAAACACTAATACAGTAACTGATAAAGAAATAATTCTATACATACCTTCAACATGAATAATTTCCTTTGTGCAATGCATTATGGGAGAAAATACAGCTCACTCTGAATTCAAATCTATTTAGATTATGCATCCTGTCTGCTTTGAATCACGTTTGCTTTGTGTGCACACTCTACAGTTAAAACATCTCAAGGAAAAAAGGCACAATAACTTCCCCTAATATACATTATTATTATTATTATTATTATCATTATTATTATGATGATGATGATGATGATGTGGTCATGACACATCTAGGAGCCCCCTTTCAACTGAATTGGTCAAACACACACACACACACACGGTATACTGCATACAGACCCATACATGGACTTTACATGTCCTAATTATTCCACAACCTTTCTTCTTCACTCATCTCGTCTCTCTCTCTTTCTTTTTTTTTTTAAATAGCTCTTTGTTCTATGCCCATGTCTATTTTTATCCCAGCATTCACAGGAGGAGTCAGAGAAATGACGAGGCTTGGGAGACTTGCTCATCTCCATGGCAACTATATTGCAAGCTTTCATTGTCTGATACAGCCTCTTCCTCCATGTTATATACCTTTTGTTGCCCTTATCTTATGATCAGATTTGTGCAGGTCCATATTTTTATTTAATTTCCTCTCCAGATGCTGTATGTAGGTTTTTTACCAGATCCTCATGCATGCTTTGCCTTTGTGGATCCTCATGGAGTTGTCATTTCCTCCCTGAACCAATGGCCGTGCTGTTGTGGAGTTATTCTGTGCTAACCCACGCCTCACTCATAAGACACAGTTGGGATGCCATTTCATTTTGCCACCACTGCGAGGCCCACTTTCACGAGACCGAAAATCTCTGTGGGCTTTATTCGGTTCAAGGGGGTTTCCCCATTTCTCCCCCCTCCTCCTCCCGTACTGGATCCTGCTGAGAAATGCAAATTCAGTGGCATCTTCCTTAGTCAATAACTGCAGTGTATGGGAACTCTTTTGAAACACACTCTTTGCTCTGACTTGGCTCATGATTAATGATTGTGATCATTACAGGACATTAGTCATTGCCGAACCTATATATCACACACAGTTAAATGAGAGACCACAGACATTTTTAACATCTCTCAGTTGTATTTATTTGAAGACTTTTCCGTTTTTCTATATGTTCGCACTGGCTGATACAGTGTCTGCATTATTAAATCATACATGTCAAAGCCATCAGTCATGTCTTCATCAAAATAGTTTCAACCATTGTAACTCAATGTCTTTTATGAGGAACCGTACATGCATTCAATTCCACACGTGGGTTTATTTCCCAGGCAACCCACACATGCACACACACACACACACACACAGATGTACATACAATCATAGGAGCTATAATGGTACCAACATGATAGGGTGGAGCTTCTTTATGTGCTCCAATGACAGCGAAACAGGAGACAAAAATATATCACTGAGGTAAATGGCGGACTCCTGCACGTACACTTTGAATCCTAAAAGAATATCCAATAGCAACCAGACTAACTGTGCCAGGTGAGATAATAAAGTATGCATTTCCTTTATGTGCCAGTCCACAAGCATCAACAGATGCCGGTAGCCCCGAGGAACTAAGTGCTCACCCATGGTCATCCACATTGCCCCTATAAGAAATCCTTTCTCCAGTCTGTTTGTTTCCTATGGCAACTGTCAGCCCCCTCTGTGTCACCTGCCAGCAATGGAGCAGGTGGACCCAGCAGGGCCAGGTGGAGGCTTCACCTGTCACGCTGCCAGAGCTGCCCCACGCATGCCAACACCACTATTAATGGAGGCACAAATAGCTCAAACATGCAATATTTCAAGCAAGTAGGCAGAACACGTGGAGCGCACACACACGCATACTGACACAGGCTTTTATAAGACACATTTACTATAAATGATAGAATGCATGTAAATGAACTGCAATAAGTTTGGCCAAATTTAAGCAGGGAGGAGGGAGTGCTCATTATCTGCTTCCCAGTTCCCGTTGGACGGTCGGATGAATTTCCGAGGTGAGAAATTTCGGTCGATCAGAGTCTTGCACGGTTGAAGCTGAGCCCAACTAAATTGCCCAGTGACAGTGCCTTATTTTCTCACTACACCTGTGCCGAGGGGCAAACAGAGCATCTGAAAACCACAATGTTGGACAGAAAGTCTGGAGGCCAGGGTGGTCAAGCTGTGGTCACATACAGGGTGCTTTTATGACGTTTCCTCCCCCTAGCATGACCCATAATCAACAAGAGAAGGAAGTAGCTGCTGGTCTTAAGCACATCACAGCTGTCAAGTTATCAACTGTAAAAGTAAATGGTTTGTATTTATATAGCACTTTTCTAGACTTGATGACCACTCAAAGCTGCTTTACCCTACAGTTTTGCCATTCACTCATTCACTCACACTTTCATACAGCTGTCAGGAGCAACGTAGGGTTAAGTGTCTTGCCCAAGGACACATTGGCATGTAGATTAGCGGAGCTGGGAAGCGAAACCACAACCTTCGACTTGAAAGACAACTCGCTCCACCACTGAGCTACCGTCAGCATACCTCCAATTCTGTCTGCAAAATTGACAAGTGTGGATTTCCGCGCTTTCTTTTTTAAATTTGTTACGATGGTATACTTTCATTGTAACACCATATGTTCCATGCTTTATCATCACAAAAGCTACTTATTTGCAAATGTTGTCGTTGTTGGTAGCAGTGCTGTAAAATCAAGGTGACCTTCCCGCTCCGTGTCTCTTTCCCCCTCCTTGGTTGGTTCGGTGGTGGTCTGGGTGAAAGCATCTCAGGACGCCCCTGGAGCATTGCTGGCTTGCTTGCTTTGTCTGAGGGGTGACTGGGGGAATGGTCTTCAACCTCAGCGGTCGCTACTTCTACGGTCCTGGCCTCTTGGATGTACAGTGGGCTATGCACTGGGTGGTATTACAGGTTTAGGCATGTCAGATCTTGGGACCTTGGGTCCTACCTGTGCTTGACAGTATTTGCCCCTGACTAGTCTGGGGTGTGCCATCTCCTTGGGTCTTTCCTGGTCAGTGGCCCTCCGTGGACCTCTGCTGATTCCCCCTTTGGGATCGGGGGTCCATGGATATCCGTAGGGTGTGTGGCAGGCCCCGGCCTTTCCCCTCAGGGAGCTATTTTGGATGCCTGTGCAGGTCCCAGGTGTTTGGGGTCCTGTGCGGACACCCTCTGTAATAATCACACAAAGTGCTCCTACTGAACAATAGGAGGGCTGATGTTATGCTGGTATTATGGGTTGTACAAGGGCTGCATGTGACCCTTGACGTGAAGTGATTGACAGTCAGGGAATCCACAGCAGTATCTAAGGTCACGACCCCCCCCACCCTGAAATACACTGCAATCAATGGTGGGAATGAGATGCAGTGTGACGAGTGGTCTGTCAATACCTCGGGGCAGAAGGAGGTAGATTCATTAATCAATCCTGTCTTTCACATTCTGATTGTACAAGAGCACTTACAATGCTAGGACAAGGGGGGGAAGTCAGCACTTTACTGGTTTTCTTTCGACCCAAACAAAAACAAATCTTCTGAGCAGACATGATAATAAAAGTTTATGAAACTGCTCCTTTTTTTTTTAACTGCTACTTAATGTAGCAGAGATCTATCTTAAATAGATTATTCAATACTTCCTGTGCATGCACAGTGTTTTAGTAATGTTGCTGAACGGAGGAAATACAGCATTCTGCTTTTTCTGCCGCTCGACAAACAGATTGATGATTTTGAACAATGAAATGACAATGACTGAATATACCATATTGGTAGAGTGAACAGTACTCGATGTTTCAGCATAAAATCTATTACAAATGCCTTAGAAATGTTCTTTCTTTCTTTCTTTCTTTCTTGCTATCCCTCAGCAGTAATTGCACGATAAATGTGCAGGGACACAGTCTCACACCACTTTTGCGATGACAGAGTGGGACAAATGATTAAGTGTCTTCTAATTATTTTTAGCAGAAGCAGAGAAGCTAATAGCGTTACAGGATCACTATGAGAATAAGCAGAGGATGTCAAGGGTTACAAACTGGACTAACGCCTGTCTGTGTGTACAGTTTGAAATTCTCTAAAAAAAATGAAAATCTGCTGTAACCAGAATGCCAGTTGATAAGAGTGGTGACGTGAGTGTACAATGTGATATTTCACTTAGCTGTCTGCTCAGTGTGTATGTACATTCTGTTCCTGTGAAAGGGTGAATATCTTTGCAGGGGCACTGGGGTCTGACCTCTGCTTCCACAGATAACCTCAGTTGGGAAATCAATCAAAGTGCATGTGCAAAAAAGGGCTCCCCGAGGACAGTCCTCATCTGCAGACATCAGCACTGTTTCACCAACCAACATATTTGTCACAGCTCTGTCAGATGGGATCAGAAGGCGCAAATGCGCCAGATTTTACACACCTGCACTGCATATTCACACACTAATAACCAAGAGAGTCCCAAGGGATAGCTGATGACGGCCACACTTAGCATAACACATCAACAATAATTACCAAGAGATATAGGTCATGAAGAAACAAATATAATGAACATTAATATGCTCGGCAGCAACATCACTCTCACAATGCTGTTTGTGTATCATTAGTTTAAAGCAGCCTTTGTGTTGAACCTTAGCCAGGGAATGGCGTCACTATAGTGGCAACATGGGCAGAGGACTTTGTGGTCAGTCATGGTGCTGCTCAATGAGGATTTATACAGCTCAAGTGCATCTGACAGCGTTGAAATGGAAGCTCCTCGGGATGTGAATCCTGTTGACTGATAGAGAGCGAAGGCACCACAGTTCTCAAGGTTGGCCAAGCATTATCTAAACAGTTTTTTCTCTCTGCAGCCTTTTATTTTGGTAACACTTTACTGCACTAACAATATGGGAATAGTGTGGTAATCATTTCAATATTAGGGTAATCACACTTATAGTAACCGCCAAGTAGTAGTTTGATAATACCAAGTGAAAATGTTTATGGGACATATAGAAGAAGACAAATTTCAGCATTATTTCCAATATATGTTTACCACTTTGTAACTATTTAACAGATGTAAGCCTATTGTAATACAGACTGTATATAAGAAGTGGATGTCTTCCTCCAGTTACACAACAAAATCCCCATTTTGAAGCCTCAAGATTTGCATTTTGACTGGTCCCATGTCAGTTTTTGTCCACTTACATGCAAAATACTTGATCATCTATACTTGCAAAAATCAGTTTTTTGAAGAAGAAGAGTATATAGGACTTTATTTGCATCCAGTACTGACCACCACTTTCTCGCTTGGTTTGCCCGGTCAGGAGAAACTATGGAGGTCCAAACCCTAACCCAGGACCTGCGCAGGAGTTCACTACCGTGTGCATTTGGTATATGGAGGTGAACAATCTATACGGGAATCTATTCATACCAAGCAAGGCAGAAAGAAGCCCTGGGGGAGATTATGTTTCTAAATTAGTGGATACTGAAGGCCACATTATGGAAGAATGCATAATCAAGCTTCAAGTGTACTTAATTCAACACCGACCATCTCAGAGGGAGAGGGAGAGAGACTGAGAGCAAACAAGTCACTCACTTATTTTATATATTCAATGTGATTGTAGTTTATGATCGTGATTATCATGTATCAATTGGTTGCTCATCAATGACATAACTAATTCAAATGCTTGCTATTTTACATGATTTGAATAATTTCATGCATTCACTTTTATATTTCAAACTGTGACACATAGACACGACGTAGACATGAAGTATGGTTGAGAACATACTATTTGTATTCATACTTTCACAGTGATGTTCCTTGAAATGTATCACAAGTCCCACAATGAGACCAATGGGATCTATAAAGCTATTTGAACCGGAGTTTGGTGTTGTACTTGGGTGTAGAGTATGGAAACATGATGAGTCGGATTGCTTTAGACAGATATTTGAAATAATAAATAACTGCATCCCAAGCTGTGAATTGAAAATCTCTAAGAAACTATTTCATCCTAGCTTGATTAAATGAATGTGAAACAGATGAATTGTGATTGTGCAAGGAAAATTATAAATAATGGTATAATGGAATAATGAATAATATTTAAAATTGTATCTTATTATTTGGCATCTATCTATAAAAAACATATTTCAAAGTGATGTATTATATTGAGGAGTTAAAATATGATGAATCATTGATACAAATGTGTAAAGCTTTGTTAATTTAGACTTATCAATCAACTGATGCAGACGCCATGTTCAGAGAGTGGGAGTGGATAATGATTCATCACACACACATTTTGTAAGAAAACATCAGTCTCTTGAAGTAGCAGCTAATTCATCATACAAAGTCATCAAAGTACATCTATAATTGTGTACAGTGTGTAATTGGTGTCCTTAATATGCAGACGATTACCCGTTGTATCTTCCTGAAAGATTCATGCGTATTTCTGAGATGACACTTGCATCCCCCAACCAAACCTGAGGTTGTGTTTATGCTGTGAACCCACCTTATCTTGTGTTGCTATCTCAACAGTCATATTTAAAGTGCGGGACAACAATTATTGTAGAGATTTATTGCACATAACACCGTGCAGGATGGCTTTAATGAAATCCTGGTCTCAATCTGTGTCAGACTATGATGAATTTGTGGCACTAAATTGTGAATATGAAAACATCTATTAGAGGAGAGGCATATCATCAGCTTGTATCCTCCTTCTGTGCTTCTTCCGTCTTCTTTGAAATCGTAGTTCTGCAAGATGTTCATCTTCACAAGAGTCATACAAACTGCTTTTTTAAAATTGCATAAATGTGCATCTAAACTGCTCCTGTGCATTTCCAATAATGTTGCACGGCATCTAAATAAACATTAAAATGGTATATTTTCATCGCCGTGGGTTTATCTGTC
Organism: Solea senegalensis; assembly: GCF_019176455.1. Classification (NCBI taxonomy): domain Eukaryota; kingdom Metazoa; phylum Chordata; class Actinopteri; order Pleuronectiformes; family Soleidae; genus Solea; species Solea senegalensis. The sequence continues at coordinate 14,906,600 of NC_058033.1, forward strand.
CTTGCGTTAGCAACTCATTTCCTGTCTACAGACCGGGAAGTAGGATTCTTACTTTGATGTATTTAAGTGAAATATGATGTGGTGTGAACACAGGATGTTTTATTCTGAAAAGTAAACCAGATGTTTTATTATTTTCCTACTTCCACTCATGCTACATTCTCCTCAATTTACACGGCTCTACTGCTGTATCCGCCAGAAACAGACGTGCTGCGCATCCACTCCGACCTTCCGCGACTGAGCAGACTGGACGTTCGCAACCAGTGTACTTTGACACATTGACTAGAATGGATGCAGATCAGCTCTGATGCCGGATCGGAGACCTCAACACAACATTTTGGGGATTACTGGCATTAGTTAGTCGAATGTCCTGAGGACAAGGGACATGTTTAACATCCAGCCACTTCCTCACCCACTATATCCATATATTGATCTCACCACAATCAGTGAGGCCAATGAGCCATGAACAGTATGGTGTCTGCTGATTGCTCATGGCTAAAATGGCATTGATCTCAAGTTATTTTATTCCCATGTTACATATTACAGCCCAGAGCATCTGTTTCATTTCACCTCAACGAGAAGAGTCCACCGTGTTGAATTCTTCCAAGATTTTATATAGCTTAATTACAGAGGCAGATCCATGGATGTCATTTCTACCATAAGAAAGCAACATTCCAAACACCATTCGACTCACAAGGTATAGATTATTCTCACAGTTACTTTCTCAGCCCAGTCTGACAAGAGTAGTAACGTGATTCCGTTTGCAAGGGCAAGGGCTGCAGACTGACACCACACCCTTCATTATCTATATGCACAGGAGAAGAGAGGAGAAGAGAAGTTAGGCAGGAAAAAAACGAAATCCATAAGAGAGTGTCAACAAACCAATTGAAAGTGGCAAAATGCCACTACAGATACGCACATGTTGGCGTCAGATGTGAGAGCCAGCCCAGAAGAGTTAGCATAGTGTCATAGAGGCAGACATTGCAATAGCCTCAGTTTCACTGTAGTTATTATCGTCTGATTGTGCCAGGATAGATTAAATGGCAGATATGGATGGACAGTGATTTGAATGAGCCAGACGATCCGCTTTAGTGGTTTGGCTTGAGTTGTGATGTAAATGAATGCCATCCAGTCACACGCCTATATGAGCAATGTAAAATTAATGACAGGAGTGGTGATAGGGGCAAGCCCGGGGCACTGTATAGTCTAGGATTTTAAGACGTGTGATGCTCGTATCGTTCCTGTGTGGCTGAAATAGATCTACACTCATTGAATAGATTGCTGTAATATTTGATTATTCAATTATTGTACGTGTGATTTTTAATTGTTGTTCTCCTCTTTCCATGACAGTTTATTACCCATAGGTATCGACGGCTCCATACCAAATGTTCATGTCTTATCACAACCTCAAGCAACTACCAAGACAATATCAGCATGATAGTCTTTTTTTCTTCTCTTATCTTAAGCCATGTTATATCATTGGCTGTACATAACAAATGTATGTTGTCTCTGATTAGCCCATTTTTCACTTGATTTATAACATCAGCTAACAGTTAATGTTAATGTTTTTTTGGTGCCCCAGGCCCAGTGTGGCTGTAATCTCCACTCTCCTTCATGAGCATGGACCTACGTGGAAAAACAAAAGCTTAACTCATATGAAAGGCAGGAATTCAACACAAAGGACTGCTCTCAAAAGTCCTGCTCCCAGCGTCCCTTGCACTTCACACCTACAGTATGTGTACTAACAAAGCAGAATCCAACCACTCGACTTCAGCACTTCCTCTCCTCGTCTGACTGTTGTTGCTGTCGTCGCTGTCTCCAAGCCCCTAGCCTAGCTCCCAATAGGTATCGTGGTTGCCACAAAACCATCTCCGCTCCCTTGTTCACTGTAGTTGTCAGAGGTGCTTTCCTTTGATCTGGCTCTTGTGGGAATTGGAGTTGCCCTAATTCTCACTGGTCGAGCCAGAGATCTGTTCCTGCTTGCTCGTTTTCCCCCCTGTGTTTATCTCAGAGTACTATGTTCTGTTTCCTTGGGTTTAACGTGTAGGACCGCGCATCCACACACTTGGAACTCAAGTGCTTTATCTGTGTTAGTTGTCTGTTGTTTGATCGTCTTTTTCCTTCGCCTGCGTCAGCCTATGTGGTTTGAAATATGGGAAAAACTACAACTGCTGCTGATCAGTCGATGTTCGCTGAGGAGGCGGTCCCCAGCCCTCACCTAGAAACCTTCTTAGTACAAGAAACAGAGGGCAGAGACTGCTGTGTCTGGGAACGAACTCCAGGTTAAACATTTCAATTTTCAACGTGTCAATCTTGCTGTGAGGCAACAGTGCTTTCCACTGTGTCACTGTGCCGTCAATTTGAAGGTGGCAACATGCGTCCTTAAACCACCTGTTCAGTGCTCAGACCTGCAGTTAGCATGATCTGCTTGTGATCAGATCAGTCAAGACAGGTGTTAATACTGGGCCTGGAGTCTTAAAATAGTGTATTTCCACGTGGCTCACTATGGGCCTCTTGGCCCAAAGGAATTGGGTTTGCAACCAGAAGGTCAGTGGACAGGCCAACGGCTGGGGTGCCCCTGAAAAAGGCACCCAATTCCCCATTGTTCAAAGGAAAGGATCACATGGCTGAAATGTAAGAGATACAGCATGTTGTAGTACATCACAGCAGGATAGCAGGATAGCATCCTTGTATGTCAGCAATGGCACTTCCTGATAAAATGATGCACTTCATCCCCACTGATAGACTATGAGATGGACTTGGGCATCGATTATTCAAATCATTTCATATTTTCTCTACAGATCTTAGACTTGACACTTAGACTATCCAGGACAAAGTTTGGTCAAACCACAGTATAAACACTTTCTTGATTATCGCATTAAGGACAATCGCCCAGTTGCAAAGAATCTCGTAAAGAAATGTCCTATTGAGTGGACCACTTATAATGATCGAACAACTTATCGATTGAAAAGCATTGGTAACCATTCACCCTATAAGGTTAAAGGTCAAGGGTGGCGTTAAAAGATTTGCTGCAGTAGGGAGGGCCACTGATAATATAGTTGATTTTTGAGTTTCATACTGTAGAGACCTGTATGCAGAGAAGGGATGGTTATCATTGGGATTTTACCAATAGCAGTAATAACAGTGATACTGCTTATCGATACCATGTCTCTTATTTATTCTTCTCTCTACTTTGGTGCCGAGAACAACTGAATGTGGAGGTGTGGTTGAAAGCTGTGAGGAAGAGTGCACTATTTATTTATATCAGGACAAGGTCCTCTGATTAAATCAATGGACTCCACTGTAGTGAAGGACTGTGCGTCTTTTACAGTAAACTTGGTAACATCTCTGTGACATAAGCTGTTTTCCACTCCAGGTATTTTCCCTTGTTTAGCAATGGAGAATGGGTTGAACTCACTCCTGTGGTTGCTGCTTGACTGACCTTGTCTTTGGGATTAATAACTGCATAAATTTGAAGTCATTAAAAGTGATGATAACAGTATCAAGGGTAAGTAGCTACACATTTCATAATAATGAGCGTTACCTTTAGTCTTGGTGCCAGGAGGCTACACTGAGGACGCCACAGTTTTTTAGCAGCAGCAGCATGTGACGTTAGCTATGTCAAACACTTTGCACTGCAAATCTTTTTTTTTTTGCATGATACAAGTGGCTGCATTTCTGGTAAAAATTTCAGAAAACCCAGAAGTTTCACGTGCTTGTCCGCATTGATGGCTGAAGAGTAGACAGTGTAGCAGGTAGCTTGATGCTGGAAGCATTAGAATTCAGTTTAAAATTCAAATTTAAAATCCTTCTCCTCATGTACAAAGCAATTCAGGCCCAATCATACCTACAGTAAATAATCATACCTAAGATCTAGTTTTACAATTTTTCCTTTCACCCCAACCTGTCAAGGCAGATGGCCGCACATTTTTGAGTAAGGTTCTGTCAGTTTTCTGCCTGTAAAACCTGAGTTTTCTTCACTCTCCACTGATGCCTTGTGCTTGCTCATTGTGTGAATTGTTGGGTTTCTCTTCTCTCTATAATATGGTTTATGCTTGAGTATGTCCAGTGTCTTGAGATAGTGTATGTTGTGATTTGGCACTATACACAATTTTATTGAAATTAAGTGAATGTCCCAACAATTCAAATGTGAGGAAAATATTTAAAAAGCCACCGTGTAGCCTGCATGTTTTCTATTCTCCATTGAATCAAAATCCCAAGGATTTACTCACAAGGAAAGGAGATGGGGACAGATTGGCTTCTTGTGGAAAATATTGAAACCTGTAGAAGAACTGAAGCCAAATGCCAAGTTTTGTTTTACATAAACGACTGATTTAACTTCATATTCTGATCATAATGTAGATACAGATGATACTTGGAAATCAATCTCTGCCTTTGCTATAGACCCTCCATGATGCATCTCTGCAGCTGTGTTTTCTTCTGCGTGTAGCTGCAGTCCTGAAACATGGGTGTTTTGACATGAAAAAGTGTGTCAGGAGAACAGAACTGGACATGCTGACAGATTGGCTGTAATCTAAAGGTTATAGGGCAACAGCTGCATCTTATTACATCATCTGAACCATGAAATAACATCTGACTTTTTTTTACCATGTATGGCACTGATGTCATTTTAAGACTACCATCAATACCCACACTATTTGATTTGAAGAACAGCGGCATGTGCAATCTTTTTGTGTTTAAGCTATAATACACTGTAATATTTCCCTATAAATCCCCAGACAACTTGCTTCATTGATTGCGATCCTGACATAAAGAGGATTTCAACAAATAACCATGAAAATAGTGAAAGAAATGATGGACTCAAGCTTTAAATAAGAGAAAGGATTTCAAGGATGGGGACATACTAGTGTGTCTTCTCCACTTTCATTATGAAGAAACACACACTGTGCATTTCTGAGGGAAGCATTCAGAACTGTCTCCTACTCCAGTGATGAAACATTCCCAGGTGTGCTGTATTGCACTGTTCTTATTTATTTTTTTAATAGTGTAAGAAAGTAATGTTCACACACAGATTTATTCGCTGTGTCCTTTACATATGTTCAGTGTGCTGACTGGCTCACTTTTCCCTCCAGATGCAGCAGACAGGCGACATATGGGCGGGGGGGGGGTGTAGGTAGCTTTTACCCCCACTGAAATATAACCCATCGAGTTCAGTGCCATTTTACTTCAGTAGATCATTTGCATTCCTTACCTTTTATTATTTTATTACTTTGTGGAATACATTTAAGTTGAAAAGCAAAATAAAGGTGAGCTGTAGCTTCAAGATTGCATGCCATATGTGCAGATATTTATAATAAAAGATGTGTGAGGAGAACGTCGGCACACAACCAAAGCTGATTCAAAAACGAATATCAGGCTAAGTAATGTCTGCAATAAATAACGCATCCACATTACTGTAAAGGGGTTATGAGTAAGATTTTAATGCACCATTGCACAAAATGACCATCATATATCTGCGGCGGGTTGACACCATTATTGATCAATAGCAGTGAGTCAACACAACTCACCTGAAGCTGAAATTTCATCGAAGGCCCTAAATGAATCCTAGCTTTAGTTTCGGTGATGAACAAGTCTGATATGTTATATTCCTTTTGATGGTGAAGGTTAAACAGAAACATGCAAAATTAACTCTCTGCCATATCGAATATGTGGATGAAATGCTCTGTTGCGGTGAAATAAGGGGCAAGCCAGAGGAAGAAAAAGAAGAAGAAATTAGTGCTCAATGTAACAAGAGCAAGCCACAAGATGTCATCCTGACAGGTTTTATCAGGAAAAACAAAGGTGTTACTGATAACATTAACAACCACTCTGTTCAATTCATGGCCGTGACAGTGAGGCAGCATCCACCCTGAAACTGAGGAAGCTAAATGGAATTCAGCTTTGATTATTTAGATCTCTCCTTTTCCTTTTCTGATCGGTGAAAAATATTTGCCCTGAAAAAGGCCTGTTAAAGGGATAGTTCATGGGCACACCCGTTTGCTTAAGACACTTATGTTTGCCGTCGCTGAAATTGTGTCTACCAGCGGGGACTCTAAGACAAACACATTTCGGCTACTTCACAAAAGACACGCCCAATGAAATCTGCGCCTGCTTAGGTCTTCAATATCAAAAGGATATGTCTGACTGGAAACAAAATGGTGTAAACCAGTCATAACCAGATAAAATCACAGATTTTCTATATGGACTTTGGTGCAGGGAGTGGGCGGATTACCGTGTCATAAACCTCAGTTTCCAGGCAGATTACGCTGTCTAACGATAAGATAAAACAACAAATATCTTACAATAGTACAATTACTTTCTGCAATCACTAATTGAAAGCATTGCAGGGGCATGGTGTGTCACACCAAAAGACCAACTCAAATCATAAGTGTTGTTTAAATGAAATGTAATTTTGTGAATATATACGCTGCACCATTGTTATAATTGAAGCCAGTATTTCATTTTTTTAATTTCATATCAGTTTCCTTTATCTCTAATGACACATCGTGGTTAATTTATGTCTCGATATACCACATTTCTTACATGGGGCAGAGCTTTTATTAGGTGAGCCTTTGGCTAAGAGGCTAAAAGTACAGTGTCCTTGTGTCACGCCGTCACTACCTCATTGAACCATACTTTAAAAGACTGGAACTTTCTTTAGTTTAAGTTAAAACATTGGATCATGTGATGATTTTAGTCATCCTAAAATCATCACTTTGCTGTCCATATTGAATAGGAAGATTTGATTATGAATAGTTCACAACGGAACCAAATCAATACTCAGTTAGAGTCAGTCATTTGAGGGGTATGTATCATTTCACCAAATCCTCAGCCAAGACAATAAACAAGCGAGATGGCAAAGCGTTCATCGAAAATACATAATCTTACCTCAGTTTTATTTCCCTCCAAATGTATCCTCGTGGAGCCGTGTTGAGCTCCAGAATCACGCTCATAAAGTTTTTATGAGCCGAGTGACACTGTTCAACCCGACGTTACACAACAGATCTGCAACAGCAGGATTTGTATGAAGAAGAATGGGCTTTGCAGCCACAGTTTTTGATTAAGTCTAAGTGAAGTGCTTTGGTTGTGTCGCGGTTAAATGTACAGTATATTCAGGTAAATGAGACAACGGTTTCGGTAAAATAAAAAATGTTCTCAAAATATTGACCTTCCTCTCTTTCAAAATAGAGAATGGCGTTATGACTGAAAGAGCCAAAGCACAAACACAATTATGACATTTGTGATTCACATGTTTGATAACTATTCACATGAACAACACGTTACAAATGAATCTTATGCAGACAAGAAGCATTACAAATAGTTTGAACTAAAACACAAACAAAAGGGATTCAGAGTGACACAACCTGAACACCCGTGTCATCATATACTGTATCCATTCAGATTATTCCCCAATCCCCATTGCTCTCCATTTATTGTGTTAATTTATTGTGTTAATATTGTGTTAATTAAGTCCCGGGGGAGTGGAGGGTGCCCGGCGTAAAAAAAAGAAAGACATTTCTGCCAAATCAGATATGTAGATCATTGAAAAAGGAGGTGAGCTGCTGTGGTCGCCCCTTGAGAAGGGAGAAGCCAAAAGAAGAAAAATAATACACTTATGCTCCAAACGTGCATGAAATTCAAAACACTGTAAATAAATAAAAGATTGAAGCACCCAGTGCACTTGAGACATCACATTCTGGTCACAGAGCTCATAATATTATTTCTTAGAAACATTAACACGTTCGGGCTAAAAGGTTCGAAGAAATGTGCCTTCAGTGTCTCGGCTGCATGTCACTATAAAGGCTCGGTGTCCAGCTATATAAAAAAATGATAGTGTCCATCCACAGCTCATTTAGCAAATAAGATAACATCTCTCCACCTGCCTGACAAAGTCACGGCGCCTCCCCCACTCATTTGCTTTATGACTTACTTCTCTGTGCCTGTGCGATAAGCTGTGATCATCACCTCATCTTGTAACTTCTGGCAGCTGTGAGCGATCTCATCCATTTAAAACATTCCCAGTGGAGGATTGGATCCCAAAAGGAATTGCTTAAAAACGATTACCCCCGTTATGATCTGCTTTCAGCTGCGTAATTATACTTGACCACCGTTTGTCCCGGGTGTGTGTTGAGGGGATTGCTGAAGTCCGTCTCTTTTTAATTAACCTGGATGAAACCAAAGACAATGCGCTGATGCACATGTCCGAGCTGAAATCCTAATATGAGCCCCAACCTGGTCACATTTCCCCAGTAATCGTCGCTGTAGTTTGTTGACTCCTGAAAACAGCTCCAATGTGAAAATGTGATGCGTAATCACTGCCTGTTTAAATTCATATTCATATTTCATTTGATTATTCAAACAGGGAGGAGAAAAAACCTGTTTGAACGTCAGTATCACACATCCGAGAAGCATTTCTCTGATCCCTTCAAAACTGGTCTCTTGTTAATTTTCCTTTCTTGTTTTTTTGGTAATACTAAGCTTCATAAAAAAATCAAGTAATGTCTTGTTTTTTTCATGTCTGAGTTGTTTTTAATGCAAAACACACTCTGACATCCTTGCTGATGGTATGTGGTTCAGTTCCTGGGAGAATTCCTCGCTCTTCTTTCTGATTGGAGGTGGAGAGAAAAAAAAACAAAAAAACAAGCACAAATGCATGACAACATTTTAGTCTAAGATGGACAGAAAGCCACATTCTGTAGATTTGTGTTTGGAAGTCACTGGACACGCTTCACTGTGTCCCTAATGTCACTGCTTGTCCATATTTATCATCCCTCTTTGTTTGTTTGTTTACCGTACGCTCCATGCTCTGTGCCTCCTGCACCGGAACACTTCCAGTTTCCTCTCTATGGACTTCAAAGCTTTTTCTTTCAAAACATATACGGCATCTCAAAATATTAATGAATATGAATACAAGTCAGTTTGCTTCAGCAACTGAGTGGCCGTGCTGAATGCTGTGGAAAGACTCATATTTGCAGACTCAAGCATTAAAGTCCATTTGGACAGTGTGAGACTATTGAGTCACTATTGGGAAGATGGCTCATGGCACTGGGGGGGACATGTTTATCTGCTGAGATGGATTAGGTTCTCCCCCAACAATGCTGCTTTTTGAAAATGGACAGTGTTGTGTTGATTTTTTTTGTCCAAAAAAAATCAAGTTTGAATGACACATGCTATTCCTTCAAAGATATAATCTCCACCCGCACACACACAAACATGACAAAATGATGTATCAGTCAATCAATAAAGGCCCTGGTATACTTTGGCGAAGTGCGCGTCGCATTGCGTGTACCCTATTGCGTCATGTAGTAGCCCACTTTACCATCGGGTGGCACCTGGACTCAGGGAATAAGACACATTCCTACCAAAGAAAGAAAGGAGAAACATGCTACATGTTCGTACGGCTCACAGCTGAAAGGCATGTCGGGCATGGGGGTCGGGTTGTCAGCCGGTGCGAGAGACGCCTGAAAGCGAGATCTTTAGTAAAAAAAAATGTCCTCACCGCTATGCCAGTTTTTTGGTTACTTTAAGTCCGACCACAGTCACGCCAATGTTGCCTACTAATTACACCAGATGACCATACCCACCAAGAGCTTATTACTTATTATCAACAACTCATTCTACCATCTGCTTTACACCCTCTGGATTAAACGCATTGTACAGCACGGCAATCAACATCATCTGCCGATATACGTGGAGATACGCAGACCGTAAACGCTACACAGACATAATGAAGCAGTGGCTTATCGCACAGTTAAGGACATGCTTCCAGTTTTTTCCCCTGTGTGGTCTGATTGATAACCGAAGTGATTAGACGGTTAAAGTTAAAAGACATTGTTTTATTCTTCTTCATTTTTAATAGGTCATGAAAAATGATCGATAAGTAGTTATATCGTGATATGCTTTTCAACCATGTCGCCCAGCCGTAACACGCAGGCCGTGCGTGGAAGTACACCTTGGGCCTTTACACTTTTATCATGCACGTTTCACTCTCACTCACTGTCTTCCACTTAATCCCTGAAATGAGGCATGTGGTAGGGATGAAGCCAATCCCAGTTGACATAGGGCGAAAGGTGGGGGTACACCCTGGACTGATCGCCAGGGACAAACCACTCCCACTCACACCTATGCTGCTTTTCAGATGGTGTCGTGTCAAACAAACTTCCTCTGTGCCACCTGATATCAAAAAGTGTTTTCATACGGCATCAAATGTTGATAATTAAGGTATTAATCTCAATGAATCTCATCAGTGTCAGTGAGCCATGCAGCATGCTGTTTGACCAAGATCCAACTGTGTTCATGATAGGCTGAAAAAAAAGCGAAAAAAGTAGTGAATTGTATCATAATGTGTATTTGTTTTCCATCAAGATGGATGTTAATTATAAAATTGGTGTCCAAAAGGTATAGTTCAGAAATGATGTGAAGGGAAGTGCGCTCATATCCTCTGCTGGACCATGCTGTAATTACTTCACATGGTCAGATGCTCTTCTTGGCTGCCTTTTGAACTTGAACACGTTTTTAAAGTTAAGAATTGACTTTCCTCCCACAGTTCAAACAGATATCCACATTTTATACAAAGGGTGAAACAGTCCTAAATGGGAGCAATTATTATTCACAAATGAATTATTCACTGTGCTTGCATGGTTTTGTGTACGTGTGTATTCCTGTATTTGACAGTGTAAACAGCATCACAGCCCTCGGTCTATTCTCTTTCAGCTCAACCGTGAGGCACGTTGCCTTAGGTCTGTATCATGTCTGTATCATATTATGAATTAATTATTCTCTGCTGGAATTGTATTAGTGTGTGTGTGTGTGTGTGTGTACGTAGCTATTGCAAAGGAAATGACAGAGCGGAGTATTATTTCCCATCTGCTGCATCCAGACCTCATACTTTTGAACATGGTGATTTCAAAAGCATCTCCAATGCCAACCACAATTTCAATGATGGAGAGAGAGAGAGGAGGGGGAGGACGGGGGTGAAGGAGCGAGGTGGTGACTCCTTACTCTTTGTGGCTCTCTGCTTGTTAAAAGACATCTTAAATGCAGCTATGTGGACTGGAAAGTGTCTGCTCACTGAATTTTAAAATACCTTTGGCACCATTGTTTTTTTCCCCTCCTGTGTGTATACAAGCTGCAAGCAGTCACGCAGCTGTTTCCATGGCAATATCTATCTGTGTGAGGAATTCATTAACCCTTTCTCGTAGGAGTTTCGTGTCGCAATCCCACGTAGACTACAGATAGGAGAAAAGAGGCAGGGATGCTACGGTGCTATTTTTTGACAGGATGCTGCTATTTATGAAACAATACACATATTCTTTGATGCATAGTAGAGAATCCGTGTTTGGTTTTTGGCACCGTCATCCACTGGTGCTGCTGTTATCAAGACACCAGGGCTGTTGCAGCAAGGCTTTGACATTTGAATTTAAAGGAAATTGGAATGAGGACACTGAATGCAAATCAGCACGAGTCACACCTTTGCCAGATGAATAACAGAATGACCACATGTCAAAAGTCTCTCCCTGGCAACCTCCTTTACAGGGAGAGACACCAGAACTGTGTTCATGGTGAAATCAACCTTTCTGAGATAGAACGTAGTTGACACACACGCAGAGGAAAACAAGCACACTCATGCACTCACACATGAGAGGCAAGAGAGAGACGTAACGCTGTTACTAAGTGAGAACTTTGCTGGATGATGTCTGCGTCACAGATGCGCTGCTTTGATATTGATAAACCATTGAGGAGATTAACCTCACGCCAGACCTTTACAAACACTTAATTATTCATTTGGATTCTATCAATAAAAGGCCATGAGGGCCCAGGTTTAATATGCACCAACCAAAATGTCCCATACATGAAGTGCATTGAGAGCTGCAGACAGACATGGCTGAGGTAATGGCCTGCGTTAGAGGGTCCTATTCATGTTTGTCTTTCATCAATAGCTTGGCTATTTAGCATCAAGTGTTGCGCTTCATCCATGCTGGAACGGAAGGGGCTAAATATTTTGGTACGATTACAAATGGAAAAAGACTTTGTCGTACTGTACTAAACTGAACTATTCCACTGATACTAAACTGCTCGGCAAGACCTTTCTTTTTTGCAATTTTATAAAGAGCCCACATTATAAAATAAATGTCTGCTTAAGTTTACAATGTCTTCGGAATGTGTCACAGATGTTTTCTCTGGATTTTGGTGGAAAAAAGCCGTCTAAGATAAGTACTTTTAAGAGATCATTCACTTAATCAGGCTTAGATTTTTTAGGTGAGCCCTTTAAGTGTCAAAATGTGTTTATCCTTGTGTCCCATGCTGGCAGCCATGCCTCGGGCTATTTACAGTGATATCAGCTCTGCCTTTGTGTCAGTAACTCATACAACCCCACTTCAAAAATCCCGAAATCCTGGCTTGAAACTCCACGCACACAAGAAATTAAAGGATGCCATAAATGACACACAGACAGGCACACACATGCTTTTTCCCCCCGGTTTCCTTCAAGGCTTCCATAGATTTCCTCGTTTACGGTCAATCAGCAGATATTCATTAACGTCCCATGATGCTGGAACACATATGTTGCTGTGGGCAGTCTCGCATAAGAACCGAACAACCAAGCATGAACATAAGCAGTAAACATTGAAGGTGGATGTCATTTTTATGACGTTTATTACGGTCAAGCCAGTCTGATGGCATCAATCAGGAGCAGGGCTTTCTGCCATTTTATCACATAAATGGCAAGAAGGGTATAGATAACAGTGGATATCATTCACGTGATGCATCACTCCGGCTTGTCTACATGACTTGTCCTTGCAGAAACAGCATGGATGCATTAGCATGGCTTGCCCTCATTTCTGCTGGTTTGAGTATAATCAGTGCTCTTCACAAGTATTGGGACCAGTACGGTTGCAGTGCAGCAACACGTCGCACTTTCATCGGGCTTCCTGCCGTAGCATAGCAACAATTGCCTGGTAGCCTGCTTCGAGGTATAGCGCCGCTTCTGGGTCCTTGTGTTTTCAAAGCCTTCAGTCTCATCACTGTGGCGAGTGAGCGGCGTAATGCAACACTGAAGTTGAACCTTCATTTTCCTGCAGGCTTGTCAGGAGCACTGTCACACCGGGGGGATGTGAGGTCTGACCTGCCAGTGTGATCACAGTGTGTAAAACCACAGCGAACAGTAGATCATCCTTCAACACAGCCAAACTGAATATGACAAAGTCATATAGTATCTGCTGGCAGATTATGATTTCTCATAGGAGACATGATATGACATGTGTAATAATTACATATTTTAAATCATTTAAATCAATTTGAATAATGTTTTATTTATTTATTCACTGTATAAGGAATTTGGTAAATTCAGACCAAATATTACTTACAGCCACGCATCGATTTAGAAAAGCTAGTTAGTAGTACTGAACTGACTAAAATCTGTTATGAATGAATTTATCTATTTATTTATTTATTTTATTGTATTTATTCAACACATCACACTGAGCACTGTTTCATTTCAAATGTCTATGTATGATTTGGTGCTATATGAATAACATGTAATTGAATTGAGCTAGACAAGAAAGAAGAAGAATAAAATATATCATATTAGAACAAAGTGCAAAAAAAATGTAAGGACATACTCTAGCGCTATATGTTTTTTTTTAAAATATTTTTTTTTGAAATATTAGAATGCAAGTTAATGAGTCGATCAGTAATGATGGATAATGTTTTATTTATTTATCCATTCTAATATTGTATTTCTTAATTCCATTAGGTCATTAATTCTCAGTTTGGGGCCATGCCTGCTTTGCTGACCTTGTTGCGATACCCTTTGTATCTTTGATCATTTATTCATATTTCTCTTTTGAAAATGTAGAACACACGACAAATACAGTGAAAGACACCGATTAGACCTTATCTCTTGCTCCATCTTAATCTCATTTCACTATACCTGTGTTATGAGGAAGAGGAGGATTATCAGAGCAAATTAACTTATTGGGAATAAATTTGCCTCCTGTGAAAAGTTCGTGGTTGACTTTGCTCGGCCTATTTTGCTCAATATTTTCTCAGCAAACACATTTTCAGTCCAGCCGATTTGCGTAAAAGACACATACTAATCGGGGAGTTGCATGGAGAAACATGTCACACATGATTTAAACATTTCATCTTTGACTCGGAGCAGATTTGAGGTTTTTAATGGCTATGAACAGCAAGAGGAAGCCAGTGACTGGGAGGCACCGATGCATTAACCATGTGATACTATTTATATCAAAGGAGCAAGGGTGACCCAGTAACTCACATGTCTTATGCAACATGTGAATGGAGCAAAAAAAAGAAGAAGAAGACTATGGTACATGCACATCTCTGAGGCTTGGATCTTCTTGTTATAGATGCCAATTACAGTTAATTGCAGTAATCAGGGAACACTGTGAATGGGAACACTATTGTGAGTGAGAGCAACTATGGAGGGGGATTAGAGACTGAGCATGCTCAGAGACTGAGGGAATCTTTGTACCATGTCATCAAAATCCATATTACATTCCATTGTGCACTGACACTGCTCAACAATGGCTCCTGCCAACATCACCACGTGGGAGATGGACTGCTTTCAAAGAATACATGCGGAGTACGTGGACAAGTCTGCAGATTTAGTAGTTATCCACCACACATTTATTCTTATCTTGGCACCTCTACATAGGAAAAGACTGGCTACAACAATGAGAAACACACTGAAATGGGATTTCCAACTATTTAGGGCCAGGGAGAGCCTCCTTCATAATCTAACTCCAAAACTTACTACCATTGTCAGATGCTGTGCAAACTCTGCCATGTTGGGGTTTCCCTCTCTCTTACTGACTGTGACGTGTCAAGGAAGCCATAGCACTTCAGAGTGATACAGCAGTGCATCGTGTGCATAGACTGTAATAAAACAAATTTGACTTAGCCCTCTGGTTTGAAAAGTGAAGCCCAGGAAGTAGGACAGACCTAGCAGTTAGCCACCAGGGGGCGCCTCCAATGGTTGCAAAAATAACTCTGGTCTTTGAAACAGGGGAAGCTCATTTCAGGCCCTGTTTATTTATGCATACATTTTGCCCTCCATTCCTTTTGTGGAAAATGCTCTGTGACACTATCATACAGCTTGGTGTCTTTTCCAGGGATTTGAACCCAGAATCAGAAGTACTTTAATGATCCCTGGGGAGAGATGCTTCAATGGCCAGAACCTTCACTTTCCACATGTGCAGGAGACAGTACTTGAAACATGAAAGACCCTCTCTAGAGTCAGTGCTTGTTAGAATCACAACAGGTAACCCGCTCCCTAATAAAATGGAACTCATAGAAACACAACCATTCTTAGTTTCATACAATTAAATCTTATAAAATATATGATTACTATATTCCATGTATTCCTATAGATGCCCTAAATCCTACACACTGGTCCTTTAAGCCAATTTATTCTCAACCTGATGATTCATTTGCATTTAAATCACTGAATCACAAGATAAGATGAGATGCACCCCATCTATTGATTTCCTGAAGGGGGTTTTAAAACCATTCTATCATCAGTGTGAGGTCGAGAAAATACCACAAATTCAAAGATGGAGGCCCACTGTGTAACGAGGTTGTCAGGGCCATGCCAAACCCCGGTGGCCATGTCAAATGGCGTGTCACGTTTGCTGCTAAATCAACATTATTTCATTCAGTGACACTGTCAATGAATACATTAATACACAGGTGGCAGGTCTGCGGCTGCAGCGAGGCTCTCGCACTGGGAGATTTTGCTTTACTCATTAATGGGGTTTATCAGGTAGTGCTGAACCTGCATTATATTGTAGATTAATGCACGATACTTGTTATGCTATAGTCGATAGGCAATATGACATACTCTTCTGAGAGATAAGTTTTATCATATTAAATCTAAATGTCTACGTCTGCCGTTCCTTAAACCTGATATCAGGTAGGAAACAAAGTTCAAAACACAAGCTCTCTGTGACTGTCGGGTAAATCAATGGACAGCAAAAGTGCATGTTATGGAATTATACATATTAACACATATTAAAATAAATAATTGGCATTGTTAAACCAGTACAATAGCCATTTATGTATGTTGAAATTGTACATGTTAGGACAGTTACCTGATGTACAGAAACGGTTTGGTGGCAAAGTTGTGATTTCTCAGAAGATGTTGGTAATATAGTGAATAATTAATACCATTCCTGACCAAATAAGTATAAGTCATGTCATATTCTTCCTCAGTGTGTCCGCGCAGCGTAGTGAGTGGACCTCCATATCATATTTGATTAATGTTTGCACTCATTCATAATTAAATCTCTTTGAAGCAGATTTATAACCATCCATGAAATCTGATCATAGGTGTACATGTTCTCTCCTGGGCTGCAGCAAATATGAAATGTTCATGCATGTCTGAATCTTGCAGATCATGTGACATTAAAGTGTTTTTTTTTTTCTATGAACCACTTACTCTCCTACACCAAAGTCCATAGAGGAAATCAACATTTTTAGCTCACGGCGACACCAGAGCTACTCGTTGTACTGCTATCTTGTTTGGTAACTTTGAGTTACTGAGTTACATCCAAACACTGCAGTCACAAAGTAACTTGTTTCAGCGTACTGATGGAGGCAGCAGTGGATCAAAAACTCACTGTGTGCCATGAGGTCAAATCACAGATTCTCTTCATGGGCTTTGGTGTCCGAGAATGAGCAGTTTCCAGTCAAAAAACAACAGTAACATGTTCTTAAAACATCTCCATGTTTCCCTACTTGCAGCCATGTTTTCAGTGTCCAACCACAGCCATGTTTCAGTATACAACCACCCTTCAAAAAAACCTTCAAGTATTGCTTTAAGTACCGTGTCATGGTCAATCATGGTGATGCCCTTTAATGTTCACTATGTGATACTGATTCCATTCTAATTTAAATGTCCACATTCTGTCATATTGCTGGGGTGAAGACAGCCCTGTTAATGGGGTCACGAGCCACGTCTTTCTCCATGAACCACCACACAAGTGCATAATTAATCTTTTTTTTTTTTGTATCGACATTCTTGTAAGATTCACATAATGCCCTCGAAACCAGAAATCCTAACTCGAGTGCTCTGTTTTCTACTTCGTCACTTCCTATCCATTTTGTATGGAGCTGTGACGTCACTCGTGTGGGAGGAACACAGTGAATTCTCCTTATGTCTGAGTGCGGGGAGGTCAGCACAGAATATCCGACAGCAACAAATGTGAGACTATAGACTGAGGCTGCAGGAATTGATTGACTTTTGCTATTTGTCAGAGTGCTCGTGGCGCTGATAACGCAGAGGGGAACTGATGATGATAAAGCAAAAGTGGAGTGTGGTAAATCCCTGACTTGCCACATCTCTTTTTACATGTTTCATTGTGAAGCCATCATAGCAGAGATGGCTCAGCTGTGCCTCGGCTGCTTGTCTTGCTTTTGTCCCACTGACACCACAGTGGTGACAGCATCGGGTCTACTCCTTTAAATGAGCCTTTGCGCATAGCCTTCGAATCACCACAACTGCATCAGTGCTGGCTGGGTTGCCTAGCAACTGGACAGCACAGAGATCCCTGAAGAAAACCTCCTCCTCTGTATAAAACACAAGCTTGTGTGATTCTTGAAATTGTGACGTGTGGGGGTTAGCAATTTCAAGCAAGGATGTTTATGTCTCAAACACAAAGGCTCGAGTCCTGTGTATTGATACGCAGCTGAATTAAATACGTATTAAAAATTTTCAAATACATGATTGTATACTTGTTTTTCGTTATCTCTTCAGGGCCTTTAAACAGAAAACAGACTTTTCCAGGTACAGCAGTTATCCTGGGCATCAAAGTCTAGTCCTAATAAATCAGTCTGATTTCTGAGGATCTGTTGAGGAGCTGTGAGTAAAGATGAGGTTAGGTAAGGTAAGGCATTAACTGGTGCTAACGGTCAGATATAAGTCTCCTTAAGTCAATGCAGAGTCCTGACAAATCATAGTTTCACAAACTTTTCTGGGAGAAACACTAAGCTTTTCACAACCTGTTGTCCACATGGGGACCAAAACCTGGTCCTAAGG
Organism: Solea senegalensis; assembly: GCF_019176455.1. Taxonomy (NCBI): domain Eukaryota; kingdom Metazoa; phylum Chordata; class Actinopteri; order Pleuronectiformes; family Soleidae; genus Solea; species Solea senegalensis. Next base: position 14,924,655 of record NC_058033.1, read on the forward strand.
AGGCAGAAACTCATTTCTGAGTTCAGATTATAGCATTATGTGGTCATGTTAGGGATGAGGCTCTGGGAGTCAATGCAGAGTCCCAGAGCAACACATTTTGGGATGTTTTCTGTTAGAAACACTGATCTTATCAGAACCTGTAGTCCACATGGGGACCAAAACCTGGTGAGTTATGATTAGAAATAAGATGGTGAATCGTGGTTGGGTTAAGTTTGAGGTAAGGGCATTAACTCATAATGGTTAAGGTTAGAGATGGTGTGTTTGTGCGCGTGTGCGCGCGCGTGAAATGCATGGAGACACCACACACACACACACACACACTCCCAGCATGTTAATGGCTCCCAGACAGACACAATCCAGCGCATGAACAGGCTGTCGCGCAGGAATTCACCTTAGGTGTCCCCCACCCCTCCACCCGCCTCCTCCCTCCCTCTCCAACCCCTAATAGATTATTATTATTATTTGAATTTTAAATAAAAACAGAAGAAAAAATTATAACAACGTAAGGGGAGAGAGACAGGAAGAGAGAGAGCTACGCACACACACAGAGAGAGAGAGAGAGAGAGAGAGAGATAGGCACAGAGAGACGCGCTTCCCTGTGATCATGTCTCTCTGTGGCTGCTGAGTGTCTGTCATTTGCTCAGGAGAACACTCGTGGACCATATTAACGCGCTCAGACGCCTTTTAACGCTGGACAGCGGAGGCAAGTGCACGGACCGTCCAGATACTGTAGAGCTTTTCTTTGTGCGTGCGCGCGTGTGTGTGTGTGTGTGTGTGGCATCTTTGACATGAAACCCGACGCTGTGATGGTGATCCATGCGTTTGTCTATTAGGAGCCATCCGTATTTCTCGGCATGTAGTTTTTGATTTTTTTTGTTGTGTGTGTTGTTTCTCCTTCTCCTCCGCCAGAGAGGAGTGATATAGGCTCCTCTGACGTCTGCATCAGATATTACCCACTGCTTGTTCAATGTGCATTTTCCCCTCAGTGACTTTGCGCTGATCTACATCATCATCATCAGCATCAGCAGCAGCAGCTGCGAGAAGAGGAGTGAGGAGAGGAAGAAAAAAAAGGGGGGGGGAATTAAGATTTCATTTTTCTTTTCTTTTTTTTTCTTTTAATACAACCCACCTTCTCCTCTTCAACTGATCAGCAGCTCTACAGCAAATATCTTTGAACAACATCACACAGTGGAATAGTCTGGCGCCACAGCAGCAGCAGCAGCAGCGTCGCTGGAACCATGCCTCTTCTGCAGATTTGGACTGGGAAATTTCATCCACCGATTTGAGGCGGCTGCTCACTCATTCATGCCCGTGTTTGTTTGTTTTGTAGTGGAGCAAATACTTGTCAATTAGGAACTGCCGTAAATGCTGCTATATTTTAAAAGAAGAGCAAGATGTCTGATCTTGTGGTGTTAGTAGAGGGGCTCTGTGACCTGCACGGATTTCCATAGCTGGGGAAAACAGCGGGGGCCAAATACACGATTTAGTCTTTTCAGAAATTGAAATCAAGACGCCTGTTTGAGATGAAGACATCGCATGCGTAGATGTAGGCTTGTTTATTTGACGGGTTTTTTAAAAAAAAGGGGGCAATTATTATTCTTTTTTTTTTGATTGCCATTTGATTGTTACTTTGGGCATTTTTTCCGGGGGGGAGGACCACTGCACTGGTTGGATTATAGAAACTATATCCAAGGATTTGTGGAGATGTTGGGTCGTCAAGAAGATAAATTATGTGGAATTTTCTCTGCTGTGGCGGCTTTGTCCTTCGTATGCTTTGTTCAAAGGTAAGGAAACACCACCAGCTTTGGATTTTATGATAGAACAAAAAAAAAAAATGCAAAAATCACACAAATATATGTTATAACAAATCAATAAAAGGCTTGGATCGCGCAAATCGCATTGACGGGGTTCCCGGGCCCACTTATTAGGGGCAGTGCTGTCAATATATGCTCTATAATAGACGGTGCTGTGGCGCTCGCGAGCGTAAAAACATGCGCGTGCATGATGTCGGTGTCAAACCTATTGTGAAACATCACCTATACTCCCTCTATCAAAACGGGGATGTGCATGTATGCATGTAATGGTGGCGACTTTTCAGCATGATCACACTCAGAATGACAGCCCAGGGTTGTCCCCTAATTGGATCAGTCATTCGATCATCGATTGATTACGCCACAAGCAGCCAGATGTGCTATATGGGGTTCTATTGTGACGAGGCCTATACTGATATCCCATCTCAAATTTGCAAGGTAATATTATGATCCATGACATGACTGAATCAAATTAGGAATATCAAAAAAAAAAATGAAATTATCTTCATCATCATCATCGTCGTCATCATCATCAGCTGCTGCTGCTCCTCTCCAGACAGGAGAGACAACAGCCTGTTAGATTTCAGTGCAGGCCCTGCATATGATGTTTACAGAATGATTTACTGCACAAGCCTTAATGAAGCTCATCACAGTGTATCAGAACCTCCTGATCAGTGCTGTGAACAATAAAACCCCTCGTGGCCCATATAATCGTCCATGTCTGCAGTCCTCCTCCTATGCAGCCTCACTTCTGACATGTCAGTTCTCCACAAAAGGACCTGCCCACTGTTGTTTTGACACTTGGACTCCATTATGATCGACTGACCAGTGGGAGAGCCATATTTTTAGGCTTGTATACAGAGAGGGTCCCTCCCACACACACACACCTCACACTAACAATAAAGAGGAGAGCACACAACATCTTAAAATGCAGTACAATCAAAATCCCAAAAAGATAGTATACTTACTTTCCAATCATCTTTTTCAAACATTGCACTTTTGCGATACAAGACCCTTAATTCATTTGGAAACCCTTAAATTGAGTTGTGAGCAGTCTCAAAAATAAATTAAATGCTGAGAAACCCTTAAATTGAGTTGTGAGCAGTCTCAAAAATAAATTAAATGCTGAGTCATCTATATTTTACACAACTTATTAAACTGTACTGTGTGTGTGTGTGGGGGGGGGGGTTATTTATGTGTCATGCACAAAAGTGGGCAAGTCCTTATGCCTCCATACATACACAAACATGACTGTTGCAGTGGTTCATTCAATATTCCAATACATTTCAGTTCAATACAGAGGTTTGTGATTGTTTTACAGCTCGGGCTTTAAACGGCAACGTTCTGCCTTCTCTTTCAGGCTTGGCAGATTTAGCAAATGTTCCCTTCCTGAAGCACAGATTAAGTTGTATCAAGCATTCAACACACATAAAAGGGCATTTTACTATTACTAATGGCACATTCTTTTTGACATCATAAATAGACAAAAAAAAAGAAAAAATTAACCTCATTCTCAGCTTCTCTGAGCTCACACATCAAACTCTGGTCAGTCTTCCTGGAGTGCGCATATGGAGCTTTGTCTTTTGTTCAATCGTAACGCTTCGACTGATCCCATGACAATAATGTCCCTAAATAACAAACAATAAGGGTGTAATCCTGCCTGGGTTTCAGCTGTCACGGCTCCTCTCTTGTAGTGTAATGATGCTGTCAGGTGTCAGACCCACAAGTCCTGTAGCTACTGGCCAGCTTGATGAACAGCTGCACTGCCCATGAGCTAATTGAACGGTGCTTCCCCGGCTCAGCCGAGGGCTAGTGCGTCTGTCGGGGGAACAGTTTTAAGCAGCTTCTTCCCCTCGCACTCTCGTCGAACCCTCTCCCGTAACAAGAAACCTCAGCTGGAGAGCTGCTCTCGGTCAGGTGATGCAGGTCACAGCACCCATGTTACATGTGTCACTCACGCAGACTGTGCGCGGACGGTATATTTGCCCTCTGAGGGTTTGAAGTCTGTCTCCACGCCTAAGACCAATGAGGCCTGACATTACGATACATCCCCAAATTGAAATATATGCATGTCAGGATGGGCATCAATAAAATGCTCAGGTGTATTGTGTACGGTGCTCCCCCAGTAGGCTAGCAATGCTAGCATTCCCGCATACGACCGAGGTGTCACTTTAAGTCTAGTTTAGCATAGTTCTTACCAGCTTGCAAAACATCAGTGTCATTCACTGCGAGTAAAAACATTCAACACTTCTCCACACTTCAACCAGTGTTAGGTTTTCTTAACACTCGTTCATAGTGTCAGATTTAACTTTTCAGGTCAAACAGAGGAGGCTACGTGATTTACCATTACATTTGTGTTCATATATGCTAACATCCTACGACCAAAATACTAGCATTAGCTTGCCTAGTTAACAACCCATCTATAAAATTCTATCTGACCTTTATGTTAGCAAAGTTGCTAACAGGAGGTTCACCACTGGCAAAAGAGCAAAAATAAATCTCAATATTGTGTTTTACTTAAACTATTTGAATTTTAATCGACGTCAGTAGATGGAAGAGACGGTGGCACGCCATGCGTCAGGTGAATTAGCACCTTTACTGTGTCATCCAGTCAACTATTTCAGAATGTCATTACAAGACACCGTTATTAGAGAGATATAACCCAATAAACCAGAGTAGAACATGAATTACAAATATTACTTGTATACAGTGCAACAGAATATTTCTTGCATTGGAAAAAAACATATATATTTATTACAGTGTGGGTATTATTAATTCAAATGTTTGAGGTCGAACAAAATATGTCTTATTCTCAATTTGTTTCCTGAACATCTACCAAATTTAGCCATTACCTTACTTTTAATTGTGTTCATAAACTGGAAATCAACATCCTCAACAACGGCTTCAATCTCATTAGTCATTAAGCAAAATCTTGTTTTCACCCTGCTTTCTGACTTTCTACGAGGCAAACAATTCCACAGTCGTACCCCTTCACATATTATGTGTTATTGATTGAGGAAACCAAACCACATCGCACAGCACAGCCAGTATAGAAATGTATTGTTTAAACTGTTTTATATGGAGTCTGATTGATGAGACTCTTTCTAATAGCGATAGATGTTTTGGATTGACACCTGTCGCTGTGTAACTGCTCACTGGTCACAGCCACGCCTACTTAAGATGGCTTCCCACTTCCAAAAAGCACTTTTTAAATCACCAAAACATTGCAATGAATTTTTTATCAATGCAAGTTGGACAGTGTGTGGGGGCGTTAACTATTAGGTGGCGACTGCCAAGAATGCAAGAATAAAACAACAAACAAAGACTGGAGCATGAGACAGACAACACGTTCACTGCTTTGCATGAACTAGTAGACATGGAGGGATGAGTCTTTTCCCAGGCTTCATCATACAGTATGAGAAACAAAATGTCTATGTGGTTTAAAATACCTACTGTTGTCCTTTTTTTCTGCCCTCAGCTCCTCCACTGGAAGCACTGGAATGTCTTTGGCCAAGACCACCGTGGACAAACTGCTGAAGGGATATGACATCCGTTTAAGGCCTGATTTTGGAGGTACGTGCTGCGACTGCGTCTGTTTTCGCTTTTTTTCTTGGGGGTATTTACAATTCCAGCTTTATACACTGGGGCACAGTGTTTATGAGTCATTTCCCTCAGAGAGTCCTGTGGCAAAATACAGGGCTTGGCTATCATGCTTAGGATGGCTGCTTCTGGAGAACTGGGACACGTGCAGAACGCTATGTTTAAAAAAATATTAAATAAATAAATCAGATAGTGATTATATTGATTTGCAGTTTAGGGAAAACACTTTTGCCCCATTAAATTTTATTGGAAATTGCGCATCTCGTGCATCTGCTTCTAAGAATAATGGGATTTTGATCATTGCTAAAAATAGAAGGTGCGGGGGAGGGATAAGTCATTAGTTTATGTCATTTGGGCTGACTGTTTTACTGAAGCTATTCAAAAGGCTCCAATTATGTATTACAAATGTACCAGAGCAATTATGCTCTTCCCAGTTCTCTGTCTCTTTTTTCAGGCGACATTTTAGTGCATTTCACATCTTTGGAGGAAAAAAAATCATGTTTGTATTTTTCCGTGTATGTGAATTGTGATTAAAGGCTAAATATTATGTCACTCAGCAAGCAGGAATGAGGCACAATGTTGTTGTTTTCTAGCATAGTTTTTTTGATGTTAACTTCCAAGCAGGTTACATTTCGCCACTTATTTTCTTTTACCCAGTTTTACACTTTGCTTTTAGCAAGTTCGCACCAGTAATAGGTTTCTATTTATTGAATATTCACGTATGGTTTTCAGGAGGCCTGTGTGAGTCGAAGGCTTGTTCAAACAGGCAACATAATGGGCCTGTTTGCGATAAATACTGTGCGGCACGAGGAAAATGTGATAACGTCGGTGAATATTGCAACGACAACAATATATGGCTCGTGACAAATGAGCAGTGCTCGTGTCCGACTGCTTCGGGTTCACTGCCAACATAGAACCAGACAGTGAGTCGCCGACACAAACTGAAATAAAATTAAATCCATTCCCGCCTCATGGGTTTATTGAACAAATAAATAAAATACACCTTTGTGTATTATTTTTTTGCTATTGCATACATAATACCTGGGATGGGTATCTTGTCATTGTGAAAAACTATAACTATACATATATATATATGTATATATATATATATACATATTGCAATTTCAGAACATGGAGGATCAGTTAAAAGAGGTTGATTCCCATTTTATGGCTTTGACTTACTGCATGTGAGGCTTGGCCCATTCAAGGCCACTCACTGTTAACATCACCACACTGTTCTGACAGCCATATTGATGGTTCTAATCCAGCGCCGTATACAAGGTTGTACCTATTAATTTCAGTACCGGCTTTATTGTTGCCGCTGTGCACACACATATCCGAAAGCTTTATATAAACATGTAAAAAAAAGAAGAAAGAACAAAGGAGGCTTTTGACAGAGCGTGATGTTAATTCAACAAGAGCAAACAACACAATAGAATGTCACAGATTAAAAATTGCTCCAGCTGTAGTTCTCGCCAACCAGTGATTTATATTTAGGGGGAAGATGAATCTGAAAATACATGTTGACATGCTTGCAAAACCCACAATTGTCTCATGTAAAGGCCACGGCTTTTTAAAAAAAAATCTACAACAGTTTTTTATTTGTCAAAGGAAATTGCTAAATTAGAAAAGTAACAAATGATGTTTTTAATGTATTTTCTTCACCAGTATGCGATTAAACAGGCCACACGCATCAGTCTGTCTGTTCTGCTTTTTGGCTGTTGTGCCAAAAAACAGATGCTCTGATGAAGACTGGTGTGCCAAAATATGTGAGGCTGATGTTTGCTTTTGTTAAGAACATGCTGTGGGTTGGTTGAGGTTATGTCTTTGTCGTGTGCTTTGGACTAGAGCCATTCCAGAGTCATTTCAAGATTCAGTGAAAGGGGAAGAGTCTTCGCAGTAGTGGGCAGGTGTGTCGTAGAGAGTGGTGTTTCTCCGTTTGTCACAGTGATAATCATTTTAAATCCAATTTGGATTCAACTTGGCACATTGATTAGGATCAGTGTTTTGACCTATGTTATTGATTTTTATTTATTTTTTTTCAAATCTGTCAGCTGCCATGGTCACCAAATGGGATCAAGTTTAACCCCAATGGCGTTGCACGATACATTCAACGAAAACACACATATCTTTAAGCCACTTGCAAGTGTTTTAATAAATTATTCAAACATGTTGTAAACAGCGACTTGCCCCGTGATTACTCATATGGTAGACTGTGGGAAAAAAGAAAGTGTCATTATAGTAAGGCCTTTGAATACACGCAGAGCCTAACGAAATAATTGTTGTTTTTTTCTGCGTCTTTGTCTGCAGAATCAAACCTATAATTGCTTTTGAAAACACCACATTTAAAATTTAGACGTTAAACAACGTTTCAAAGTCGGTGTGTACACTTTTACGTGACTGTGCTACGTGGCTCCGTGTTTATAAGTGTGCCCTGGCAGCTTTCTTTTTAGAAATGTACCAACTAAATTCCTGGTCGAACACATCGGCCTCATTGTCTTCCTCACGAACAACAGTACAGCTTACAGTTGTGCAAATGAAAGCAGATTCAGCAGGAAGGTTGCAGAAAGCACTTTGTCATACTGTATCGTAGCATTATACAGTGCAGTCAATACAATTTGTCGAATGTTATGATTAAATTATGCCTGAATTATGCACAAAACATTGCAGTTTATTTCTGTGTAAGGACAAAGAAGCTAATTGGCTTTTGTTTATAAGATATATGGAGGAGGGCTGTTGTGCAATCATTTAATTAGCCATATATAACATTAAACAATGTATGCATTTAATTGAACAAATAACGTAACACTATCTCTTTGTCTCACTTATACTGCAGTACATGTATTTTTGTAATTTATTTTGTCTTTTTTTTCTATATTGGTTGCTTAGATTTGTTTATTATAACTTACTGTTGTGTTGCAGCCCTTGAATGCATCACAGTGGTCAGAACAAATTTCATAGAGTGAGTGTGCAGGCAGAGAGAAGCTGCATGTGCTTCACCCTCAGGCCAAGGAGCTGCAGTCCATCATGTCGTGATATTTCGAAAATCAGTCAGCCACTTCTGCCGTGACACAACTGCTGACGGCCTTCAGCTCTTGAGATTCAACCAAGAGGGTTTTAATTTAGCACAAAGCTGGACACTGGCAACCGCCTGACCAACACCCACATTTAAAATAACATCCATTGTCAGTCAGCGGTGTAAATCAGCGGCAAAATCATGTGTCGTAAATGGTCAGAAAAATGACTCTGCCGATGTGACAGTCACCGTTCATCACTTCCCTCTCCCTCCCATTAATCTATAAAGCAAACAAGAATTTGAGAAATAGAGCTCTGAAATCGTAGACGGAAGGCAGCTTTCCCATCATTTGGAACTTGCTGGGGAGCTAAATGATATAGTTATTATTTCTGTTTCGTTGCCATATTTTAATTAATTAGTGTTCATGGTCAAAGACCTGAATCACCACAACCACAATAAACTGCATCACCCACATGACCTGACAGATATATTGCGTCAACTCAGATTTAGCAAGGTAACCTGACCTTGGTCGTTTTTCAGCGGTCGCACCAATGTCAGTTTCAACACGTTTTGAATCACTGTTGTTGTCCTCAGGCTGCTCCCATGGAGGGGTCATCGCAGCAGAACACCACTCGCATATTTGATTTGGCTTATTTTATTTACACTTTAATTGTCGTGCGAGTCGTCTTTCAACCGGAAGGTTGTGGGTTTGATTCCGGCGCTCTGCTAGTCTAAAAGTCACGAGAGCAGTCAAACACGCTCACAAGCAAATAATATTACTGCACAGACGGCACCGGCCCTCTTATGATTGGTCACTTTCAGTGCGATCGCACCCACAAGATTCTTCTTGTATTTCATATATATATATATGTATGTATATATATATATATATACATATATATATACATATGTATAATACTAGTAAAAGAGATACCTGTATAACTGTCCACAGGACACCTCGAGACATGGAAGTAAGTATTTATAGAGCTTAGTATTCTATATTTTATATTATGGAGTTTCATTTTGTAAAAAAAAAAAATTTAAAGTTTTTTTTATAAAGGCTATAAAGTGGATGTTTATACGTTTGATGATGAGAACGTTGGAATCAACTGTGTGTGATTATATGTTGCTATACTGTATCAGGCTACTCTGTGCTTTAAGTCACATTGGATATGGGAGTCATTATGGATATAAAAGTGCAAAATTCAAAGTGATAGTGCTACTCGGATGAATGATAGGAGAAAGGAAACTTACTGTGACATACTTGGTAATCCTTGTTATCACAGTTGGCCTGTGTCCAGTAAAAGATTAAATTACAGACATCAAAAGAGGTCAGCTGTTGTAAGAGCTTTTTAAGCTTCATCTTTATTTTTTGTATACATGGTAACCTACAACAGCAAATTTAGATACTTGCTTTCATATTGTGACCTGGCTGTACTGTGAACTTCACGAAGCTTTACGAGGGCCCTGCTCTGAAAGCCTTTAAAGTAATGATTGTCTTCCAGTCAGCTCAGCGTCCTGTTAATTATAATGCCAACAAGGAGGAAGCCTTTTCCTGCAATGGTTTCCACTATGGTGTGAGTGCAGCTCTTTCAAATAAGCTGGTTGCTACAGAAAACCTATTGGATTTGCCTCATGAACTTTATCAACAACTTAACATGATTGCTAGAGCGCGATCCTATTCTGTGTTGTCCTCTGTTGGCACAAACATTGTCAGGAAGATTAATGCATCTTGTTGGCCGGGACCAATGTGGTTGCACGTTAACATATAATTGAGAAAAAAATGAGAGTCATGGTCCATGTATGGTGACCAAATGAAGAAAACGATGCAAAAAAATGAAGGGAAATCCTGCTCCTAAACTTAGGGGCCGATCTCATTTCTTATTTTTACCACCACCCCCACCTGCCACCTTCGCATTAGCCGTTTGGAACTGATTAAAATCCAGCCCTATGAAATGGGACACACCTTGAAGAATGTGATACGTTATCATGTAAGCAAACACAATGTGGTATGTACAATAGACAACGGACACATTGTTATTAGCATAGCTGCACCACATGCTAACCAATGTTAGCATTACACATACACACACACTTTTACAAAATGTACAGGTACAAAATCAGAGCATAACAAAATGCTGTTTTTTTTATCTGTATTAGTAAATACAATGTAGAACAAGCATGAAACATAAATATAGCATTTCAATTCAATTCAATTTATTTGTATTGCACCAAATCACAACATAGATTATCTCAAAGCACTGTACATAGTAAAGCAGAAACCTTTACAACATTATAGAGTGCGGAGAAACCCAACAATTCACACAATGAGCAAGCACAAGGGGGAAAAGTCCCTTTTAACAGGAAAAAATCTCTGACAGAACCAGACTCAAAGATGTGCGACCATCTGCCTCGACAGGTTGAGGTGAAAGGAAAAATGGGGAACAGAGGAGAGGAAGGGGAGAGAATGGGGAGATGAGGGAGATGAGGTAGAGACAGAAGAGAGAAATCAGGAGCAGAAATACAGCAAGTGTATCAAGTTATAAGTTTAGACAAGACAGTTCTGAATCAGCTATGACAATGTCATTTATACAGGCAGCAGAAGAGATTGTTGATTAAAACAAAAATCTTCAACCTGAAATAAACCTGAAACAAATCAAATAAATCTAAAATAAATAAATCACAATCACAAATAGGACCCTCGTCTTTAATAAAAGTAACTTTAATCTGAAATAAATAAACTAGGCACAAATCAAGTTTTCATATATAACTAAATAACAACATACCCACCATCAAGTGAAGCACGGTAATGGTGATAATCATTCATTACATACCAGGATTTTTAGTGTTCTTCATGTGTCCCTGACATTACAGGTGTTCATGTACTGTGGCTAATGCCAGAGTCTGAAAAGGGTGTAGTCATCTCCCACGTTCACAAAGCGTGACCAACGGACATAGATGAAAATGCCTCTGCAGGCAGTCGGATAGACCTGGATGATATATGCGGAGCGACAAAAAGATGTGTCAACAAACGTGCTTGTGGTAGTTTTCTCGGAGCGATGGCTATCTAGTAATGACATCTAAATTTTGCTCCGTGGAGCGAGTCGCTTAAAATGGAGGCAACGGGCGAAACGAAAGACAGCTGTTCTTCGGTGGCTGCCAGCCATTTGTCTTCAGACTTCCCTCGCAGAATCCACACAGGACTGAGGCAGAAAAGGCTCCGCTGTCGTATGTGTTTCTGCAACGCTATCAATCAAACACACGTTCTGCCATTCAGACAATTCCTCCAATCTTCATGCAGAAGGCCAGTGTCGTGGAAGCTCAGCTTCCCTGGAAGTGATGATTTTCCTGCATTTGTTGTCCAATCACTGTCAAGCTCACATCCATATTTGACCACATTTTAGAGGAAGCTGAGCTTCCCTTGCTGTCTTAGAGCAATCGCCACTAGTGGACAACCATCCATTCAAATACAAGATTGTGAATCTTGTGAATCCTGTCCGTGGTTAACTTTTGACCACAAAGCGATATTGTGCTCAGGGAGGTTGTATTAGGCACAAAAACTACTCGGTTTGGTAAATGTCAACTTGTCGTCATGTTTATAAGCCCTGTGTTTTTGAGACCCATCCATCTAACCCCATCCTCCAAACACGGGCTCTTTTACTCTAAGTTTACTCCGCCTGACCTGTTTGGTCCCATCTTAACTTCTATGACTCGAGGTTGTTCAACGACGAAGCCTATATGTGTTTTAATCAGCTGCTGACACAGATTACCTGATTACTTTGTGATTTTTGTCTCATGTTAGTAAAACTTTGTAATTGCTGGATTGTTTATAGCACTTAGGCATACAGTAACTTACATCAGGCTTTGACAGCCCCAGTACATACATGATGCTTTGGTGTGTGAGAAAACTGGCTGTCATAAAAGTGGTGACCCATAAAATGTATCTGAATAAATTCATTATGTTGTGTAATGAAGTATGTGACCTCGCTAAATCAGTGTCACAAGGGGCTCATCTAATTATTCATCATTCTCACTATATTCACAAATAGTACATTTACAAGTATTGCCTTCTGGAGTTAGCACCTCCGCCATTGTCTGTCTGACTGTGAGCAAATTGTAATGTTTTTGGTTCTCAGTGTTTGAGAGTAAACACATTGCAGTGTTGGGTATTAGAAGGGCCAAAAGGCTTTTCTTTATTTTATTTTTCCATTTTCCCCTCAAGTGCCAAAGTGAGGCCCCTGGGCATGAGGGTGCTGGTTCATGCATTTGGCCCCAAGTTGTCTGGGTCTATACAATGACTTGTAGGCATCCTCCCTTCTTTATCTGTGTCATGAAATAGAAAAAAAAAAGCATTTTTATGAAGCACTGTATCTCTTAAGGGTTATAAATGTATAAATGTTGAGTTGAAATCAGGGCCGACATTACACAAAGAATTGTATTTCATCAAATGTAATTGCGTCGAATAAAACGGTTTTACAATAACAAATATTGTTCCCGAATCAAACATATCAAATCGTCCTCGAAGGCAGGGTGTTGGAAAGACTGTAGCATACCAGATACCACCAATTCTTTCAAGGCCAAACTGTCCTCCATCCTAATAGCCATTTCCGAAGAAATGCTCAAATCAACCAGAGTCATTACTCTTTGCCTGGAAACTTTAAAAAAAAAAATCTTTTTTTGGCAATTATCAGTAGCCAGGATGGTGGCCAAACATATCTTTTATTTATAGATTATTAGTTATTAAACAACAATATTTTTATTTAATCACATAGTGTATGCCCAGCATAAGAGATTATTTATTTGCCCACATGCTCCCTTTTACCACAGTGATTGACCGTCTAGGCTGAGCGGGGTATGTTCAGTCGGTCAGGGAAAAGGGCAGGGTGGTCTGACACCGCTTTTGTCACCATTAGTAATTTGTACATGGGAACTGGAAACATAGGATGACAATCTACCGATGTGGAGACTTGCTCAGGGTTCTGGGCAGAGATATTGACAGTATTGATCTTGGCGTAAACAAGAAAAATCACATGACAAATGTGATGTCCACTTACTTGGATGAGATAAGAGGACCCACTTTGGCTCTCACCTCCATCACACATTTGTCCTTCTGGAGGACATATTTCAAATCAAGCTGTCATCACAGGGATGTGTTTTTTTTTTTTTTTTATGGCCTCAGCTTCCACCATTAACAAAGCACCAAGGGCAACATGTGACAAATTCTGGGAACATGCGTGTTCCTGCTGGCGATGGAATGCAGAGAATTTATAAACTGTAAAATATGTTTCAACGTACACACTTTGCTGCAGAACTGTATGGATACACACAAAATAGAGTTCTTGTTTATAGCATCGCAGAACATGTGTGTTCTCCAAAACAGGAGACTGTGAAATGGTTTCCATAGTAACGGTACAGTAACTGAAAGATGCTAATGTCATGTGCAGTTTTCTGTACATGCTCCTTTAACTGGAAAGTATGTGACACAAGGTAATACAAAAACATGGAAATATGTTATTTATGAATACATATACTACAAAAAACATATTGCGGTCATGATAGTGCTTTATTAGATATAGATAGATGTGTTATTGTAACTGAATTCCTTGAGTAATCATTGTGTATTTATTTGGTAATTGATAATAAATGAATCGCTATATTAAAACTCAGTTTGCTGTATTTGTATTTGTAGTGGTTGTTGGATCATTGTTCTCTCCTTCCTGTCTTGAACATGGAATATATTTCAGTTTATCGGCACAAACACTGTTGTGTGACGCTTCCCTCTGCGACTCAGGCATTTTGTTCCTTGTATGAAGCGAAGAACAGTGATACTGGCTTAGTTTGTCTTAAATGGTATTTCGTCAGTTGTGCACTGGAGAGAAAATTCGTTTTTGCCGAGCATGCGGGTATATGTGCATAAACAGGATGACAAAGAAACTGGAGTCTGTGTAAATGTCTAACAGAAGATGCTGCGCTGGGCACATTTACAATGTGAAGCCTGTTGGTGAAGCTAGTCTTGCAGGTTTTAGAAATCGACCTTAGTGTGCACAACTGCAGTAATAATTTGCTCTGTGATTATTTCAGGCAACTTTGGAAATGGATGGGGGATACGCAGGAGCTTTTTTCGTCGAGCTGTGTTGATGGACGTTCTCTTGTGTGGCTTGTTTTGAGAGACAAAGGACAAAAGAGAACATGTCCTGTCTCAGAACAGTAACACCACAGTAATGTGACTTTGCAGTCTTCTGAGAATAAAACAAAAGTGACCGGAGAGGTGACTGTGACTGTGGAAGTCCCTGCTGATTCTGTGAGGCTGTGGGGATTTTTAATGCAGCTTTTTCACCTCTACAAAACAGCTTTAATTCATTCGAAAAGCCTTTCTCAAGTCCATTTTTAAGATAGATATGTCTGTTTTTGTAAAGCTGCTTTTTACTACAGTTTTGCCATTCACACAGTACATGTATGTGCAGCACGTTTTCTATCACACATATTTTATACCCATATACCCTGTGCGACAGTGTGTTCCAACCCACAACCTTCAACTTGAAAGACGACTCACTTTACCACTGAGCTACAGTCACACAAGTGAGAACTTCTTAGTAACAATGGAGAGAAAAGACGTTCCTCACCAGCTTCTGACAAAATTCACAATGTTATAAATAGAATGGAAACAAAAAGGAAAGCTAAGAAAACACTTAAATATTCAAAAAATTATAAATACACATGCAGTAAAAAAACCTGGTATACCTGGTATAGTACTACACGCAGGCTTGGATAGTACTATAGTTTAGTACTACCCAAGCCTGCGTGTGAGTGTTTATATACCAAGAAAACTCGCTTACTAGTTTGAATTAACTTATTTCATTTAGGTGTTACCAAGTTGAAGTATTGGGTTTTTTTTTTTTCATTTTCTTTTATTAGTGTAGGTGTGATGGACATAAAATCGACTTAATAATTCACTGAGTTTCATGTTTAATTATCAAATGACAATAAAAAAATACTATTCTGAAGGTCAGATGTAGAGGAAAGTAAACTTGCATTGCACAACATTCACTACATATTAGATTTGAATATATATATATATATATGTATATATATAAAGGCAAACTCAGCTCATATGTGGATAATGTTAAATAGGATCAAAGTCACATTGGTTCAGTCTCTTTACGTTATTCTATATTTGTGTTCGTGCACAACAGGACCGTCACATCTCAAAGCCCAGTTATGGCTCGGCTAAGCATTTATCCCAGCGCACTGTAACGGTTAAGCCTTAGCGTACATGTTGCTGTTTAACAATGTCAGCCATTAAAAGGCATCACGAGGTGCCAGGACTGCAGGAATGTGAGAGTCAGACTCTGTCTGTGAGGCAGCTTGTGGCCATCACTGTAAGCACCTGATCTCTCTGCTGTATGGGCTGCGTTCTGACGCAGCTCAGTGCCAGTTCAGCCTGCAGCCACGCCGTCAAAGCACGGTCACCTGTCCCTGTGTCTACTACACACGGCTGGAACTGAACTCATTTTCTATTGACCCAAATGAGTCCCAGCTGCAGCTTGATCTTGTTTGTAATGGAAAAGCAGTAAATGTAGCCATGAAGCTGTGCCGCGATTGTGGAGATACGGGTGATGAGAATAGACATTTAATTGACTGAATATGAAAGGGAGAGCCCACACACATGAGTGAAAGCAGGAGCTGCAGCACTTTACATTAAGCTCCTGACACCTTGATGGAATGCCGGTGCAGTGGATCTTATAATATCATATTAAATGCTATTATCATAGGCTACATCCAGATCAGACATGTGGTCTCCCAGTTGCAAAACTAACTCATTTTTGGAAGTCCAAAATGTTTATTTAGAAAAGTATACTGCAGATGTACCTTGCATGTTAAATTTGAAATTTGAACAGTATAAAACATATTTACAATAACATTTTTTTTGAGTCTTTGTCTCTCAATGTGCAAAAACAGGCCAGAAAATGGATACTATACGTACAGGTGTTCGTCCCACAAAAGACGCGGATTCGCCAGCTTCCTGAAACAGCGCGAGTGAAATTACCGTAATAACCACACAGCGGCCTTGACATTGCAACTAATCGGCTTTCAGAAACTGTCGGAAGTTTTCCGATGTAACTACGGTAACGCAAAGTGCAAATGTGCCGTTAGCAATACGCTCAGTGTTAAAAGGGTTAAGCAAATTAAAATGACACATTCAAGGAACTACAGGAAAACTGCTTTTTTATTTACAATATATATAAAATCAGTGGTTTACATTTGGGTAAAGCATAGAACTGGGTATGAAATAGTTTTCATTGTAAAACAGTGACTATAATTATTATTTTATTCGTATAACTTGGTATCTTTAAGTTGAATGAGTGTTAACTATAGTCTGTTGCCAATGGAAGTCATTTTTTTGGAAGTGTGTTTTCTTCTTCTTTTATTGTGCGTTGACTGCGGTGTCATCCCCTTGCACCAGCGCGACAAAATTAAACAGCGATGAAGAAGAGCGTCGTCCTCTCGAGCTTAATCTCACCCACACATTTGCTGCGATAACCTCTGTTTGTAAATCCCCACTGGGGATCGATAAAGGTCCACAAATATGATGTTTTCTGCTGTTGAGGCCAGGACAAAAATGGTATTTGTGTGCATGTTATGAATGTGAAGCGTCAGATATGAGCTGTAATGAATCATTTTTGAACAATGTCTGAACCTAGCTGTTCCTTATGTGTGTACCAGAATCACTTCCCAATGCAATAATTTACCGTCTGAAAACATGACTGCTGATTGATGAGAGCAAGGCATCCGTCGGATCTGGCAGCAGCAGGCATCGGATGACATATGGACGCAGTTCTATCACGAGCAGTGGACACTTTGTACAGAGGACAGTCTCTTAGTCTGTGTACTGCCACGTGTCAAATGGTGGCTCGCTTTGCATTCGGGCTGATAGCACGGGCCGTCGTAATTCAGTCTCAAAGTAATGCCTATTCAGCAGGAGCAGGAGTGTGTTGTCAGAATCCCAGGATGGATGTTGGGGCATGTACAAGTGATATCTATCCTGATGAAGAGAGAACGGCCAGTGATTTATTACAGGAGAAACACAGGGGAAAAATGCTCAAGCTGGGTGCTTTCCTCCTCTGCCTTCACTTAGATTTTCTATTTGAATTAAATGAGGTGTGCATGTAGGCAGACAGAGGGGGGGCAAAGGGTGGTGAGAGATAGCATGCAGCGGAAAGGACGTACTTCATCTTCCCATTCAAAGTGTTGTTTTCAGCAACTTTGAAATGAAGGCGAAGAATTGCTGATAGAATTGCACCAGAATTCATTGCCGTGGACTAAAAAGCATAAAAACCTCAGGTCAGATATTGGTGAGGCACCCTGCACACGTGGCAAGCACCCCACCCAAAAGGCTCACTTTTTGAACCATACAGTGATTGATGCGTGGTGCGTCCTTGACTTGAAGGCCAAAAAAAAATGCATCAGCTATTCAATTGTTTCACGTAGATAAACAAGAATAAAAAATGTCACTTACAGCGTCGGGAGATAGATGCCCCGCCACCCTTCACTGTACCAGGATGTGTGCTTGCAAACCCATCCCATTACCAAAGTCCAGTCAGCTGGATGAGAATTATGTGAGCATCGATAAAGAAAAAGTGCACATATTGCACAAACAGACATTAAAAAAAAATGTTTTTACAAATGCACTTTATGCGTTAAAAAAAGGGTTTTTAAGAATAACAGCAATGGATCCTTCATTTTTTCCGATGCTTTATTAGATATATATACATATATATGTGTATTAGATTATTTTACACAATGTACAGTATTTCAAAGCAAGAACAAGACAAGAATGCCGTAAAAAAAAAAAAAAATTCAACCAATAACACTAAGTGACCCAGTTTGGAGAGACTTGGAGATAGAAGTTCTCATTCCTGACCAGGTATCCATTAAAATCACACAGTGGTACCGTCAGCACTTGAGTTTCGTCTCTTAATTCTGTGCACAGTGTATTCTCAACTGCAGGTTGCCATGGCAACAATGTCAGTGTGGCATCTGTGTAAGCCATGGTTTAATCATGATACTGCACTCTGATGTGATGTGGTGTTGAAAACAGCCTCAACACCATTTTGTGTTTCATCACTGACACATGACAAAAAAAAAAAAAAAGAATCCGGTGAGGCAAATGGTTTCATTTACTGAATCTTTCCCAAACTGGAGTTGTTTGATTCGGAGGTGACTGCAGTGACTGTTACACTGCGGTAACAGCGGAGGTAATATAAAGCACGGTAGCTTACACAAGCTCACAGCTGAAAATACTCACATTTTTGGTGGCAGGAAGTCAGAAAAACAAAAAACGTATCCTTTCAATCAGATTCCTATTGCGTCAGCATATTCTGGTGTGATTCATAATCACATCGTCTCTAGTCCCTTTTTGTTGCATTGCTCCTTTATATATCCCAAAATACTGTTTATTTATTGATAAACTTCCTTCATTCTCTAGTGTCAAGTCTCCATTAAATACAGAGGAGGGTGTGGAATAGTCTCTTAAGTAGGTAAAATGAGTGATGTGTCCCTTTTCCATGAACAACCTTCTCCTCATGGTGTGCTGCCTTTTATTAGAGTCTTTGGAGGACATGAGTACACACTGTCACTTTTGTTATGCTGGCAGTTTTTTTGTTTTTTTTTAAATGCATTATGTTTATCTGACTTCATATTTATGCATTTTTGCCTTCATATGCTATTTTCCCCTCAGGTTTTTGTCATTTGAGTCTGTCATTTAGAGTGTGTATATATATATACATATATATGTATATATATCACACACAACACTTAGAAAAGAGAACACCGCTTTTGTATGACAGCATTTTCAGCCCATAGAGCATATTTTCATGTGACGGCAACTGTTGCCTTTCCTGTTGCCTGGCAACACCGGATGTTTGCTTCCTTTTCATGTTGCAGATTTTGAATTTCTGAGGTGTTTTTCTTTTCTTTTTCCTTTTTTTTCCCGTGCCTTTCTTTGACAGCCAACATTTGCTAAATTACAGGAAATGAGGGGAAAGACATGGGGTTTCGACATGAAAAGTTATTTGGCGCCCTCATTGTCCCCGCCTTAAAAGGGATATTTCAGGTATTTCAACCGTGGACGTGTTGGATACTGACACGCCGAACTACGTGTGCACCCCAGTGAAGAGAAGCAGCATGGCTGCCATGCAGGCACACAATAAAAAAATAAATAAATAAATGCTTTACCAAATTAAATCTATGAAGTCTACAATATTTCAAGAATGTGGAAAGGCTTTCTCCTGCACCAAAGTTCTACAACTGGTGATTTTGATCCACTGCTTCAACTGGATTTAACTTTAATTTACCAAACAAGGCTGCAGTAGACAAGAAGCTCCTACTCCTGTGAGATAAAAACACTACACTTGTACATTTGAGCAGGTGACAATTGTAGATAAATTGTAAAAAAAACAGTCTTGAAATATTGAAATCAAGTTTTTATGCTTGAGGAGGTGGAAACGCTGGCGTATTGATGGAACTGGATGTGAATGAAAATAGGAAATAGCAGAAATATAGCAAATATTACTACAATAACGAGTTAAAATACGACACTTCCAACAGCGCTATTTTACGTCACCGATTTTAGTGAGCGAACTCCCGTTATCTTTAGAAACACACGCAAATGCACATTTTCTTAAACAGACTATTTGAAAAATTCTGTTAAAAGTTTAGCAGTCACAAATGACTATGCAGTTCACCACAAGACAAATCCTGAACGATGACTTTAATCCCTAAGCCTTCAGGGCAGCCCACTATACTTCATATAATAATTGTCTAAAACAATTAAACAAAGTCTTTAAGCTTCAGATGTAACGTCACATACTGTATGAATATATGTTAATAAAGCAAAGATTCCTGACGTGATTGGTGAATTCCCGCTCTCCTGGGACACGTTAGCCACGATCACTGAGGAGGATCTGCACATAATTACCATAGGTTAATATAATTATGCTGCCAGCGTCAGCAGAACTCCTCGTACATGGCATGACACCAAAGCAACTGGGATTTCCTGCACATGTAAGGTTACTCGGGAGATTAGCTTTGACGTGGCACAGGTGGCACAAAACAAAAAGACAGCTGTTCTGTTTAGAACAGAAAAAAAGCTCTTTTATATGGAATCTAAAAAAAAAATCCTGATTAACGCCATCAATCTGTGACGTTCTGAATCATTTATGGCGACAAGTGAATAAATGATAAGTTGGAACATAAAGGACTATTGAATGAATTATGCTCGTCTTCAGCCAATAGTTTCCTAACGGCCGCAGGATAAATGTTGCAGTGGGTCAATGAGTGTCCTCAAATAACTGTTTACTAACTAATATTTGTCCAGCTTTACCAATAATTCAGAAACACTTGCGTGAAATTGATTTGTGACTCGTTGTTCAAACAGGAAGTGGCTGGTTGAAGATAACCTTTCGTGCTCAAGATGAACAGAAAAGTTGTTTTATGCACGACTCTCATTGTAAATTAGGTCACGAAAAACTGGTATGAAAAGGTCTCAGAAGCACTTTTGTCTCATGCCTCTCAAGATATAGAACATTATGAATTTACCGTTTGACTTCATTTTTTTTTCACATCTAAAACATTACAAATACATTTAATTGACACATTTAAACTGTATTTCGTTCTCTAAATCTCCAATTCCACTACAAATCCATTAAAATAGTTTATGTTTTGCGGCATAAACTAATCCTTCTTGTTCACCCTTGGTCTTTTTGGAGTACTTTAATAATGTTGCTCTCGGGGATTTGTGATTTATGAGTTCGGAAAAGTCCACGGGTAATATGTGCGGCGTTTCATAATTCACTGACAAAATCTGTGTGTATAAGTAGGAGGCATTGTTCATGTGCAGCTTTTAGCGTGGAATCTAATTAGGTTTCATATATCAGGTCCGAGGTTTGTGACAGGAGAGGACGATAAGATGGGGCCACCTTTACTTTATCCTCCGTCTCTCTGACTTCCTGTGATGTACTGCTCCAGCCTCATTGTTTCCTTCTCGCCTCCTCTTCTGTCCCCTTTCCCTTTGCTTTAATGATTTCCCTTTATTCACCAGCAATCAGCAGTCTGACCATGCTGTTTTTTTTTTGTTTTTTTTTGTTTTTTTTTATCCATAGTTGCTTCAACGGCGACTGTATACTCCGCTCAGCAGAGTTTGTGTGAGCATGTTTACTGTCAGATTATTATTCTCTGACAATGGAGAGTGGTGCAGTGGTGCTGCGTGACCTTTATTTAATCAGGAAAATACCAGTGTGACTGCAGTTTCATTTTGGTGGGCATGAATACTTATAGGAAATACATACTACTGTATCATGTATAGCACACAATAGCAGCAGTAGCGGGCGAATATGCACCCACGTAGTGGGGGAACCCTGACTTTGCCTGATCTGGATGGCTGAGGTTAAAAAAGTCCCTGAACCGGACTCAATTTGCCTCTTAACTTCCCAGATGGACCCCAGGAATTTAACTCCATCATGGGGCAAACTTGGTGGTTGATGCGTTAAATTCAAAGCGATGAGTTAAGTTGTACCTACTCACTTTATACCACCCCACAAGGAAAGTGAGACACCTCTACCCCAGAGCTCAGACCCAGCATAAACATGATTTTGGCCCAGATTTTGGAACCTTGGGTGTAGGGTGTGGGGAAACAGCGCTTGTGTGAACTGAACTGAGTCTCGGGTGACTGATCGCCCACGTGACACATACGCTATACGTCGTTTGGTCTTCACTACATCGGTAAACTCTCTCTCTTTGAGCCAAACTCACCGATTTCGAGCAGCGCAGCGTCCCCTAGCGCCCCGGCGTTGCAACTGCAGGTCAATAAAAGCAACACCTCTACAATAATAACACTAAAAATGCAACATGCAGCTGCATTAAATCCTATTTTCACAAAACGTACACTAACTCACTAATTTGACGCATTTACATTAAGACGCACTTGAATATCACGCTGTACATTGAGCTGCTGTGCTTTGATAATCATGCAGTCACCTGATCAGTTATCTGCTCTGTATTTGCTGTCCGCGCAACGAGTACAAAAGGTCCTTTGTACATGCAGGAGATGCAACATGATGGACCTCAGTGAAAACAATGTTGAAGAAAACATACTTAATTATACTTAATTGTGAGTTAAGTCTCAACTTTGGCTAAAAGAGAAAAAAAAAATGGTTGCTCAATGTCCATCTGTGAGAGGTACTGTACATAAATAGTGCTACAGTGCTAGAGCTACTTGTTTTGTCAGTATAATGTCACATAATGCAGATTTGAGAAACCGTCCATCAATGGTGTCCAATAAATAAGCCATTGATGCAATTATTAAACGGTTCAATTTAATTCAAGGGTGAATTCTTTTTTGAAGAGGTCAGGTTGTTGGAAAGACAACGTGTTCTATGTTTTTGAACATTTGTTAGTGTGACATGGCGGCTCAGTGGTTTGCAAGAAGGACGTGTCTTTTAATCTGGTCACAATTTGTGGAATCCTCCTGTTTGGAGTTCATACTGTATATTGGAACTCACATGACATTGCTTTCTTTGCAAATGTGATTTATTTTAACTATTATATATATATATATCATTAAGCCCTTACTGTATATACTGTTAAGGTCTTAAGGTCCCTAAGACTTTTCGTGTAATGGAACACAGTCAAAGAGCTTTTGGTAACTTTGTGCTGACATTTTTTTAGAGTTGATTTTGATCACTGACTTCTTTATTGTGCCTCGAGCACAGTTCGAGTCTCACTTTGTGAGAATGTGGGGGATATATAAGCATGAATAAATTCGGCCATCACTGTTACTCCCCGTTGTGACCTACATAGAACTCTTCATTCATAAAAGCAGCTATTTGCATTTGCTCTCTTCACATATGGCTCAATAATGCACTTAAAACCGAAGACTTCCCTATCATGGTTCTTTCAAATGTGTGCATTCCCTGCATTCAACAACACAATTCAATGATTACATTTATTAGAGCCAGAGTTCTGATGTGTTACTGTGAGTGGTCATGATCACAGTATTCAGTGTAAGAAGCTGGGCATTATGACTGGGAAAAATCTATATAATAATGGAGATGGATTCATCGGAGGTTACGAATGTAACTATGGTTCTGTGAATTCCTGGCCAGTGGATACGTCGAGTGACATGTCGGCTACCTATAAATAACACACGGTAGACTACATCCGGCCTCTCAGAATCTTCTCGCTCCAAGCATGACTTACGTGGCGGCGTGGCATGGTAACGTAAAGAGCGCTAACCCATAGTGGGGCGGTAAAGGAACAAAGAACGCCTCTCTACTCTTTGTGCCAGTTCAGCCGAGATCAAGGCATAATTAATCGATCGCGGGTAGCGTTCGTCAGCTTTAACTCCCAGATCAGATAGATTTTTTTTTCCGGCGTGCGTAATCGGAGGTGTGGTGAGAGCGTGTGAAGGCAGTCAAAGGAGTGTGCAGCCCTGCGTAAGCAGTCTACCATGTGATATTTATAGCGGCGTAGGCCACCTGCACGTCACTCGTGTGACTTTTGTTCACGTAAGATCTTGACCTGAGGAGACGTATCCACTTTTCTTCACTGCCAATTTGAACGCGTTGTTCATCATCCACATCCTCATTTGATTTTGCATCGCATGCAGGGAAAAGAATTCAGTGCAACGCAAACGTATTGTTCTGTTTGTTCATTTCTTGTCAAAGGGAGGCAGCAGCAGCCATTGAAAGCAAAACCAAACACAGACTCGCCTGGATAAATCATCATGCTTCTTTAGCAGCACTGTAGGGAAAATGCTGCACAGTTGCTATGGAGCCCTCTGTTGCTAGGCAATGAGTTGATTATCAGAGTTTTTATATAAGAAGCAGAGTGGCATTTTCTTTGCTGTGCAGAAAATTTGTTTTCAGCCGGATTTACGATTGACAGGCGTGGCTGGGATAATATGACAACGCAATCCTTGGTTTTAAAGAAATGTACACGGCTTGATATGTTTACACTGGACACTAAAATGTGGAGCATAATCAATATTTCAATTTCACATTTACATCAAATGTAAGAGTCATGAAAGAGGTCAGTGGCGTTTGGGGAAAGCAGCTTCTCTGTGTATGTCCGTACAACAAACCTGCATCGCTGACTCTCGAGCCTCTTTAATCACATTTCACATGATGAAGCTGTGTGCCGCGCGATGAGACGTCCGCTCATCTGCTGAGAACCCATTCTCCTTGGCACAAGCACAGAATCAACCCAGATATGCCAAACAAATAATAATCTCAGCACCTGTTTGCTGGTAATTTATTCTGCTCATTTATTAGAAAATATCCAATTCATAAGCAGTGGAGAACAGAGATACTGAGGGGAATATCACTACAGTGCCCTCTTGTGGTTGTACTGAGATATCAGACTGATTTTGTTGTTCTGTCTTTTGTCTGTTTTTTTAATAACGGCTCTTTTGTTACGAGGTTCAATGACGTGTTCAATAAGTCTCTCTCTCTCTCTCTCTCTCTGCATCCTCTCTCCATCCCTGGTTCAGTCTCGATCTTCATCACATGCATTATAGCCCTTTGGCTACATTCATCTGGTTTCTCTTCTGCAGACTGATGAAGAGGATGATTCAGGCTTTTTTTGCAGTGTGATTTTAGCCACTTCATAAAGGCTCAACCACGTGACCTACACCAAAGTCCATAGAGAAAATAAAGTATTTTAATTCCTACAGGAGATGATCAGTAAGTTCAAATAATTATTTTTGTGACTTCATTGTTTCAAATCCTTTGATTGGGTTTAGCTAAGTGACAAAAACAAGGCAGCAGTTGACAAGTAGCGCCTTTGTCCCCCGCAAACTAAATATTCTGATTCTCTCCATGGACGTTGGTGCAGGAGCGGTTTATAAACGTCACTTTTCACCCGTTTAACAGCGAGATATGTTGACCAACATTCTTGAGACACAGTAGAATTAACCTGGGGTCAATTTTGCTCGCAACTGGCTTGAAAAAAAAAAATCATTTGTATGTAAGAAATATTGACCTCTAATGGTGAGACTGCAGATTGCAACAAGTGGTACTCCTGTGCTAAGCCCTCCCCTGTGTGTCAGGGAACTACGGTGGCCTTTGCATACCAAAAAGGATGTTTAGTCAGCTGTAGATAGATGGCGGCACAAGGTGGTGGCCTTCATAATAAAGGCCCTGTCTAAAGTACATATAAGAGGCTTATTCTAAGGCTGCGCATAACAAACAATTGCTATTTTAAAGCAATTATATAAATATACAATTATACTTTTGCATTGTATATTCCATTTCTGCTAATAAACCCTAAATATTACACACTGGAGCCTTTACCTGCACAGTAATAACCTAGTGTAACTCTGTTTGCAGTGTTAGTACAGCTGATATTGTGGGTAGTGGTTTTATACATTTGGAACAGTCAGAAGATCACTGACACGCTCATAGGCGAGCCCTTGCCTGCATTAATCTCCAAGTGTTTTGATATGAAATGCCGTTACCAAAGCTAACGTTAAACAGAGCAGCCGTGCCACCCACTAAATCAGTTTAGCTTGTTTGCCCTGAGGTGTGATAAGACTGTCAGGCCTGGGAGCTGAATGTGGTGACACATTGTTGGAGTTGAGAGGACAGCACACACAGATAATAAGCAAAGGAGGGCAGAGTCAGGCTGAAATAAGAAAAAAAAAGCAACTGTCAACAAGGAGGGAAAACATTATGAGCACTGCAGTAAGATACCGCACATAACTGGCTGGGTTTGGAACGCAGTGGCTATCGTGACTGAGCCTCAAGGCCAGTCGCGCTCATACGGCTGAGGTGTTGTAAGAATGATGTAACCATTAATGGTTTTCACAGGGATCATCAGGCAGGCAGCACTGCTGAGTAACCATGTAATGTAGATGTTCCAGTGTTTAGTTTCAGAGTGCAGGTGTGTAAATATTAATAAGGTGTTTCCCATTTTAAAAACGAGAGGCACGCCAGATGAAAGCTCCGCTCTCTCACTTCCGAGAGACGTCTCTTCGTCCTCACGCCGAGCTGGAAGCGGAAACGGAGGAGCACATTTTAGCTACACGGGGGGGTAGTAGAAGTGAATAGCTCAGCTTTTGCGTTCGCCATTTTTATAACAAAAGTATTATTCGTTCTTTCATCACCCAAACCACTTGCTGTTGAAGTTGTTTTAGTTCTCCTCAGCTTGAGACACTCTCAAATCATGATAGATTGAGAAATATGTCTGCCTTTTTTTAATCTCACCTTTAGACTGTCTTTTTAATTGGACATTTCATTTTGTGTCGCTGTGTAAACAAGCTCATTCTCCATAGAGTAATCCATTAAGTAAGTCAGCAATTTTATCAGTGCTTCTTAGACTGAGACTTCCTTTTATTGTCATTGCACACAAAACACAGCAGTGAAAACTGGCAACGAAATTTCTCTGTGTATGTCCGTACAACATACATTCTCTCTCCGTCTTTGAGTTTAAATAAGTTATTTTGACCATA
This sequence comes from Solea senegalensis, assembly GCF_019176455.1. Classification (NCBI taxonomy): domain Eukaryota; kingdom Metazoa; phylum Chordata; class Actinopteri; order Pleuronectiformes; family Soleidae; genus Solea; species Solea senegalensis. The sequence continues at coordinate 14,951,587 of NC_058033.1, forward strand.
TTCAGTACAACTGTGCTTCACATGACAGCTAATGGTGAGAATTTGGAACTTTCATGTTCAAATCTTTTTTTATTTTATTTTTTATTTACCTATATAGGAACACAGATTTCCCTGTAGGAAGCAGCAGTCCAGCAGCTCCTTTGTCCCTGCTGAGAGCTAAAAACATCTCTGTCACTGTCGATATCACCGGCGACTGAATGGTTTCAGTCAGAAAAAGTGGTCTAATGGTGAGATAAAGCGCTTGAAATATTCCTAAAATAGTGTCGACTTGAGACAAGCTTTGACTTCTAAATGCAAAATGTTTTTATTTTAGAGTAATTATCCAATATCTATATATGTTACACACTGGGCCTGCAGCTGGCTAAAAATTCCCCTTGTAATTCCAGTGAGGGTTAGCATCCTTGTCTCAGGCTGGTTCCCAGTGGCTGCAGCACACACATCACGGTGGATGATGACAGCATGTCATTACCTCACATACCCAAATTTCAAAAACTTCTACTTGAAATACTTCCCAGCGAAAATAGGGCAGAAGGTGAGGTATACCACAGAGACCAGCTCTCAGGGCGAAGTATGTGAGGCAACTTTGCGAGCCTCTACTCCACCATGTGCTCCTGTATCTTTCTATTTCTGTTTAATGTGCCACATACAGAACATAAAGTGTCGTCAGAGCAGACACATTTCAGTGTTTTCTCAGAAAAGAGGTGAACAGTGTTTATACACTGATGCTGCTAATTGTTCACACACAGTGCAGTTTGCCTCGGGACAGTTTGATCTCCCCGTATCTGGCGCTCAACACTTCCTTCATTTTGGTACAAACAAACAAACAACAGAGGCCGAAGATGACACAGTTGTCGCCAGCGCTCTGTTGACACGTTACCGCGTTAGCGTGGCTTTTCAAGAAATCACAAAGTACTCGCCGAGCATTTCCATGTCAATTGTTGGCGAGAAACGGCGAAGGTGTTATTTAAAGATGTCATTTTTATAAGTGCAAGTGCTGGTCATGGTTTTTATTTTGAGAACAGTGGTGACAAGGTGCGCATGGATCACTAAGGCAGGATCACAATATGCAGAGAGACAGAAAAAACCGAGAGAGAGTAGAGATTTGATGCTTTCTGTTTTCATCTAGCGAACAAATGTACTTTGACATCTCTGGGGAAAGCTGTTACTGGTTGCCTTCACAAAGTGCAAAAGGAAATGGCCCTGCTTTTTCTCCTTTTTTTTTTGAGAAGGAGATGGGAGATGGGTCAGGGAATATGACAAAGCTTCAGGGCATTTAGTGTTAGTGCGCGGAGTAGGGCAGAGAAATACAGGACTACAGAATATCAGAGAGAGTATAGAGGGGGCCTTCAAGTGGTTTGCTGGTTAATATTTTAGTAGCAGTTTTGAAGAGAAACATCGCAAATTAAATCTCCTTGTAGGGGAAAAAAAACAAAAACATTTTAGCCATTCACAGCGGAAAGTAGTTCAACAAGAAAACGGGTAAAAATTTGACATTTTTGAGCAACACTGTCACTTTAATCTTGAGCATTTTCTACTTTGTCTTGTTTTACAGTGTTTTAATGTACACTGTAAAACATTTGACTGGCTACTGTTTGCATCACTTTGCAAGTTACTGTGTGCATATTTAGAGTAAACCACTCGGCCCTAAATACTCTACTTTCACAGTAAGTTACCCGATCATCTGCTGTCAATTGGTATCTGTAGCAGTCATTTTACAGTCAACTACTGTATTTAACTATATTTTGTAAATGATCACGGTTAAAGCATGTAGAATGATAGTCACGTGTTTGTTTAGTTAATAAGGGATCATTAAGATAATGCTTTGGAAATCCTGGAAATAATTTGCAGTGTATTTTGTCAGACTTCTATGCAAATTTGACATTTACATAAATCATCAAACTGCATATATCAAAGCAAAATATCGAGTCATTTTTGTGTACTAGATTTTGATATCCGTCAGTTTCCACTCCAATTGTTGGACTCAGGCTCAGACTTACAGTACAAATGTTATGCATCGCTTCACACGGTGACGTCATAAATGAGTCTGCCTTCAGGCTTTCAGGGAGCATTTTCTTGAATGCCAGGATAGTACAGTACAGTACAGTATAGTGCACTTTCCTCTGGATCAAACAACCTTTTTTAGGATATTTACTCATTCGTGGAGAGCTATAAATTAGCCGGAGAATGCAAATACCTTACTGTGACCCTGTGTCAGGGTTGATTTGATGTTTTATGTCCAAAACCCGATTTTCTCCACAGTGGCTGAACTGTTTGTTCTGAAACTTTAGGGTTTCATAAACGAGGTGATGACGCAGATACACACACACACAAACGCAGCGTTAATTGGAGCTTCCGGTCTATGTCACCTTTAAACGTCGCTATAAGCATCAAGCCAGTACTAAGTAGTCACTCACAAAGAAAACCCTAACCCTATATTCTATTATTTATAATTATTTAGGCAATATTATAGGTCAATGAAATGCACATGATATAAATAACATAAATGTCTGAGTGGGAGCCAACAGTGAAAGCCCGACATGGATATTTACCCTAACCCTAACCTGAGTCCTTCTCTTGGCCCTGACCAAACCTCAGGCCTATCCTGGTCCCTAACCCTAACCTAAGGTGGCCATATTCTCTCTTTCGGCTTGTGAGTATTTTTTTCTGGTTTAGTCTTCCCTACCATTAGGTGTTAAGTGGTTCTTTTGTAATAATACAATACAATCATACAATACACCCTTGTCATAGGTTTTGTAATAATAAAAAAAACACCTTGAAACACCCCAAGTGAGTGCCCAACTAACAAGTAATAGTGATGCTATGCCAATATTCTAAAGTTTGTTTGGCCAAAACCTAATCTGAAAAGAGCTGACACCAACAAAACGAATAAACGGTGGATGAGCTCGAGGCTAAGGGAATACCCCGGCACTTGGTCATTCATCATGGCAATCATTTCAAGCGCAGTATAAGCGCACAGCTGTTATGTGTGCATTTTTCTCCTGCATTATTCATTAATTACCCCAAAATGAAGACATTCTGGTGCAGAATGCTCTCCTGTTGAAGATCACCAAGTCTCACATTGTGCCCCGTGAGTCGCCGAGACTGCAGCGAGTGCATTATCCATTCACACTCCGAATGGACGATCCTTGTGCATCTAAAAGGTGTCTGAATATTAAAGTGCACTAAGTGTAACGGAGTGGATGTGCATTGTTGTTTACATGTCGACAGCATGTACCGTAATCATGTAAATGAGGCACAGTTTGCTCTTCCTGTTCCTTTACATGAATTTGTTAGCCTAGTGTGGATGAATGCATTTTCGCAGTGTTGTTTCATAAGCTGCTCAGTAAGTGCTCTTTACTCCCTGCTTTGTGCACATGCTCAGAGCTGCAGAAAACAGATTTGAATTGGCTTTGTCACCAGCATATGTTTTTTTTTGCATTATTTGAATATAGTGTTTTTAAAAAGTATTCTTATTTTGTTGGGGTTTTTTTTGTGTTTTTTTTTCATCAGTGCTGTTGAACAAGTGGAAACGATGCATTGTCACTGGAAGCAGTGCGGCGCCAGTGATTGTGTTTGAATGGGAACAACAATATCAACAACAAATGTTTACGAACATAGTCAGACTTTTCAAGCTTTTCAAGTGATTTTAGTCCCGTCCAAATGTGCTATGTCAATCATGACCAGACGGTGTCAGTAAAGATTACGGTGACTTTTACTTGGGCTAAAAAGGTCCGGAACAAGTAATAAAAGTTTGTTCATCAGAAGTCAAGAAGTCTCTTTGTTTCTTAACGTGTCTGTAAACCAAATATGAGGAGTTCAGGTGCAGGACAAGGCACATGCAGTGCTCCGTCCGCCGATGTTTGACTCTTGCCAGTGTCAGTGGCAGTTGGACGTCCTCCTGCTCGCTGACGCGCGCTCAGTCAGAGCACCGCTGTTAAACCTGCCATAAAACTTTACCGATTGTCCACTCAAGTTTATAGGGGTTACAGAGAAATCCCTGTTCATTCATCATTGCCACTGCTCTATGTATTTACTTTGCTTGGTGAACAGTAAAGTACCTTCTAAGTACACCACAGTAATTATTTTGTACTTTTTGTAAGTCATGACGTGGTGTTTTTCTTCGTTCCCTCAGGTCCTCCAGTCATCGTAGGAATGAGCATCAACATAGCGAGCATCGACTCCATCTCAGAAGTAAACATGGTGAGTCTTTTGTCCTCTTCACCCTCACACTGCAGCGCTTCTCTCGGCTCAATCCATTGACCTGTGTGCTGAAACAAAATGCTGTCAGAGGTGTTTGTCACACGGGTCAGTTGTTTGATGGTGGGCAAGAATACGTCATATTTTCACTGAACGAAACCTTAGTTTTCACATTAAATAGAAAAAAGAATAGTTACACAGAAAATCAACGCGTTAAAACCGAGCGTATCGCCGACGGCACGTTTGCACAAGCGCACTTTGCATTGCCGTAAAGACACGACGGCTTGTGAAAGAAATAACGTGGTTATTACGGTAAGAGGTAGTGTTCATTTCTTTGACCTGGACATTGAGACAAAAACTCAAACAAATGTTATTTTAAATATGTTCAAATTTAGCACAGGAAATCTGTGCGACTACAGTGTTTTTAAAATAAAACTTTTCTTTTCTTCATTCAAAATTGTTAGTACACCATTTCCTCGTGCAGTAAATTGTAAATTCTGGGGAAGAAAATGGCCAAAAGCACTTAGTTACAGGACATTCTCTGGCCCTTTTATGGTTAAAATGAACCAAAAACATTGATGCTCAGGTGTAAAAGGGTTAACAGTATTGTGATTTGACTGATTTGCTTACAAACCCGCTGTTCTGCTCTGACACTGACTCTCAAAAGCTGTGTGAGGAGTGCGGAAGGAGTGCGAGTTGTGACGTTGTCTGCGTCTCTTTATTTCACCCAGTGTGTTAGAGTCGCTCATCGCAAACTCACGCCTCCCACGTCTCTATTTTGTGTTGTTTGCTTTCACCCTCTCTGTTGTCACGTCTGTCTTCCAATATCAACCTGATCAAAGCCAAAGTTCACGATTTGTTTGAAATATCTTTTCCTCTCAAGTCTTCAAATTGATGAAAGAAAAAACAACAACAACATCATGCATAATTGGAACAATGGAGCATTTAATTGACCTTGAATTCGATGTGAGTTGAGATACGAACATCTCGTTCACAACTTACTGTTTTCCAGGGAATTCAAGTGTGAACTGTGTTGCGTATCTGAAAAATACTGCAGTATGACTGTACACTGTTCATTTTGTTGGTGTCTTATATATATACTGTTCGAATGTGTGAGGTTTGGCTGAACCTTTGGTTATCTAAAGGTTTGAGTCCGTAATTTGTTTCTGAAACACTTTATTAGGTTATTGAAATACATTTTTTCTTTGTTGGTAGGGTGTAGCTTCTTTTTTTTTTTGCAACCATTGCAATATACAACCATAACTCTATGCTTTGTATTGCTATTATATGTATAAATGAAATATACTCTTATTGTTTTTGTTGTCATTGTATTTCTATTTTATTAATTTTTTTTTTATCTGCTCTCCACACACAACATATTATTGCATGTCTGTCTTCTCTGTGGCTCTTCCTGAAGTTTCTTCCATTTTTATTCCCTGGTTTAAATTTAGGCAGCTGTTCCTTGTGGCTTTTGTGTACAGTATAAAGCACTGAGAATTTCAGCTTTACAAATTAAATTGATTTGATTTGCAAAGACCTTTTACAACATGCGTCGCTCAAAGCTGAGTGGAGGAGAGACAGTGGCCATTTTATTTTCTTTCAGACCTGGTATGAGTAGTCCAGGGTGTAACATTTAGGAGGGCCAGCATGCTACTACAGCAGCCTGAAGAGACCAAAAAGCCAAACGATTACTATGGAACAGCATCCTCTCTGCATTGAAGGAACCATTATGTCACTAATTCTCATGCACTGGACATTTAACATCCGAAACCATGGACTCCACTGGTCATCTTTATGACAGTATTGAGTGGGCCAGTAAGCCTTACTTAAAAATCTGTTGTAAAATCAGCTACATATATATATATGGGTATATAATATATATGTGTGTGTATATATGTATATATATATATATATATATATATATATATATATATATATATATATGTGTGTGTGTGTATATATATATATATATGTGTGTGTATATATATATATATATATATATTATATATATATATATATATATATACACACACATATATATATATTACCACTTAATATCATGTTATAATGAAAACATGACCCTATGACCTCCTCTTCCTTTAAACAGCACATGTGGCCAGCGAGGTGATAGAATGAAGACAGAATATAATACTAAATAACATAAATAACTTTGCTAGCAATATATTATAAACAAAGTAGAAAGGCAGTTGGTAGTGATTATCACATATTTAATGTATTACAGCATTTAGAGCAGTAGCATTTCGTTATGTATTTCATGTTGTGTTTTAATTACAGTTGTCCACATCATTATTTACTGAATGTTAGATTTATTTTTGCGTCATATATGTTTTTATTATCAAGTATACATCATTTCAATATCACAACACTTTTGCCTTGCAATTCTGAGAAATGTTGTCATTAATATGTTTATTATGATATCACGATGGAATAATTGTGTTCTCTAATATGACCAGGTTCTATTGCAGTGAAAGTAGAAGCTCGGTTTAACAAAGTTTTGCCTGCATAGGTTGTTTGGTTTAAAACCAGTGTCTGTACACAGTGCCGTACTTTGATTGCAGGGCCAGTGATATATTAGCTCCCAGACATTATACCTTCACTTGAGTGCATTTCCTGTTAGATACAGTGTTATAAAAGAGCACCAGGACAACTGGATTTGTTGGTTTGCTGCCCATGCCCTATTCTACAAATGCTGAGTGGGAAAGTTTTTCGTATTGCATGAAAAGCTACACAGCGGTGGATGCATTTATTTATTGCTGACATTGTCTTATCAAAGTTGCCTTTTTTCTCTTTTATTGTCTGTTGTGGTAAAGCACTGAGTACAGGGATTTTTTAAATATTGTCATCTCTTTCCGTATGCGACACCCTGTTCTTACTTTCTATACCAGTCGTTCTGAAATGGGGCCCAAAGACTCCTTTGGCAACCCCAGGTTGAAATGTTACAAGATGTGTTAAAGGGTAGTTGGTGCAACAAACAAAAAACAGAAACTCAAAACCTTTGCTTGCTGTCATTTAAAGCTTAAATTGTGAATATGGCTGTATTCAATCATCAAGCTCACATGTTTCCTTAATGTCTAATTACACGCAACGATTTCTGCCCTTCTCCCCAGGACTACACCATCACAATGTATTTCCAGCAGAGCTGGCGAGATAAGCGTTTGGCCTATGGTGAGCTCAACTTGAATCTGACTCTGGACAACCGTGTAGCAGACCAGCTGTGGCTCCCTGACACCTACTTCCTTAATGACAAGAAGTCCTTTCTTCATGGTGTGACAGTAAAAAACCGCATGATCCGCCTGCACCCTGATGGCACTGTCTTATACGGGCTGAGGTAAGAACAGCTGAGACTTACAGTATAACTCATGTACAGTCATCTCTGTTATAGGAATGGATTTCATGCCTGGTCTGGTGTTTTACATGAGCATTTGTCATTTTAACACAACACAAACCATAGTTTATGGCTAAATGGATATATTGATATTCTTGTGAACATACAGTATCTCAAGGATGTCTTTCAAATGTGGTACAAAGTTCAAATTTGGTACAGGATTGACTGAAGAATGAATTGATTGGATTTTCCTAGTCAACGTATAATGTCACGGTGACAACACTAAGCACCTTGTTGCTTTGTTCAAATTTACTAAAAAAAAAATTTCACTTGGGATTTGGTAGCAGGTCACAACTTTGAAAAACTGAAGTGAGGAAAATGGTTTGAGACTCCTTTGAAATGCACAAATGTGAGGTTATTAAATTGCGCATTATCTAGACTCATGTTTAAATTCAGCACCAATCCTCACCATTAAGCACTACTTGTTTTAACTGTTTTTGTTGTTGTTTTTAATGTTATTTCCCTGCCTATGTTTGGCCCTTATGGATGGAAACAATGAACGACAAAACATTATTTATATGCTGTGTCCTTCATCTGACAAGCAATACTATCAGACCTGACCGGAGCAGCGTTTGTGTATAGACAGCAGCAGCTCAGTGTGGCCAACTTATATTGGAGACTCTGACGTCAAAGCATATATTGTTCTAAAGGTCTTTGCACACCAGACAGGACAAAAATGCAAATTATGATGCACCCTCCCAAGCGCAATGAGAAGAAACTAATGAATTATGTGGACGAGGGGAAACAAATCGCAGTCTGTGTTCATACCAGATCAGAGCAGACTTCACACACACACACATGCAGCTGCTGCTGCTGCTGCGGAGACAGCGTCTCAGAGCGAACATTGGTGAAATCTATTATGAAGCTCGATTTACACTCACATCCCACTGAAGCTCCTTTGCAACCCCCCGCCACACAGCTTGTAAAGGTTTCATAGTTTTGTTTATTAAAAAGAACGGGGTATTGGGAAACAAACACTGCGCCTGCCTTGTTAAATGTTTTGACTGTACATCATCAACGACACTCGTTCTGATTGGTTAGCTGTGAATCCGTCGACTCTTACTGACTGCAACACTGTGTATTAAAGATGTTGATTCCTATGCGTCAAAGGAATCGACGATTCCTGAACGCAACATGACTGGGACATGCCTGGGGCCTCTGTGTCATGCAGTCACTCATGATCCCCCTAAAAATCTTTAATTTTTAGATTTTAATTAAAAAAAATAATATCTGCATTAAATCAAAATTGAAATAAGATGTTTTTTTACAATTCAAGATCAAAACGTGACATTTCAGTTCCAAACACTGCAATACTGAGAAACACAGAGAGTGAGACTTGTGTGAATGTGAATTTGACTATACGGTTTGAATGTAACTGACAGTTTGCGCTGAAAACTTGCACACTACAGCTTTAAGAAAGTGTTTAAATTGCACTTTCCCCCCATATAATGTGCATTAAATTGATACCGTGTGACTTTTCAATTAAGAACTGATGAATGCTTTCTCTCACTATTAAAACGATGATGTAAGGCACCGCCGCTTGCCTCAGTCCATTCCGAGCTCTTCGCTGCTACAGCTTCACTTGGTCTGTAATGACCAGTAACTTATGGTAGCAGCTAATGTGAACTCTGGGTTCACTGACTTCATGACTGCTCCCCATTTGTGCTGCTGTCACACTATATTGTAAGCACGATCCCTTAATTGTTAACTGTGGATGCAGCAGTCGCTGTTCAGCAGAATTCACAAACTCATGGTTCGCTATAATTTCCACGCTATGGAATGGCATGTTGGACACCGAAAGCAAGAGCAGTGAAATCAACTAAATCAAGCAAGTGCATTATTTTCAGAGCAGGAAAGTATTGCCTTTCCCAGAATGAGGGCAATAAGACGGGGTCATTTTAGCTAGCAGTCAGGGGAAGACTCCATCCTATGATTAATTTTAAAGGCCCAGGATTCAATACCCCAGTGTTAGACCAAGGCAAAAGGTCATATTCTCCTTTGTCACCAATGAAAACATACAAGAAAGAAGGATCTCTTCTGGTCTTACCTATCTTCTTAACTTATTTATTTACAAACAGACATTATTATTTCCCTTTCTTTCCCCTGACTTTGTTCATTCTGTCTCCTTTTCTGTTCTTTTATGTGTAATGTGTACAATGTCTTCTTCTCGTCTTACGGTCCTGTGTGGACGGAGATATTTCCTGAAACAACGCCAAGAAAAAAATCCTTTTCTTTTCGTGCCGTTTCCGTGTGGATGTGGCCTAAGAATGTTATTAAAAATAAGTTTTGAGGACAGCAAAGAGAGCCATCGATGTATTTGGTTCCATGAATAAAAGGAAATGGCAGTGACAAGGTTTAGCTCCTACAAGGTAATGAATTATTGATGCAATAATCAAGATTCAGAAATTCTGTGGTTCCGACACAAAAGGATGGCGTGGCCTTTTTTCTCTATTTTCCCGTCATGACTCTCCGCAAGACCCTTGGAAAAATGCTGTGTCACTGCTGTCGAAGCTGCAAATGTCTGTTTAACGAGTGAATCTTTAATGTTTGCTCTTCACTCTCAGTCACAATCACGCGTTGACGAGGCAGACTAAATTTAGCTTGAGTGTGACCAGAACAAGAGCAGCCTGCTGCAGTCCTGTGAAATGTCTGGAGCGGATAAAAATATTATGTTAATCAGCATGAGGAATTTGGTTGTTCTTCAATAAAGGTTAGGTTTTAGCAGTTTTAGATTATATTTCTACAAGAATGAAGCACTAAGTGCAGATGTGCCTTTCTAATTTTACCTTTGATAGTCTTTATGTGGCAGCTAGAGCAGGTCATCCTCTGACCCGAAGGTGTGCCGGTTAAATCCCCACCTCCTCTAGCCTGCGTGCCGAAGCGCCATTGGACAAGACATGGCATTTAAATGTGCAAATGTGTTTTAAAGTGAGTTCTTAGCATTTCATTCAAAGGAGGGGTCTCAGAAGGTTTCATTTCTATGGGCTAGTGTTTCTTTTTCACATGAGAATTGGAACGGGTTGAACCACCAAGTTCACAGATGTCACCTGCAACCAGAATCCTATCGGATGGCACCAGGTGTCAATCAAATCACATGTGCCGTGCTTCACTGTCTATTCCTTTACAAAATAAACATCATGTTATATTGAAGAAGACCAGAAACTAGTGAAACTAAGAAACTAAGTCCATTCAAACAGTTCTTTCTGCAATATATCCAATAAATTGCAACATCCTAGTTAGACTCTCCTTGCAAACCAGAAGGTCTGCGATTCATATACACTATGACAAATGCAGTGGTTGATTGCCTGGGTCAGATACTGCTGGCAGGAGCATTCTAGAGAAACTTCGGGATGATTTTAGGACAATATCCAGATTTGCTGGTCTGAAAGCAGCTGAAATTACTCTGCTGTTGATGGGGCCGTATATGAACGTGTGTGAGAATGGTAAAAATGCAACATCGAGAGCTTTGAGCGGTCATCAAGTCCAGAAAAGTGGTGTTCTGGCTGAAATAGGGAACATTCGTGTGCCTCTTTGCAATGAAGAAGGAG